>NC_072740.1:102417229-102751318 GCF_026930045.1 Uloborus diversus | reverse complement strand
TGAACTTTTATTAGTGCATAATAAGAAACGACTTCAGGCAAACCTAGCTAGACATTTTCATGCGTCAAATCGTGGCTCAAAAAGGGCCCTTTTCGTCATTTCGAGCATACAATAGTCGATAAAGGATTTACAGAAGGAGGCTATTTTTTTTCCTGTTGCAGTTATGCATACTAGAAACACAGAAAAAAGCGTATACTGATAGTCCTACATCATGAAAAAAAAAATGATTAAATTCAGAAGAAAAAAAAAGAAAATGGGCTTTTTTTCATTCCCTAAAAACGGCCTGTGGGTTAGGTAAGAAAAATTTGAAAATGATAGGGAAAAAAGCTGTTACGTTGCTCTTTAAAACGAAACAAAAACCATCGTGTTATTCAAAGCCGTGGAAGAGATATAATAAGCCTTTAAAACAATACTTGTTTTTTGGTGAAAAATTATGATCTGTAAATTAGTTAATGCGATGTTTATTTGGGGTATCATTAGTTCAACGGTTTCATTTAAAAACTTCAACCTCAAACTTAGTTATCCTTAGAGCTGAATTATCATCTTTATTTCTTTCTTTCTTTTTTTTTTTTTCTTTCTTAGTTTCATCTTAAGTTTCGGCCAACTTTGTTTCCCGTGCTTCGAAACCATCATGCAACTTTCCGCTTCAGCTGGTTCTTCGAAATACGTCGTCCGGAAAAAGGATGTACAGGAAATAAGGGGACATTATAACGGCGGACATACAAGAAGTCTGTTCCTTTGATACAGCTGATGGGACCGATTCGAAAAATAATCGTTTTCTGGCCTTCCTGAAAGTCGAAAACACGGCAACCCACGTGGCATTAGTCACAAGCAGAAATATTGCTCAAGGGTAATTCCATGTCAAGTGATCCAAAATTTGGGAAATTTTTTTCCTCACCCTTTTGTATTTCTTTGAAATTTGGCTCATCGATTGTACCCTTTGAGGTAATCAAAAGTCTAAATTTTTAGATTTTTATCTCTATTATTTTTTTATTTATGACACTTTGATTTTTCGAAAAACCCGCTTTTTTTCATGGATGCTTGACCATAAAATGGACGATAACTCAGTACCAAATACAGATAGAAAGATTTGGTAAAAAGCATTGTAAAGTACATTAGTTGCTGTTTAATGGGATATGCAACATGACTAATTTCAAAAAAAATTTAATTTTTAAAAAACGAAATTTAAATTTTAAATTTAAATTTCTCAAAAAAGGTATAATGAATTTTTTTAAAAAAAAATTCTCAAAATTTTTTGTGTATTTTATCTTTATTTGTGCAAAGTTTCAAGTTGGGATCTCAATAGGATCATATTTTTGTGAATTTTTAAATAAAATTTGACTTATGAAATAATGACATTTTTCAGATTCTAACTAGTTAAAAATGGGGTTCTCTCACTAGGGATGGTCTAGTAAGTAGTAATTGATCATAACTATGCTTTAAATGAGCTGACGTGAATTTGTAAATTGGCAAGCACCCCCCCCCCCCGCACCACCACTTTTATTTATTTATTTATTTTTCAAAACTATTTTCAAAATGTAAAAAAATAGATAAATGAATAAAAAACCAAAATAAATAGTAAACTTATTAAAAATTGGTAAATGTTCTTCTTTAAAGTAAGAAAAAGACCCCCCTCCCCCGGGCCACCGCTTTTATTATTTTTTTCCAAAACTATTTTCAAAATGTAAAAAATAAATAAATGAATAAAATAAAACAAAAATGAATAGAAAACATATTAAAAGCTGGTAAATGTTCTTCTTTAAAGCAAGACAAAGTATATTACCCCTCCCCCCCCCCCCCACTCACTCACACAAATGATTAACACTATACTAGTATCACGCTTCACCTGATGCTTTTTTTTTTTCAGACCAAGTATTTCTTTTTCAATCCGAACTTCACAAAGTGTACTTGATTATTTCACTATCTGATAAGGAGAGTTATTATTCATTTCGTCCCTTACCCCTGCACCAACTTTCAATTTTGGATGGAGGAAAAAAATAGTTTGTCCCAAGATCACAGCAAAATAGGAATGCTTCCCCCCGTGTTGTTTCATTCTTTTTACACTAAACTAAAAATAAATCTAAATATCAGGTCATATGTTCTGTCCGCATAAAACTAACTGTCTTTCTACAACATTTGGAGTGCAGCTGTTTTTTCTTTTCTTTAATGCTAGTTTTCTTTTAATTTCACTTGTAAACGAGAGCAATGCAGCGAGATCTATTTATACATATATTAAAAGCAGTTATAGATCAAACAAATTTTGCTAATTTGAGCATAACCTTCCATGTTGTTATGTTTCATTCCAGATTGCCCCCCCCTCCCCCTACCGTCCCACTTTCCGAAAGAAAATAAAGCTGCAAATGAGTGGTTCTTTTCAGTTTTTCTGACTTTAAGCTTTTATGACCCCTCCCCCCATTTATAAGCTTTAGTCACTACTGATGTGTAGCAGCGTGCGTCCCAGTTTATTATGGTTATAACTCTTACATGCCGGCTTATTTTTCTAAATACAGTTTTGAAAAAAAAAAGAAATGATAAAAAGCGGTTGTGTGGCGGTGGGGGGGGGGGGGGGTACTAATCTACAAAGTCATGATAGTTCATTTCAAGCATAGTTATGATTAATTACTACTTACTAGACCACCCCCAGTAAAAGAACCCCATATTTAACTAGTTAGAATCTGAAAAATGTCATTATTTCATAAGTCAAATTTTATTTAAAAATTCATAAAAATATGATCTCATTGAGATCCCAACTTGAAACTTTGCACAAATAAAGATAAAATACACACAAATTTTTGAGAATTTTTTAAAAAAAATTCATTATACCTTTTTGAGAAATTTAAATTTAAAATTTAAATTTCTTTTTTTAAAAATTAAAATTTTTTGAAATTAGTCATGTTGCATATCCCATTAAACATCAACTAATGTACTTTACAGTGCTTTTTACCAAATCTTTCTATCTATATTTGGTGCTGAGTTATCGTCCATTTTATGTTCAAGCATCCATGAAAAAAAGCGGGTTTTTCGAAAAATCAAAGTGTCATAAATAAAAAAATAATAGAGATAAAAATCTAAAAATTTGGACTTTTGATTACCTCAAAGGGTACAATCGATGAGCCAAATTTCAAAGAAATACAAAAAGGTGAGGGAAAAAACTTTGGATCACTTGACATGGAATGACCCTCAAGTTTTTTTCAAGGCGTGAAAATACTCCTTGACGTTGTTAGAGGAGTGACGCTAATTTTGAAGGAGTGAAACATACGAAAACCGTCAAGACCGTAATAGTCATCAGTTCCATAAAAACTAACCTCCTAAGGATGAAATGAGAGATTACAGTAAAAGAATAAGTGCATACTATTTTGATTCTTAACATTTAGAATGTGTGATATTTTGTATTTCAGAAAAATAAAATATTAAAATGTAATTATTTTAAAATTTCTAATGTTTTAACACTCCAATTTCCATGCAACTAAATTTTTATTAAAAATTTAAAGCGTGAAAATACGCATGACTATATTTTTGATGCGGACAGTTGCTCTGCGGGAATTTTTCCCTTTGTGCAGGGTCTAGACCAGAGTATTAGTAATACTTGCGATTTCGCATAATTTTGAATTACAGTAAACTCCCGATTATCCGCGGAATTGGGTGGCACAAGTGCCGCGGATAATAAAAATCGCGGATAACCGCAAAAAAGACAAAATGGGGGACAAATCAGGTAAAAATTGTCCTATCTCAAATTCTTAACTGTATTGATGCATAACACTTTCTGCAAACAGTGAAAATATATATAGAGTACAGTACAAATGTTTTGTATTTTTGCACAACCGAACTTAACATCAATAACAAACAAGTGTATGTACGATGAAGAACGCACAAAAATAATAATAATAATAAAATTAAATCAAATCAATCAATCAAGCAAAAACAACTGAGTGTAAATTTACAATTTTTGGAAAAAAAAAAAAAAACAGCCACTGGTATTCGCTTTTTACTGCGAAAATACATGTTCGTGATTGTTGATTGATTCGCGGATAATCCGGCCCGCGGATAAACCGCTCGCGGATAATCGGGAGTCTACTGTATGTGTAAAGCTGTGACCAAATGTTCTAATCCTAAGCAATTAATAATATAAAAAAAAAATCAAATGAAGTTAACTACGTAATTGATTTAGAATCCAATATTGATTGATTTATTTTTTCAAAGAGTAGTTTTTTATTTTGACATAAAAACTTTCATTCCGTAGAGTCAATTCTTAATCGACGCGTGATTTGTCAAATATAACTTCCAAATGAATTATTTCTCATGTTAAAAAAATTTTTGAATTTAATAAAATATTAGTTATGCTCATACAGATGTAATAGTTCAGGTAAACTTATTTAATTTCCTGCACGGAGTTTCCTATTCCGCAATCATTCAATTTTCACTGGTTAATATGAATTGTTCAGCTTGTGAGGAAGCAAAAGAGTTTGAGTTACTTAAAATTAATTAATAAGATTTATTTTTTCTTCGTTTAATCATCTTAGAGAATGCTTCATTTATTCATCCGACATATAAAAGCTAGATCAAGGTTATAGGGGTTATAGATTACTAAATCACTGAAGCCTGAACTGTCAGAAAATAGAAATCCTTTTAAAATATTTCAATCAGTATACAACGATAATATGTAATTTATTTGACACATTTCATGCGGCATTAAACTTAATGGTATTCATTTTGTAAGCTTACACCTTGTCCTCTTAAAGACAGACTAGAAAAGCTGTTATTATAAAATAAAATATTAAAGATATTAACCAAATTCAGAAACAGCCTTGAACAATTTTTCTCGGTTTTAACGAAAGAGATGTCTCGTCAGTAACAACAAGCAGGCTTTCAAGCTTCCAAAAAGCATTTCAACTTTCTACGAAGCACCCAATTTTTCTTTCATTTTTGCACCAATCATACGCTTTGGGTAAACTGATAAGGCATATCACATCTGATCCATTCTTCTGTAACTTCCTGTATTCGGCCCCTAACTTAGCCCTAAATAATGCTTAGGAATTTCAAGTCTGATTGAGAAAATTATCATTCCATGATTAGGAGCACTTCACAATGACCTTTATTTTACACGGTGCAAGTACATTTCTAATTTCTTTTTAATAAGGGGACATTCCTTTGCATGGGCAGTCTCAGTCGAACGAGTCTGAAAGAAATTTGCATAACGTATAACCAGGGATATTTTTAACGCCCTATAAGCGTATTTAGCGCATTGAAAATCGAAAATACTCCTCAAAAATTTAGTCAAACGGGTTTCACGCTTGTTTTAAATACAAATTTAGCATCATGGGAAATGCGGAAAAAAAGCAATTGAATCTTGGAAAAATATTTCATTTGAATGTTTTTTAAATTTTTGAAACTCAAAATGTGAAAAATTCTGAAGGCTAAAAAAACAAATTAGTAATTCGCATCTTTTCATTCTCTGCCATCTTCTCTCTCATTCATAGGAAATATTGTTTTGAATTTGACCACCTCATTACGGTCTTTACTGTATTCGTATATTTCACTCCAGCAAAATAAATTTCACACCAGCAAAATAAATTTCACTCCTTTACAAAATGTACATGTTTAATTTCACTCCTTTAAAAACACTCTAGCAATATCTCAGTGTACAATTTATCAAACCCAAATTTTCAAAATAACGATAAATACTGATAAATTACAGTCACCGTGTTCGTATTAGACCTAAGCTTCGTATGGTGCCTTGTCGCTCTCTATCTAGCCTCCAGAATTTTGAGACTGAGCCTTTTACAAAAGCAAATGATGAAATGTTTATAAAAATTGGCATTTAACTCTATAAGCTGAAACCTTGTCTTTTTTAGGTAGGTTATAAAAGCTGTTATTCTAAAACCTAAGATTTAAGATACAGTCACTCAAAATAATAGCCGAACAAAAATACCATTGCATGGTGTTTGATAACTGAATTAGTTCCTAATTTTTCACAAAAAATAAATCAGGTGAACTATAATAAAAATGTCATGAACTGATTTTAATAGAATTTGAATTATTGTGTCTTAAGATTTGGTCGGAACCTTGGGGGGGTTTCTATACTGCACTATGGTAATGATTTATATGAGAATATTTTTATTTGAAAATGAGAATTATAAAAAAAAAAAAAAAAAAAAACAGTTTGAACCCTATTCAGAGAGCCTTATATAAATAATAGCTAATGATAGAGTAACCCGCGTGTGTTTCAACAATGAAACTGACATGATAATGTGTTTTTGTTTTTTGGTAATGTTTAACACATGCAAGGAAAAGGCTAAACTGGATCCGGTAAATTAAAAACTGTTTTACGGGTAGTATCATTTCAAGAGAATGAAGAACATGTAACGCTATCTACTGGAATTTAAGGGGGGAGGGGGGGAGAGAGTTTCTATCAAAATATCAGGCAATGATTTAGTTCAAATATTACAAGCACCCGTCACTGGTGACTTTCTAGTTTTAATATAATTGTTGTATAATTTTCAACGATTTAAAATGATTCTATTGCTTTCTCTTAAATAATAACAAATAATGTTTTTATACCCATTCAATCCCACACCTGATCCTACCTCATTTTATTGGGAAAAAGGCTTCAAATGACTGTTTTATGAAATAGTGATAAACTCAGTCAGAGGTTTGAAAAAATAATAAATAAATTAATTAATAATTATAAATAAATAAATAATATATTTTTTATATGAATTATTTTGTTTTCCCGTTAACACAAAAATATTGTAATCAGATATATTTAATAGCAATATAAGCCTTGTTACGATAAAGCCTTTTCCTGCATTTTTAAACATTACTAAAAAAAAAAAAAAATATGATATCATGGCCGTGGAGCGAGTTTCATTGTTGATGCGGTCAAGAGCGTTACTCGAGATCATTAACTACTACCTCACATCCTTTATTTGTTTATTTCAGCAGCAGTTTCATTTGGGTAAATTCCTTTATATATATATATATATATATATATATTTTCTTCTAGTTCCATTTTTCCGAATAATAAAATACTATATAATATTCGTGCATGTGCTTCATTTAGCAAAATTTTTCGACAGTGGAAAAAAAAAAAAAACTGCCAAATGGCATCAGCTAACGGAAATCTTTCTGAAAAAAAAAAAAAAAAATTCTGGTCATATTTGTGCTTGTTGGTTGGATATAATGAGCAAGTGACCAATCTCAGCATAAATAATCATAATAATAAACCATTAATTACATAAGTTCCGTTTAAAAGTAAAAAGATCAGCCAAATCCATTTATTTTTAGCCAATCTTATGGGGAAAAAAAACGTTATTTTAAAATTTGACTTGAGAAAAGCCTCAAAAAGTCAGACGAAACATAAAAAATATTCAACAAGACAACAATTCTTGGGAGTTGAGATGACACACTAAATAATGACTTGGGTTGATGAAAACCTTCGAACAGGGAACAAAAAAGCTCATAACTCGTTTTTTATACAACTTAGAAACTTTGAAAAGATGCTATCTTCAGCAGAAAAATTGGGCGCTTTCGATGGACATATAATGTTAATATGTGCACGTTTTTTTTATTTTTTTTCCCCCACCCCAATATTCTGGCCTTTATGACTTTTACCAGAAACAATATCTGTTATATTTTGGTGTTCTTGAAAAGTAAATAGATTTAGAGCTGAGATCGAATTTTGGTTCACTTTTTTTTTTTTTTCCCACTTCACATCCTTCATTTCGAAAAGAGGCCCATCACATTTGTTTTTCGTAAAGATTTCAACAGTTCTAGCAGCATCTTGTACATCAGATCAACGCTGGTGTATGACAATTTGTGAAAGAGTCATCTATTTCTTCTTCACTAACTAAATCAGGTTCGGGAGGAATATAATCACTTCTGGTTCATCATCAGAGAGAGTTCATATAATCAAGGGCTTCCTCAACTGTCAGAAATTTTTTCACCATTTTATTAAAAAAAAAAAAAATCTCATTATTTCACATATCATCAAAGAAACACTATGCACTGCAAAAGCGAACCAAAAAGCAAATGATACTCTGCTCTAAAAGGAATCCTAAATTTCAGAATGGTTTCCCCTAAAGAGAACACCTACAAAAGATCTCGTTTCGAGGAATGCAAATCTTTATATATCTCTTGTATATAAAAAAGAATACCTAATTTGGGGGGGGGGAGGGAAAGCTTCTGTCAATCAATTGGTCACCCTTCCACCTTAAAAATCCACCCACTTGACTTTGGTTTGTTTATTGTATGAATACAGCTTGTTTCAGGATTATTTTATTTTATTTTTTTTTTGTAGAAATGTGTGAACCAGAAGAAAAAATAAAAAAAAATGAGGGTCGGTATTGTGGACTGTTGTCCTGTTTTTAGGACACATGAATATTTCGCTAAATAAACCTATAATTGTTTTCTTGAATTTTATTATTTATAGCAAAAGCACTGTTCTTCTACACTAAAAATAAATCCAT
The DNA here is from genome assembly GCF_026930045.1 of Uloborus diversus. Taxonomy (NCBI): domain Eukaryota; kingdom Metazoa; phylum Arthropoda; class Arachnida; order Araneae; family Uloboridae; genus Uloborus; species Uloborus diversus. Next base: position 102,742,853 of record NC_072740.1, on the reverse strand, counting down.
AAATTTATTTTTTTTAAATGAATTTTTAATTTTTAATTAATCATAAATTAATATATATATATATATATATATATGTTAATTAAGTTTTATGGTTATTTCCCAATTTAAATTAAATTTATTTGTCAAACATTTGCTTGTATATTATACATATCTACGTCAGAAAAAGTTTGTGACAAAGTTTATATAAATCGGTCTATTTACTTGTGATTTATACTTGTTTATTTCAACTGTCCTATTTATAGGACAGCGGTCCAATATGGAATCTAGGAAAATTAACTACCTCACATATTTATTTATTTTTATTTTTTTTTCAGCAGCAGTTCATTTGGGTAAATTCCTTTATATAAATTTTGACCCTCCAGCAATATAACTATACAGCAAGAATGAACGGGAATTCCGAATCCAGTTTAATCCTTGTTACGATAAAGCTTTTCCCTGCATTTTTAAACATTACTAAAAAATATGTTATCATGGCCGTGGAGCGAGTTTCATTGTTGATGAGTTGAAGAGCATTTTTACTCTTTTATGAAATAGTGATAAACTGAGACAGAGGTTTGAAAAAAAAAGAAATTCTAATAAATAAATAAAAAAAAAATTATATATATTATAACAAATAAACATGTGAGGTAGTTAATTTTCCTAGATCTCAATTTTCAACTATGTAATAAAGATCCCAAGATAGCTTTGTATGATGATAAACGTAATAATTTTGATTTTAAAGTGAATTCTTAGCAAAAAAAGTGTTTTTAAGAAATTAAGGATATTTTTGCTGAACTGGGACAACAGCTGAAAATTAATTTTATAGAAAACTAAAAAAAATATATATATATATATATATTATATATAATTTTTTTTTTTTTTTAGTTTTGTATAAAATTAATTTTCAGCTGTTGTCCCAGTTCAGCAAAAATATCCTTAATTTCTTAAAAACACTTTTTTTGCTAAGAATTCACTTTAAAATCAAAATTATTACGTTTATCATCATACAAAGCTATCTTGCGATCTTTATTATATAGTTGAAAATTGAGATCTAGGAAAATTAACTACCTCACATATTTATTTGTTTTTTTTTTTTTTTTTTCAGCAGCAGTTCATTTGGGTAAATTCCTTTATATAAATTTTGACCCTCCAGCAATATAACTATACAGCAAGAATGAACGGGAATTCCGAATCCAGTTTCATCCTTGTTACGATAAAGCCTTTCCCTGCATTTTTAAACATTACTAAAAAATAAAAAAATAAAAATATGTTATCATGGCCGTGGAGCGAGTTTTATTGTTGATGAGGTGAAGAGCGTTTTTACTCTTTTATGAAATAGTGATAAACTCAGACAGAGGTTTGATATTTTTTTTTTTTTTTACTACATTCAATGCCAATTTTCTCAAAGCGCCTTTTCATGATGACACCAACGTTTTCACATAAATTCCTAGCTACACTTGCATACATCAAAAATATGTAATAAAAATTGGTGTCACTATAAGGGCGCCAGAAGATGTTGGAACTTTTATGTGATAAATTTCACAAAAATGGAAATGTTTAAAATCTAACTACTACTACTCTCACCCTCATAGCAGAGATCTGAAACTAATTAAGTTTGATAACCAACACATGTTCGTCTAACATATGAAATAAAAAAATCGGTGTCTCTCCTATTACTTTGGGAAATATTCTCATTCGAAATTAGTATGTTATGGAGTTATTAAAAAAAAAAAAAGACTTTTCTACTCGCTCCACGGCCATGATATCATATTTTTTTTTTTTTTTTAGTAATGTTTAAAAATGCAGGAAAAGGCTTTATCGTAACAAGGCTTATATTGCTATTAAATATATCTGATTACTATATTTTTGTGTTAACGGGAAAACAAAATAATTCATATAAAAAATATATTATTTATTTATTTATAATTATTAATTAATTTATTTATTATTTTTTCAAACCTCTGACTGAGTTTATCACTATTTCATAAAACAGTCATTTGAAGCCTTTTTCCCAATAAAATGAGGTAGGATCAGGTGTGGGATTGAATGGGTATAAAAACATTATTTGTTATTATTTAAGAGAAAGCAATAGAATCATTTTAAATCGTTGAAAATTATACAACAATTATATTAAAACTAGAAAGTCACCAGTGACGGGTGCTTGTAATATTTGAACTAAATCATTGCCTGATATTTTGATAGAAACTCTCTCCCCCCCTCCCCCCTTAAATTCCAGTAGATAGCGTTACATGTTCTTCATTCTCTTGAAATGATACTACCCGTAAAACAGTTTTTAATTTACCGGATCCAGTTTAGCCTTTTCCTTGCATGTGTTAAACATTACCAAAAAACAAAAACACATTATCATGTCAGTTTCATTGTTGAAACACACGCGGGTTACTCTATCATTAGCTATTATTTATATAAGGCTCTCTGAATAGGGTTCAAACTGTTTTTTTTTTTTTTTTTATAATTCTCATTTTCAAATAAAAATATTCTCATATAAATCATTACCATAGTGCAGTATAGGAACCCCCCCCCAAGGTTCCGACCAAATCTTAAGACACAATAATTCAAATTCTATTAAAATCAGTTCATGACATTTTTATTATAGTTCACCTGATTTATTTTTTGTGAAAAATTAGGAACTAATTCAGTTATCAAACACCATGCAATGGTATTTTTGTTCGGCTATTATTTTGAGTGACTGTATGTACCAAAAGTGAGCAATACCCTCGAACAAATTTTCTGTTCATCAGAAAGATACTGAGACAAATGTTACAATTTTAAACTTGAATTCAAAAAACATAATGCATTTGCACAAATATAATTAGTTTCTGAACTTCCGCACTATGCGGCAATGCATGATAATAGTAAGATAAGCATGATAATCATGTCGCCAGCCTAGGACAACTTTGTACACGTTTTACTCAAAGGCCACTTCCATCCCCTTGCTTTTCACTGCATCATTATTGGTTGCAAACCAGAAATTTACTAATAATATTTGTTTGGAATCCATTTATTTTACAATAGAACCACTGAGTCCTAAACCCAGTTATGTCCTGGGTATCAGAGGGGATGGACTGGTTTTCGGACTCATCGATTTAATTTATTACTATAGCATTGCCTCAGGGCAACAGTAGGATACGCGCAAATGTTGCTATAAAGTGACGATATGGCATTACTTGAAAGGGAATAACTAAACCAGGCGAAGCATAATGAAATAAAACAGTTCTAAAAAGGAAAATAAAACATTGTTGTCGAGTCTAAGGCACAAAATACTCATCATTGTTTATACATAAAATATTTTTAATGCAGTTAGTGCTTTTTATTTTCTTAAAATCCATTCAATTAACAAAAAAGATAAGAAAAGTGCAATCTTTGACGAGAGTTCATTAGAGGCTTGGATAAAGAAGAGAAAAACCTTCCGAAAAGCATATAATAATCCAATTTATTTCTACTTCGCAAAATGCGTTAAAATGCAGTTAATAAAAATGGAACGTTGAGGAGAAACCAGAAAATAAAAAATTATTCCCAAAGAGTCTTTTTTTTTTCCTTCGACGGACACATCACTTTAATAAAATGTGATGAAGGGAGGATGAAAAGCGGTTAATAGTCGGTGAAAATGTGGGATAATTACATCAGCTTGTAATATTATTATATTCCATCGTTATTTTTCTCACATACTTATACCTTTTAATTTATTGATCAGCAATGCTTAGTTGTTGATAGTAAAAACAAGGATTTTTTTTAAATTATTTCTCCTAAGAATTTAGAAATCATTTTTAAAATATCATCGTTTTAGTAGAATTCTCTTAAAACTATTTCTCCTAGAATTATATTTTTGCTATAGATTTAATGCTTTTAACTCCCCTGTAGTTGCTGATAGAAAAAACAACGATATTTCTTTAATTAAATATTAGGAAGGTAAGCCGTTGTTCACTTAAAAATGCATGTTAACTATTTTCGTAAAAAAAAAATCAAATAAATAAATAAAAAATAAGAAGCGCGTAATGTAACTGATAAGTTCTAAGCTCTATTAAACGATCAATTCCAGGGGAGAAACATTTTTATTTCTAACAAAGAAAGAACAAGTTTTCTCGCTCAAAATTATTATGTATGAAACTTGAAATATTTCGATATATACATACAGGAGATACAGGTCTCTTCCTTCTGGTATGCAATTTACCAAGGCAACGGTTGAACCACACTTTAAAAAGGTCCAATTGTTTGGCAGACCACCAAACCAATTTTCTGTTTTTTTGGTTTAACAGCATTTATTTCTCAAATACTATTTTCATGAAAATCGTCATACGAGGTAGTGAGAAGCAAAGGGATGTAAGTGAACATTTTCAAGTTTTAAGTAAAACGCGTATAAAGATAACGTCCTAGGTAGGCTTGCGTTGATTTTTTTTTTCTAAATCATACTGTAGAGTAATACCTACCAGGGCTACTAGTATTATTTCTTGCCCCAAGACAGAGGAGAGGTTCCCCTACTGTTTGTACTAGTTATCTCCAAATTTTTAATTTTGCCACTTACATCCCCTTTATTCTCGCTGCCTCGTATGCCCTTCTCTAAATTTAACTAAGGCTAAAGAGTTAAATTCTAAACATTACATTTAACATATTTTACTACACATTTTGTCATGAATTAGATTGACAATTTGTCATGAGTTTACTTGAGAAACAAATTTTGGTTATTGTTTTGCACTTTCAGCCATCACAATTTATTTCTCAGATATGTTTTTTAAACTGTCCTCTTTTATCATTGTACCAATTTTTCTTGCTATTTAAATTATTTCAAGGATCTTTATACTTCGAAAATAGGGGTTAAAGCATAAAATAATTTTCAAATACATAAAAAGGCTTAAATATAAAACTGCACAGCCCACATTATGATTTTTCTAGAAGTCAAATTGGCAACGAATTTTATCTGAGTTATACCCGTGACTAGATGGCGACATTACTGGGACAGAAGTAGATATTATACAAGCGTATTTCACGCATTGAAAATCGGGAATGTGTCTCAAAAATAAAGTCAAACAAGTTTTCACGCTTTGGATGAAAATAAAAACAAAATCATGGGAAAAAAAGGTATTTGAAAGTTTCAAAAAATGCACTTGAATGTTTTATTTTTTAGCAACAAAATGCTCCACATTTTGAAATAAAAACAGTACTCATCTCTTTTCTTCCCTCTCTTTCAGCTATTATTTCATCTTTGGAAAGTTTTTTTTAATTATTATTATTATTATTTGGCTATTAACATCTTCCTTATTTTCAAAATTTTCACTCGCTCAAAAAATGTGGAGTATTTTCATACATTGAAAAAAAAAAAAAAAAAAAAACGAGCAATATCTCTAAGCGAAAGAATAATAGAGTCTTTTTCTGATTATTTCTACACTTGAAATTAACCTAAGTGCATTGTTATAAAGTTATGCTTTATATTCATATTTTTCAACACATCCCCCGTTTCAACCGTACTGAAATTTAAAGTAATAACCGCGAGTGATTTTTGAGAACGTTTTTTCCCCACCTTCCATGAAACTAAATTGCAAGTATAGACCGAGCACAAACTACTGAAATATGAGATAACCGTCCTAGCCCACAACTGCTGCAGATGAAATCTAATTCATCACTACATCAGAATCTAATTCATCATTCAATCAGAAGCCTTATCTTCTGATTGAACAGATCTTCGCAGCCATTTAAAACGATAATTGAACGTCTACTACCACCTTTTATGCTCCTTTCTATGATCCGCTTCTTACTGAAAGGTCATTCAAGTAGTGAGTAATTCAGATTTACAGATTCTTGGAGAAAGCTCTTACTCTCCAAGATCATGAAGTTCAGAAACAAACAAACGCTTCAAGAGCACACTTTCTTTCTACTGAAACAGTTATGAAGGAGAGTGTTAAGTGGAATCAACTGTAACTACTTTTAGCATGAAGAATGTTGTTCCCAAATAAAATCAAGATCTACGAAAAGATAAAGGTTTAAGCTTAGAATTCTAACAGAGAATACGAATTCGTGACATTTTTATTCAATATTTTCCAGGTTTATGGATTTTTTTTTCTTTTTAGTTGTAAGAATCAGTGTTTAGGTAAAAAGGTGAAACTTAAGTGCGTAGACACTATCGTAATGTGTTGGAATGCATTGTCGGTACTTTCTACAATATCTTATGTGGTTCTGTAACGGCTACAAGGTAGCGACTACAAGGGTGATAACAATTACCCATGACCACCTTAGAAATTTTCAGACGAGATAACTTAAGCACATTTCTGTTTTAGGTAAAAACGGTCAAAGTTTCGTTTCTAGACATGATCCCAATTTACCTATTTAAAAACAGTACACAAGATTTTATTGAAATTTTTCAGACAAGCAAAACCAGTTATTGAAAAACCAGCTTATCCATACATCTCCTGTTAATGGCGTAGAAGTTTTTTGAAGTTAAGCTATGTAACATATCCAAAAGCTTTTGCATTTTTATCCCTACATTATTTTACCAAAATTAATTGTATTGCTTTTACGTTTGCATACATTTGAAAAACTCCTGTTTGTAAAATGAAACACTATTTTATTTACCCTACTATATTGAGGGTGGATTATATGTTATAGAAGCATGTTCCAAAGCTGAAGGAGATAAGCTCAGCTAAAGATAATCCCACTGTTACATTTAACTCCAACTGAAAGAGCACAGTGATCTCTCTCTCTCTTTCTTGGTGGTCTACTTCTGATAGTTTATAAGCTTTGTCTGCCTGCCCTGAATTGCCATTTTTTTTTTTATTAAAAAAAAATCATCTCATGTTAAAACACGCATTACATCAAAAAGTTGTAAAAAGGGAGCGGCAGAACATGGCTTCGTTAATTTTCTAACTGCGACAACTCTTTTACAGCACGATATGACTAACAGAACCTCACTAAGTTCAGAATTTACATCGTTTGTAATAAATTAAAACAGCTTGACACCAAACCACTGTAAAATAAGAACATTTGCCAAAGCTCTCATGTGAACGACTTTTGAATTGCTTGAGGCAAGAGTTTGAAGAAACCGATTAAAAAATGCCCACACATTTGTCAAAGATCAATCACTTCTGTATAAAGAGTGAAGGATCAAGGCGAACAACTTGTACTGAATTGAAAATCAGCTCGATCAGTCTTCAGTTGTCAAAAGAATTGCTTCAAACGCCCACGCAAAAAATACCTGAAACACGGAGATAACCCAATATGCTATAAGAAATAGAGCTGAAAATATTGGCATAGTAAAAAAATTGATAAATGAAGCTTGGTTTTATTTTGATTTATTTATAATTTAAAACGTTTTAACTACGTAGTTACAAACCCAGCGCAACAGAATTTTTTTTTTCTTTTTTAATGCGTATATCCACATAGAAACCCAGTCCACAAAAAACTCCTAGATTAAAATAGCCTGGCAATTATAAGTTGATTTTCAATCGGCTGAAGCTTAAATGATTCAATTTTGATGAAAACCGCTAATTTTTCACGATCTACGAGTTTGGCACGATCAACCCAAACATAAATGATCGCACCCAAGGCCACACATCTTTCGACCAGTGTTAGACAGAACTTTTATTCATCTTCGGCAAATGTACGACAAATATTTAACTTCAAAGATTTACCAGTCTCCGCCTCAATAGACATGTTTATGTGGCAGTTTCTTTTTCAGTTTTTTTCAATACTGACTAAATTCATAAACACTCTTCGGTTTACAAAACCAGTTCGAGTCTTGGTTAGCTGAAATAGTTTCATTTTCCGACATTTTCTGCTGCCAAGTAAAAATGGTCCTGAATTTTCCCCCAATTTTACTTAAAATAAGGGTATAAACCAAATGTGGTTTTCAGGTAACTAGTATAAAGTATAAAGATTGTTGTTTTCAGGTAACTAGTATAAAGTATAAATATAACTAGTAAGTAGTATGTAAAAAATAATTTCCAGAATTAATTTCAAAAATAACATACGAAGAAACTTACATTTTTGTTGCGTGAAAATGTTTCTACAAAACGAGTCCTAATGCGTTCACTGTCTACTGAAGTAGTAGTGTTTTATGACTCAATTAATGTCTGAGTGAGTGACAAACTGAGCTAAATGTATAAACAACTAAGACACCACTTTTAAATGGGACAATTTTTGTTCAAAATATTTAAAAAAAATAGAAAGAAAAGGTTATAAATTTCACTACTTTCTCTCAGAAAACAAATGTTAAGGAGCTCAACTTAAGCTCGAGTTAAAATGGTAAACGTACTTTAATCATTCCCCCTCTTGATAAATGAATTTTCTGAAGTAATTTATTTTTTATCAATTTCAATAACGTGTATTTATTGTATTTATTTATTCTGAGATCTGTTTAACTTAATCAGTTCCTCACACATTATCAAGAGCATAGGTTGAAGTGTGGTCCCCATAAATGTCTGGCTATTTCAATTGTATGATGTTACAAAATTTTTGAAAGAAGTTAATTTCAAAAAGGCTTCTTTAACTTATTACGATACTTACGTATCCTTAGTATTTGCTTTTTTACATGAAAAACTAATGATGCATAAAGGATCACGGGTTTTGAAGTCGTAATAAAATATAATCAAGAATTTCATTAGAAAAATAAATAAGTCTAAAGCATAATTTTCATAATTATACACCCTAATTCATCATTTTTCCCCGACTCAGTTTATAAATTTTTGAAGCTCAATTTTGTGCGTGATACCTGTAGAGAATGTTTATGAAGTAATTAAGAATAAGTTTTATGAGTCCAAGATACAAACTTGACAACTCAATATTGTACAGTATTTTTTAAAGTATAATAATAATAATAATTTAAAAAAATAATAATAACAATTTTTTGACTTAAAAATAAATTTTAAAAACAATGAGTTTCATAAATAATGAAAACAAAATTTCTTCTCCTCTTTTCAATGTCACGCGCTCTAGGTTTTTTGTGTTTCGAAGTGTGAATAAACCATTGTCACGTCTTTGCTTTTTCTGTAAAGGAAAAATTGACAACGCTTTTCATTGGAGGTTAATATAATTTCACACATTGGATAATCATGTTTATAAAAGGAGAGAGAAAAAAATGTAAAGGACAAAATAGCGAAGAGTCAGATGGCAGTGAGAATAGTTTTGCAAGTTTGAAGCAAGTTGCAATAAAAATCAACCTGACATTTGATTACTAACTTTTTAATCATATAGGAAAAGATGTAAAAACGGGTATTTGCGGGGGGGGGAGGGAACGGGGAAGTAATGTGAATGCATCGCGAGTAATTGTACCATTAGGTGTTTTTTTTTTTTTTTTTTTTTCAGTACTGCTACTTTAAACAGATGTATAAAACCGTTTCTTATTCATGTTCTTAGGGTTAATTTTGAGTAATTTCAGAGCGATACCCGGGAAATGAAGATTCCAACTCATTTTAAACAGCACGCTTTTAGTCGCCTGACGCCATTAGGTTACAGGTGAAAGTTGCCATCTATCTTCGGTGGTGTACGTGTAAATATGGGCAGCCTTTCTTAGTGTAATCCATTCTTACAGCCTAAAATCCCTATTTGTAACTTAATAAATGCTGTGAGGTTAAAGAGAACAAAAATTTCCGGACGCAAAGCTGCAAGGTCCAGCAGAACGGCCTAACTACTGGATCACCTTAAAAGGATTAATTGACACAGTCACTAGACAGAAAGCAAATTCAACCCGGCAGCTGATGCGATTCATCATCAGACTACTGTAATCCTCTGCTTTAGAACAGAGATAAAGATTTCACCTTGATTATCAAGCCAACCCCCCCCCCCCCCCCCCCCATACGGATAAACCAGATTCGAAAGCAGCGATTTTCTTCTTTTATGCTGGAAAGTTCTCTGAAGACACTCGTGGAGAAGTGCTAACTATATGCGTTACGCGCCTTCTTATTCAAGGAATGGGTCATTCTTGTGGGTCGAGAAAACATTGTACCCCTTTAAACACAGACACTAACTTAAAGTGCTTGCCAATTTTATTTCTTTTATTTATTTGTCAGGTGCCAAGTTCAATTGGGCAATTTTCATATACAAAATTCAAGTAAAAAGATATATGTTCAATGTTATAATGGGATTTACTACTCATTACTTTAATTTAAACACTTTAAATTGAGACAAAAATAAGAATTGCATATAATTAATTAGTAATGTTGAAGAAAAAACACGAAATACGTGGCAAATCATTTAACTACCAAAAGTTAAGTTTGAAACAAATGGGTTTATTTTAAAATTTTGTCCTTCTATTTATTAATAGAAAAATAATTGAATCAAATTGTGTTACTCAGAACAAGACACTTTGAAATTGAAATGCCAGCTACCAAGAAATCACGCATCACAAAACATTGTCTTCGATACAAATAAGTAATTAAAAGGTTAAATTCTGTTCGCTATCAAGCATGCTCTAAGGTAAACCCAGCTTTGTTGAAAATAAACAATACCGTTTGTCCTATACTCATGCACTTCACTACATTTTTGTGCACCAACTTTGCTTGGAAACATAAATGCATGCATAAAACCTTTTGGATACAATGAATGGTTCTCGTAAAAAATGCAAATAATTCAAATTTCTGAAACAAGGCTTCATGGAAATGTCTTATCTATTCTTGCTGCGAAAGACAGGCTGCAGGGGTTTCTTCAGCTCTTGTAGATTCTTTAAGTCCAAAGGAGCATGCACTGATCGAATCCTGCCCTCTAGATGAGGAGAGAGGGAGTCTTTCCAATCCATTACAATCGATCGCAAGTTCTTCAGCACACCCTGCTCCAGGGAGAATTCTTTTCGCTTAGTTTCTCCCCTCACATAAATTCAACGGCGAAGACGGCCGATTTCGCCGTTTTCAGGGTGAATGGAAAAAGAATAAATGGTTTCCTTTAATTTAGAAGATAAATTTTGGGAAATCCAACAAAGCTTATTTATAGACTTGCCTTCGCTCTCCAAACAGTTTGTAAGGGGAAGAAACTGTAATAGTGTGTCACATTAACGCCCTTAAGCTAAGTGCACTTAACTTTATTAAGACTTCCGAACTTATCTGCAATATTCATGATATTGTGCAATATGGCGTCACATTAACGCCCTTAAACAATATACACTCATCTTTATTAAGATTTCTGAACTTATCTGCAACATTCGTGATAATTTGAGGCAGTGTGAAGCAAAGGGATGTAAGTGGCAAAATTAAAAATTTTGAGATAACCAGTACAAATGGTAAGTGAACCTCTCCTCTGTCTTGGGGCAAGAGATTGTACTAATAGCCCTGGTTAGTGCTGTTATACAGCATGACTTAGAAAAAAATGCAATGAAAGCTTACCAAGCACCACAACTTTAAACGCGTTTACTCATAACTTGAAAATGTCCACTTACATCCCTTTGCTTTTCACTGCCTCATTTGTGCACTAAAATGCCAAAAAAAATTATGCAGCGTCAACATAGCACAGATATAGTGATAAGAGCTTTATAGAGTTGTTATCACAATGTATTGTCAGTATCACAGCTCTATGGAGCTGTTATACTGACTCACATTGCATCGGAACATTATCTCGCATTATATCTCTGGAATAAGATTTTTAAAATTATACAATGCGTATGTGTAATAATTGCGCAGTAACTTAACTTTTCAAAGGTACTCAACAGTTTCGCACACAATTGAGAGTATCTGTTTTATACAAAGCCCACTTATAGCATATGAATGACAACCAATATTTTGCAGCATCTCCTACTTCAAGTTGCGCGAGTACTAAAGGAAAGGCATTTATCCTTTCAACCTGTTATAAGGCAGTAACAAGTAGTTTCCTAAAAATGTACTAGTAAACAGTAAATCGTTTTGCCTACTCTGACTTGATGATACTATTTATAAGGTTTAGGGAAGTATACTTGGCATTAAACATCTATTTTTATCTCCGAGTCCACACTTCAGCGAATGCAAAATAAAATTGTGTGATCCTAACCTTAACTGTGATCCTAACCTTGAATGCTTCAATACCTTCAACAAGTGCTGTGGCTATTCTGTTCTTTATGCTGCACCCTCCTCAATAAAAAGAAAATTAAAGGAGTATTATCAGATAAGTGAACAGCTTATACGAGGTGAGAATAAGGAATACCCCTCGCCATTCTTCAAGCTCTCTTATGCATACATTGAAATTTAACACCGGCAGTAGTTTCGTTAAAAACTTTTTAAATGCCTTCACGATGTATTAAAACAAAATGTATTGAATGACCAATCGCATTAGCTGCCATGCAATAAATTTAAAGGGCACACCCTGAAGATAATCGGCGTTGATTGAACAGGAATATGAATTATGGGGAGAAAACAAATATGAACTGCTAAACTCGATTTTCTAGTTTATTTTAAAATAATTATAATTATTATTATTCTCTAATTGTTTCTCTTGTTTTTCTTTTCTTACTTTTTTTTCATCAAAATCTAGAAAGCAAGAGCTTAAACTATTTTCTATGCACCAAATAAAATCCTATGAATAATTCATCTGTAAGTAACTTCAACTGTTTTCCAACCCTTGACTCACAAAAAAAAATTCCAACCGTCAATTAGGTGCTAAATTTTGGTTATTTTAAAGAAATATATTGAAAAGAATGAAAGTTCAATTAGGGAACCATAACTGCTCTAACTCTTACATAAGCAGCACGTAATTGATCGCAATTCGTCACAGTAAAAATTTCTCTCTATACAAGTTATGTGTTTTTAAAAAAAAAAAGATTTTTTTTTCTTTGTGTGTACATTTCTTACGACATTTACATTTCTTGCGACATATATTTCTTATGCCTTGATTTTAGAACACAGGTGCCAAATTAAACTGAAAGGCAGACAGTTACATGTTTTTCATAGATTTAGATCTTGAATTGGCATATATTCCCAGTTGAAGTTCTTACTAAGTACATCTTCAGCACTTAAATTACACCATTTAAAAAAAAAATGATTTCATGATCAACAAGAGGATATACTGATAGCAAAAGTCTCTACAAAAATTTTCCAGTACGATCAATGCTAAAGAACATTTTCGTGATGCATTATGAACGGTTTAGTTGTGATGGGGAATCGATCAGCTAATTCATGAGGAGTAATAATTCATGAGGCCATTGCAATAACTGGTCAAACGTCAAAATCTTTCATTATGGGATCTTCGGAGGGAAAAAAACTTTCTGCTCCGTTATTAATAAGTTTGACATTGCGGTGCAGCCAATCAATAACTTTTAGAAAAACTCATTGTTATTGCAAAAAGTAATAGCGAGGAAAAACATTTTGGAACATGTTACCATCAATTGATTGCAAAATAATCATTCAATATTATTTCCTTTAGATTCATGCCACGAAAAAAATCCGTAAAATTTTTTAGCATCTTTCAGAAATTCCTCCAGTTAACTTAATAAAACTTAAAAGTGAATTGAGTCCTAAGAAAAATATTGTTACTCACTTTTTTTATTATTATTTTTTTTATCTAAAATATTTTATGCTTCAAAAGTTTTAAAATTTTCTCAGATTGTTGTGTAATTTTGAAAAAATACCGTCACGTGCGCTGGTCTCTGGTGCAATCTCTCAATTTTGTGTCTCAACGTTTTTTACACACCAGTGTTACCTAGCGGTTGTCAAAATTGAAAAGAACTTATAAAATTTCAGCACTAAAGTTCAGGAAGTGATGCGTGTTGTTTGAAACCTGAAATCTTTTTGTGACAGCAAAACATTCGAATGTAAATACGGAGCAACGGTTTGTTTTTGCATTGTTGTCAGTCTCGTGTGAATCAATTATTTCCACACATTTTATATTCCTGGTAAGATAAATATTGTATTTCAATCGAAGCTAAATAAACCGAACCAGCGATTGCACTTGGTTTGTTTAGGTGTGATGTCAAATTAATCGAAAAATGTAAAAACGAGTTGCAACTTTATGCCATCAGTTCTATCAACTGAAACTAGATTGTTTCAATAGTCTTCTTAACGATATATGGTTTAATAGACTTATGGACTTTTTTCCGAAATAGACAGAAGAGATAGGAGGAAGATTAGAGGGCGAAATTCACTTATTTTCTTATGCATTTATTATTTATTCATCAATTTTTCTCATATATATATATATATATATATATATATATATATATATATATATATATATATATATATATATATATATATATATATATATATATATATATATATATCAATTTATATGTTTGGTCATTCATTCATTGTTTCATTATTTTTACATTTCTTCATTGATTCGCTTATTTATTCATCCATTCGGATTAAAAATACTTTTAACACAGAAAAAATTGGTTAGAAAAATAGGACTATCTTTACTTTGCCCCATGAATTATTTTAGTGGAAAATTTCCAAGCACAAATGAACTGCCAAAAATGAAAAATATTACTTCAATTCGAATTTTATTGCAAACTACATGATTCTTTTTGAATATACCGTAATTTTCAGAACAAACTTCTAGTTTCTTTGTTTTGAAAAAGGTAGGTTATCCAGGGGTGCCCCCAAAGAGCAAGGGCGCACCTCCCCCCCCCCCAAGTATCGTGAAGACCCCTAAAAGCAAGAGCTCCCCCTCCCCAAAAAAAACAAGAAAAAATACCCCATACCGCAGAAATTTCAATGGCACAGTCTGCCCCTAGGTGGGCACCCCTAGGTCATCTCAACTATTTCACATTGCCCACATTTAACTAGTTATGTACGTATTAATATTTCCAAAATATTTGAATTTACAATGTGCTTACTTAAACCATTTGGTCCAATTGAGAGATTTTTTTCAGTTATAGGGAATATTTACATTGAAGAAAGGGGGAGACTTTTAGCTTATATTGTTATACATCTGTTAAGCATTAAAATTAGTTTAAAACTTTCTTGTTACGAGTTTTTTGATAAAATTTAATCACATAAGCCTTTTAAAAAAACTCATGTCTAATGAGAATTAAAACTGAGTCAGACGACAAATCAATCTTTCTGAGTACAATATTTCAGGAAAATGTTAAGTCTTCTAATAAATTTCAATTAAATTTTTCATAGGAAAAAAAAGCATGAGCTTTAGAAAACAGAAACTCAGTAGCAACGAGCTCATCGTCAAAATGTCCAGGGTTGTAAACAAAAAAATTTGGTAAGTCTACTCAAAGCATATCTTTTTTCATTTGGTTTGATTTCTTTGCATGAAAAACGTCAGAGGCTCTTTGCACCATGTCTAGACTAGACTTAATTTAACACAAAATGATAACATAAAAATATCTAAAACGACATTTCGATAGTGATGCCGTTTGAGAATACGCATAAAATATGAAATATATTGGTTTCGTATTCATAAATTATTTCTAAAGTAAAATTAAGAATTTATTGCGGTTCCAATGTTCAGGGGAAATAACATTATTCAATCCAGTTGATTTAATGTAAAGGAATAAATGATCACTGCATAAAATACTTCACTCGGGTGACTTTTTTGAACTTGTTGGACCTACCTATTAAGATAACCACACCCAAACACGGTTTTTTTTTTTGTTTTTTTTTCAAGAAAATTTATGCTCTCTGCTCTTTTTCTCACTACTACATTTATTCTTAAAATTTTACGCTCGATTTTTGAGGCGTTAAGAAAAAAAAAAATTCTTTTTCTTTTAAAAATAAATAATGAACGTATGTTCGTATTTGTTCTTTATACAAATTCAGTTTACATCGGATTTTTTCCAAATTCGGCACAGATGTCCTTTGCGGCTCAGGAATTCTCATAGGGGGTTTTCCTTATACAAATCCAGTTTATTTCGAATCTTTGCCAAACTAGGTACAGAGGTCCATTGATGCTTAAGGAATTCGCACGGGGGAGGGGGGCTTCTCCAATTCCCCTCCCCCGCCAGAAAACCAGTGAAATGGAATGTTTACGCCTCTTAATAACAATAACTGAATTTTGGAATTTAAAAAAATCCAAACAGGTCTAAATTTAAATTTTTAGTAATGAAACTGCCCTTTTCCACACGTTGAAGGAAAATTTTAGTTTTTTTTTTCTTTTATTTAAGTCTGATTGTTGAACATGCATCATTTGACACAACTTTTATTTTCGAGGTAGACCGTGCAACGCCGGGCAACACATCTAGTTTAAATAAAGTTCTCACTTTTGAAATTCCATAAATGATCTCCAACAAACTTCATGCAGATACTTCTACCTGTCTTTAAAACTAGGGCTCGCTCTTTTTTTTTTACTTAAAGTTTTATTCCCACTAAAGTAATAAGATAATAATAATAAGTATTACTCTTGTTATCTTAATGATTATTAATACTGATAGAAATAATAATTATCATTATTATTTCTATCATTATTAATACTATTGTTATAAAGAAATTTAAATTTGTCATTTCAATCCAAATCTCTTATTTTGTGAATGAGGGAAGCTGTTCAAATGAGGTTCCCAAGAACGTCAAACACGAATCCCATTTTACTTAACTTTTACGCTCAGAAATTATCATTTCATAAGAGTTGAAACTTGAATAAGGTAATTGTAGGTACCAAAAATATAAGCAACTTTCACAACAAAATGTAATTACAAAAAACTTTTAAGTAACATATTTTAGTATGAGTCTTCTAGGATAATGATGGTTTGCATGACACAGACACTTAAAGTGAAAAGGAACCTAACAGTATCGCGTTTACAGAGTCACAAATTTAACACTACCTATCGCATGTCAGTTCGAGTTAGAGCCACAGTAGAGGACAGGCTTCCGTATCCGACATTTTGGTTTCAAGGAAGCTCTGGGTTTATCCTCGTTTCATGCATTGGAAAATACGTTATTATAGTAGCTGGCTCGAACGCGGTAAAAAAATAATGAGCAGTTGCGAAACACTCCACTTTGAGGATATGTAGCAAGAAAACTCATTCCTTAAATTTAATAATAGCTTATTAGGACATGTTTCCTGTAAAGAACAATTGCATTTTCATATATGATTTGCTTTAAATGTGAATAAATGAAATCTTCTCCTGTTATAGACTAAAATAGCCAAACATCAATCAAGCAATCAGGGGCGCCTCGAAGTTAAATTTTTGGGAAGGCAGAAACTCTCAATTTGCCGAATGGAACTCCAAATTTTGCCGAATGATGACAATTTTGTCGAATTGTCAGACAAAATTTGCAAAATAAGAAAATTTTGGGAAGTCACAGTGACCTCCAGTGACCTCCCATCGGGATGTCCTTGCAAGCAACATATCCAAGGCTTAGTTAGCAGTTTTTATAACGGTATTTTGAAGCACATACTAGTGGTATCACTTTTTGGAACCAAAATGTCGGATAAGTTAGCTCGATATAAACAGTAACCTTAGTTCGAGTAAGATAAACAAAGCTAATGGAAGAGATTATGATCTATAAGGTAGTTTAATTGTCTAATACCTAGTCAATAAAGCTGATTTATTTATACACGTCAAATGGCGTCTCTTATCAGCAGCACTGGTTTGTCGAAGACGTCACACAATACCTCCAATCAATAATGGTAAATCAAGAAAAGCAATGACGATTCGTGTTTCATAGTCATCAAAATGCTAAACACATGCAAATATTCGTCTATCTTCAGAGAGTATGCTAAAATAACGTGAGTCAATTATTGTCGACAACACGCATAAAGATGATAATATAGTTGGGATCCTTAAGTGACGGATGAAAACATAAATCTGTGTTAGTGGAGTGAAAGGTGTTATAAATCCAAAATAGGTATTGAGAAAAATAGTATTGAAAAATGCAATGCCTTTCATAGGCATTGCTTTTAGAAATGTAAGTAACACTAATCCCTCTGTGTTTCAGTAATCTATCATAGCTAAGGCATGCAATTTTAATTAGATGTCGAATTTGAAAGCAGAATCAAAAGAGTGGTAACACAAACTGTGTTGCCTAACAATATACAAAACCGGTTCAGACATAGGGCAAATACGTGACCCAAGCGTCGAAAAGATATGGGTTACACCAGACTTCAGACCAGATATTCATTACTAGTTTGATTGAATTCTTGCACATATTGGAAGTTTAGTTTTTGGTATAATAAAGGATGAATGTTGTTGTTGGAGTTTCAAGGGAGCGATGCGCTTTGAGTTAAACTTTATAATCACACCTGGCATAAACACAGCTATGTTCTCGGTTTCAGACTCTCGGCAAAAGCGCGTCTTTTCCTATGGGGTCGAGTTGGGGTTGAACTGTCCCTGTGGCCCCATTTGTCCGAGTCAT
Source organism: Uloborus diversus (assembly GCF_026930045.1). Classification (NCBI taxonomy): domain Eukaryota; kingdom Metazoa; phylum Arthropoda; class Arachnida; order Araneae; family Uloboridae; genus Uloborus; species Uloborus diversus. The sequence continues at coordinate 102,724,671 of NC_072740.1, read as the reverse complement.
TTTGGGCATCTAAAACTGGTAAACTGCAAACGCGGTAGGCACGGGGGGCTTCGGGGTGCAATGCAATGCGCTTTGAATTCTTTCTAAATTAAATGGCACATTGAACTCAGACATTTATAGTTAACAGAAAATCTACAAATAAGTTCGATTAACCTAGGTAAAGTTCCAAGCACTGTTGTGGATGTTTCACCCCTCTATATTATTAGCCTACTAGAATCGAAATTCCATCTTTTTCAAACTTCGATACATTTCCGATATATTAGGCGATTCAATAATGCGAATGATAACGACAACGGGTGTCGCGAGTTCTTTCGATCAGCTTGATGGAGCCAAGCTGATAGAATGGCACCACGGTGAAAAATAAGATTTGGCTTTAAAATGTTTTTTAAAAAAATGTTTCATGGTGGAATTTACTTCGATGAATGAAATCTTGCCATTCTGTCATTTTTGTGCACATTGTATAGGTTAAAATCAAGAAACGATTTGAGTGATGTACATAAGCAGATGTAAAAGTTTTATGTGTTTGCAGTTGCCCGTTTTGATATGAATTTGTTTGCTATTTGGCTGTGAAATGCAACATACCGCACTTGAATCTCTTTTAACCTATATATTAGACGTGATAAACTTGACGTCGATTGACGACGATCAATTGAACACAACACATTCACATTGGGGTGTTAAAATCAATTTGATTTTGTTTTGTCAATACAATTCGATAAGTCGATGAGTTATGTGTGTTCAAATAAGTGTATGTAAGCACTTATGTTGTACAACTGAAAGATTTCTATACACGATCGGTCAAGCTAAAGCCCTGAATCGTAGAATAAGTAGCGATACATGCGCTATCTTTGGGCTAAACGATGCTTTCTTCTATGTCTGCTACGGTAAAGTAGCATGTTTTGCTTCTTGAGCGTGGTGCTTCTTGACTGTAAATTGACGTGGCGTTAATTAGAAACCAAAATCAAGAAGCAAAACAAGCTACGTCACTATAGCAGACATAGAAAAAACATAGTTTAGCCCCAAGATGGTGGACGTGTCGTTACTTAAGCTACAATCTAGGGCTTTAGGGCAAGCGCCCAGATACTTAATCGCCCACATACAAGAAATCAGTGCCAGTGTTCCTAATAGCGTATTTACTTCATTAGAATTAACGCAATAAGTTAAAGGATATTTATCTTACCTTGAACAAGCAGACGCAAAGCGCTTCTCTGCTCTCCATTAATTTGGCACTGGTAATCTGCTGAATCTGAGTAGACGACGTTGCGCAAGAAAAGGGCTTCTCCAAGCAGATTCAGATGAGGCTCAGCCTCCCAGACTGTGGTCTGCTCATCGTGAACCTCTACTATCTTACGATAGTCCTTCCACCAAAAGAGACTGCGCACGGGAGTACTTTCTATACCTCCCGTGCAGGGCAGGGTCACATTCGCCCCTGCACGCACAAATACCGGCTCCGGAGGATCCTCTTCTGGCTCTTCTTCAGCTAAAAGGAGAAAAAGTCTCCATTGAAATAATAGAATCATCAAAAACAGCTCTGTTGTAAAAATTTCCCGGCCAAGAAAACCTTTATCTCTTCCCCACAAAAAATAAGGTCTTCATTCTAAACCAAAAACCCTCAGCCTTAAAAAGCTATAATATCTATTTTCCCCGCCAAGTATCTGACAAACTATCATCCTTCCTGTTCTCCTCTTTCATCACACCTACTTCCGTTAGAACCTCCTCCCATCTTCAATAACTCAGAAATATGGATAGGTCCTATAAATTGTTTATCTTGTTTGGCGGGAAGCTTTTCAAACTGAGGTGGTTGCATAGTGAGCAAACAGCTTCCCACCAAACAAGATCAACAATTTAAAGGATCTTTCCATCTTTGCGACCACGAAATAAGTTGTTAAAATCAACCGTAAAATCTAAACACGCCGAAAACTAGGTAGTTATGTAAAATAAAAAATAACAACGTAAAATTGCACAAAATTGCAGATTACTGCGGACGTTACAAGGAAAGCAAAGGAAAATGGAAGCAAGGAAAGTAATTGCCTTTTTTAATACAAAAGAAATGAGCTTATGGATGAAAAGACATCCGATACAATCTTAGGCTTTTGTCGAATATCTTTTCATCCATAAGCTTTGCATTGCCATCTTTTGCATTGTAAAAGGTGGTCCTTGTAACAGCGAAACATTTATGTCTGCAGTAATCTGCAATTCTGTACAATTAAACGTTGTTATTCATTATTTTACTTTTCAAGCACAAAATTATTTATTCAAATCTTTGGTAGGTATGACCGGCTGGGGTAAAAGGGAACAGAATTTAAAATTTTTAATTTCCCTTTCTTCTGGATGAATTGAGAGATAAAATATTGTGTATTGTGTCCAAAGACTACACTCTACGAGAGTAACACGGTACTAAAAATTTGATTTCATAACTGTTTGTTAGCGAATGAAATGATGTTTCCTCTTATCCCAGAGACTAGAGGGTAAATGAGAACCAGGGCCGTGCCGTCCCTATGTGCAAGGTCGTGCTCGCACGACGGCGCAAGAGACAAAAAGGCGCCGAGCTCTACCGATCAAAAATGCTCCAAATGAAGAGAGAAAAAACTCTAACCAAAAAGAAAAATTGAATCCTTCCTTATATCTACCTATTGGCTACGGTGAAATTATACTGCTCAATGAAACAACTAATGCGTTTCGCTGAGAACCTAAAAGGAAAGACTTGTTGTGTCTAAACATGCGATTCAAATGCGCAGTTTTTTACACTGAAAAGAAGTGATTTTAAAAATGCTTATATTAGCATTTTCCTTCTCAATGTGGAGCCGTGAATGCTATTTCGGTATATCTATAAGTCTATAGTACACTAGGTTGAGCATACGAGGCGCAAGAAATTTCCTTTTCCCCATACATAAAAAAATACGGCAAGCACATTTGCATGTTATTTAGATATGCGAAATATTTATATGTTGTAGACAGTAATTTAGGTTAACTTTTTACTTCCAAAATGTAACGACTTCACCATAATTACCCGGTTCTCCCCCCCCCCTTTTATTTAACTGTTTGTGAGTTAAATTCAAAAAAAAAAGCTTTAGAGAGACTACGTCTTTGTTTTAGATATTAAATTCAATGCCTTTTGTAACGGCTCCGTATTTAAGAATTTTTGATTTTACCGGAAATGATTTCAGTTTCCAATTTTAAGGATGAATATTCTTTACTTCAGTTTAGAAATATATTCAGTACTATGTTGTCATGTTTTCACAGGCATAAAATTTTTTAATAATTATTCATAATTTAGAGAGACGTTAACTTTAATATTTAAAATATGTTCTTTTTCCAAAAACACATCATCATATCAAAGGTAAGGTTCGTCAAACCGGCCCCAGCCCGAAAAAACTCGCTCGTTCTTTTTTTTTTTTTTTCCGGGCAGACATACCTGAAAAAACCCACTATCTCGGCAAAGTGGGGTTTTCACAAGTTTCTCCATTTTAAAACATTTACTTCAGAAACAAACTAAATATTGATTAATACGAAGTCCAGAAATAAACATCTTGCTTTCTGGACAGTACATCAAATATTATAAATTTAGACTGCGTAACAGCCATTTTCATTTCTTTTTTTTTAAGTACTTATTAGACTAAAATAAGCAATAATTATTTCAATTTAATTCCAAGATTTTTTTTTTTTTTTTTTAATTGTTGGCGTAAAACCGCTTTGATTAACTGAAACTGGCCATCATTTTTTTAATAGCAGCTCAATGCAAGGTTTCCAAGAGAAAAAGTCAGATTTCAAAAGTCAATTTCGATTCCCCCTCCCTTACATCCGCCCTAACTCGAAATAACTTCGAGATGTGAAGTAAAAAGTACACCAAAATTTAAAACATACAGATTGCGTATATTTTAATAAATTAAATGCCAAACGCGCTTTTTTTTTTTTTTTTTTTTTTCGTTTTACATTTGTCTAACGAAAAAAACCTCAACCCAGGTGTTATCTGTATTTTGCTTGAACGTTACTGCATAAAGGTGTTCAAAAGACATTCGCACAACCGCGCCAAATAGGCTTGGGGTGCCCCCCCCTCCACCCCTGATGAGATCACCCATTTATTTCTTTATTAAGTTGATGTAGGTAGATAATCCCAATTTCTACAATCAGCTTAGCAGTTTTACACCAACAATAATCAAACTGTGGCCTGCAGATCGAATGCTACCCGCTTAAACGTATAAATGTAATCGAACGTTATTTAAAAGAGTAAAAACTGCTGGTATACTTGTTGTCAGTACTTTTTACCACAAAAAAAAAGTTTCTGAAAATCTTTCTAAATTTGATTGCATTATATAGAAGTAGTGTTCATATTCTTCATCAGGTTCATGCAATGAAGAAGTACCTATCATATTTGGAGTTTTGTAAGTTACTAATTACAACCTTTTTTATTATTTTAGCACCTATTACAAAACACCTATTGAAAACCCAAAATATATTACATGCTCGTTTCACTGCATGAACCTTATGAAGAATATGAACTATACTTCTATCTAATGCAATTAAATTGAAGATTTCCAGAAACAATATTTAAATCATGTTTTTTGGTTCAGTAACGGACGTATCATTATGAGATACGTCCGTTACTGAGCAAAAAAAAAAAAAACATTGCTTTTTAAATTATCAAAATTTAATTGCATTATTAAATAGAAGTAGGGTTCATATTCTTCATAAGGTTTGTGCTATGAAAGAAGCATCTTATATATTTAGGGTCTTTATTACGCCTACATTAACTAAACTTTTTTCTTTTTTTTTTAAGTCTGAGTCCAAATTAGAGATAATTTTTGCGACAGTCAATAAAAATCGCTTGAATAACGGAGAAAACATTTCAAACTGTTAGTCTTCAGAGGTTCCAAATTAATTTCTTAATATAGACATTTTAATCAAAAGTTTCAAAATTATGTGTTTCAAACATGTTCCAGTTCCACTGCGCAACACTGCCATAAACCCCATAAATATGATTAAGAACTCATGTAAATTTTAGAAAAGATGTTTTATTACACACGTTAGAGCTGTCAAATGTATGTTTTAATTTACGTTTACTGTCATAGCTATTCATAAATTAATGTTTAACCATTGCTGAAAATATAAAGCTGAACTACTTTTACGAAATGCGTTCTGCCATAAAATTTATCGAGCGTGCAGTAGATGCTGTCAGCCACTCAGTTCTAATTTAGATTTATCGTTTATTGCGTGCTTATGTGTGTGTTTACCTGTTAACTAGAAAAACGAATCTCAAATGCATGTTTCAATTTGTATTTATTTTCCTTATAATAACAGTTTATGCTATAAAATTATGGGAAGACAACAATTGGCTATTTGCTATAAACAGTTACATGAGTCATTTTTCAGTTCATACGGCATTCATACGACAGATGTTTCTCATGTTGTCACATCCACGACTAAAAAGTGTTAATTGGAGATAACTTTTACTTTAATAAGCATTAACATAATTTCCTTCAACCCCCTGTGCTTCATACCTTTTTTATCTTGGTTTATTTTAGTTAAAATTTAGATTTCCTGTTAAGTTGAAAAATGACCCTCAAATGCACATTTTAGTTTGTATTTTATCTTTACTGCAATAACAGTTCATGCTATTAAATAGAGGGAAGATAACAATTTGCCGTTTATTAAACAATTTCATAGGCCCTTTCTTAATTTCTATACGTTCATGAGGAAATGTTGTGGCAATTTTTGAAACAAAAATGCTGGTGAGTAAAGACTCATATCGAAGACATTTGGAGAGTTCCGCGTGTTTCCAAACAATTGTACAGTTCACATCTTATTTTGAAGATGACACTGGAAGAAAAAAAATTTTTAGCTTCGAAATCTAACATTTTTTTTCTTTAGCTGGACAACAAAAGCGAAGTAAATTGTTTTTAATTAGTATCACGTGTCATGTAAAACGTTACTAAAAATATTGTTCACCTTCCCAGCTGATTTTTGGTGGCAATTTAGGTGCTCCCGTTTACCCCATCTGGGGCAAAAGGAAACAGCTGTGTGTCATACTACCTATTTTTGGTGAGATTAAATTTTGATATAAGTTACAATTTTGTGTGCATTTTGCATAAATTTAGTTTGTTGTTAAAAGTTACATCCGATTTCTTTTTTAAATGATTTCAAGAATAATTTCATTTGAAGTATTCAGCGGGTCACATGCGACCTATGGGCGTCAGATTGATTGCTGTTGTCTTCTATTTGTCTTAATGGCACAATTTAGTTCGATATTAAGCCGCTAAAAACATTTATTCGGAATCTAAAATGTAAAAAAAAAGTTCCGTGGTGCAGAACTATATGTTGTGGGCTCCATCCATGGTCAAACGTTAGCTTTGACACTTTTCTGAATAGTACAGAATCCATTTTGAGTAAGAAATTACATTAAATTAAAACGATATGAACTATATCATAGTTAATAACCAATCTAGGTGCTGTTTGACAGGAAATTATGAAAAACTTAAAAAAATCACAAAAAATTTACAACCAAAATATTAGATAACTCGGTAGTATACTTCCAAACATTTTTTTTTAAGTCAAGTGAAGTAAAAACTTTAGGAACGTTAAGCATTTTTGAGGTGGGGAAAAACATTTACTTCGTGACACCGTTACCTCACCGACATTTGGAGTACAGCGCATGCGCGACTTCTTTCAGTTCCTTTACTACTTTGCTTTCATTGGGAACTGCGAACTTTAGTAGCGCTGTCAGCAGCGCGTGAGTCTCATACAGTGTTGGGCATTAATCGAATTTTTTTTCATTTAACTTGTTAATTGATTAAAGAAGTAATTGTAATTTAATAGCGATTATACTATTAATTGCACTTTGCGATTAGTTTAATTGGATTATTGCACATTAATCGTTTCTCACAATCAAAATAATTGCAATTAATTTTTTAACTGTTTTATGACACAATTAAAACTAACAATTAACTTTATAGAGCATCAATAGGTACAGCGCAGGATACAGAGTCCAAGTATTATTCAATTTCGTTTTTAAAGACTTTTTCTGTATTTGTTTTCTCCGTCATAATTTTCACATTGCTTTCGGTTGCCGGGTTAAATTTAACCCGGTGAAACTTTACACATTTCCGCTTGCAATTGTTGCCAGAAACAATGAAATAATAGTAATCATAAAACTAAAGTTTTGTTAATAAATTTCGCACATAAGTTTCAAGGCTAAACCTAAGCAAGCATACATTTGTGGGTTCTAGCAATTTAATCATATAAGCTAAATATAAGCCATTAAAATAAATATTTTTACTTATGCGAGATTCCTCGTGTGCTAACGGCACAATGCAATAGGCCACTCCGCTGTAAAGACGTTTAGAACGGACTTTTGGAAGGGACGTGTGGTAACAGGGCGAGAGACGAAGATATTGGGGGTGGCCAGCGGAAGAAAGGGGAGTGTGTTATGGATTTTGGCCATTAAATTATTATATAAGCTAAATATAAGCCTTTAATACATATGTATGCTTTTTTGTTTTAACTTTTTCGTACAAAAGTTTTTTCGTTTTAAATAATAAAACGAAAAAACTTTGAAATAAAATATTTTAAAAAATTAAAATCTAAAGACTTTTTCATCAGCTTGATTCGCACTAAAAAGTATGAAATAAGTATTTAATTTCTTGATTATACTGCTCAAAAATTACAGTTCATCTTAATATGCTTATATTTACGTTAATGCTAAAGCAGCCAACAAAATAAGTAATTGATTTCTTGATTATAATGCTCAAAACTTTCAGTTCATCTTAATATATTTATATTTACGTTAATGCTAAAGCAGCCATTAAAGTTTAAATTAAAAATTTCATAGAAGAAACACGCGGTATATTCTGTAATTTTTGAGAAGTATAATCAAGAAATTAAATACTCATTTTATTTCATACTTTTTAGTGTGAATCAAGCTGATGAAAAGTCTAGATTTTAAATTTTTAAATAAACTAACAATTAACTTAATGTATCAATAGGTACAGCGCAGCGTATAGAGTTCAAAGTATTATTCGAATTCGTATTTTCGTTCAGTGCTGATTGCTCGCTCGCCGCGGATACTAGTCTCTTCTTGGCAAGCTAGTAATGTTTCTGTTTTAATTAAAGAGTTTTAAGTTTGTATACCATTGTTTTAGTTTAACCCGTAAAAGGGGAGATGAGAAAGAAGGAAATAACAGGGGACGTGAGGTCTCAGAGACCGATCTGTTGTTTTAATTTTTTTTTAATCGTGTAATTAAGATACATTTCTGTAATTTCTCTCAGATATTCTTTGGGCTTTTGTTAGTACGGAAAAAAAATTTAGTTTCTCCCTTTTCTGAGAAAATTTTGCTGGAGCCATAAGATTTTTTGAGAAAAGTCATGTGCTGCAGTAAATAATTTATTACTCGTAATGAAGCCAAATCAATTGCATATTAATTATTTCACTTTAGGTATTTAATGTATACAGTTTAACATCTGCCAACAACATGCGCCAGTATATTATAAAAACCAGTATTTTTTTTAAGAGTTAGTTTTAATTAAAATTCACAAAGCAGTTAACAATTGTTAATTGTAGCAAACTACAACTAACAATCAATTAATTGTTAACAGTAGTAAGTTACAATTAACTATTAATTAATTGTTAACTGTTACCACTACAATTAACAATTAAGAAATTGTCAATTGTAATTTTCCACAATTATAATTGATCGACCGTTAGTTGTTGTGGTTACGTTTACCAATTAATCAATTGTTAATCTTTAAATGTCCATGCAGTTAAAATTTGCCCAACTCTGGTCTCCAAATAATGAGTAAGTAATTTGAAGGAGCGCGAGTTTGATCATAAACCGGGTCAGTGCATTTATTCTCCAGGAGAAAAATTTTTAAGCTTACATAATATTATAGATGAAAAACGTAAAAACTAGCCTGTGGCTGATATTTTACAAATTATAAATTTTAATTCTTGAGATTACAATTAATTTTAAATGAAAATTAAACACACACCACATATACCAAATTTATTTTGTTCCATTTCTGTCGGCAATCCTGTGACTGCCATTTTTTTTTTTTTTTTTTTTTTAATGTAAAGCTTAAAAAACACTATGACCACTTTCCACGCTGTTCTAAGGTTAATTAGTATTTTCTAAAGAAAGACGATACAGAATTCCTAATCTGTGTCGCTATCCCATACCACCCCAACTTCCTCTGCTGTAAATATAAATATGTGTTAAATTCATTTGAAACAGGAAACAAAAATTTCTAAAGAGGAGCAAAGGAAAGAGTTTCAAATTTTAACTCCGGTTTTATTTACATCGTTCATAAAAAGCCTTTAGAATAGTTATATTCAGCGTGCCGTTCTGAAAATTAATTAACTGGTGAAAAAGCAGGAAGGGAAGTGAGTATTATCTTCATCTGAAGCAAGATTTTTTTTTTTTTTTTTTTAATGTGCGTTGTCTCATATTACCCAGCTTTCCTAAAGATTCTTTTCGATAGCTACTTCTTCATGAATCGAGGACAATTTTTAATTGAAATGCATATTTTTACAAAACTCAAGGGACAATTTTTTGAAACGTCAAAACTCTAGGATAATTAGAAATACGGCAGTTGTTTGCTTTTTTCTTTCTTTCTTTCTTTCTTTTTACAATTTTAATCGAGACCGGATTCATATTTGTTTATCTCCCAGACATTCGAAGTTCCTCCAGAAGACACAAAACCCTTAAACATGACTTTAAGAACAGGGTTTAAAGAATTTGCGTTAAGATCATCATGTTTACGCGCGCCAATTAGAAAAAAATGAAAACGATTAAGGCAGTGAGAAGCAACGGGATGTAACTGGACTTTTTTTAATTTCGAGTGAAACGCGTTTAGTTTCTGATACTAGGTAGGCTTTCATTGATTTTTTTTTTTTTCTAAATCATGCTTTATAGCAGCACCCACCAGAGCTACTCTTGGCCTAAAACAGAGGAGAGGTTCTCCTACCATTTGTACTGATTACCTCCAGACTCTGAATTTAGGCATTTACATCCCTTTGCTTCTCAATGCGTCAAATGTCCGACCTCCATGTAATCCCCCCTCCCCCCAGTAATTTACCAACAATGACAATGAATGCTGTTTTACTACTCTACGCTAATGAATCGGGAGGACGAGAAAATTTGTACTTGGATGTGCAAATGATTTGTATATTTTTTATTAATGTTCCAACTATATTTCTAAAAACGCCGAAAATCCCTAAAAATTACCCCCCCCCTCCCCCTTTGTAAGTGGGGTCACCTAGGTAGGGGAAAAGTCTTGTTATCCTTATTTTTCGAAGACGTTATCCGCTTCTGGAGCATATGCACTATAGGTGTGACCTTAAACTAATTACATTTTTATTTAAGTTATTGTTTACGTCAGCTAATTAGAGAGCAGGTATCAATTACCTACCTTCATTAATTCAGTTATTTTAGACCCGCAATATTTCTAAACACGTGCAAAGAAAATTATGTAAAGATATTAAACAGTCTAACGGTAAAATCATTTTGGCAATTTTTGATTAATATTTATGTCAGTAATAATCATTTACTAATAAATTTATTTGACCCTGCCAGAAGTATTAGTTCATATAATTTTCTTCCCTCGTATCAATTATTTGCAAGTTTACTAATTCCATATCCCTCAACGCGGATGTTTTTATGCTCTAAATACACAGAAGCATTTATCCCCTACGAACAAAACACTACTAAAAACAACAAAGTCGAAGTCGACGCTGCCAAAAGTATTCTTTATATACTTTTTTTTTTCATTTGTTTCAATTATTTGCAAGCTTGCAAATTGCATATCACTTATCACGGATATGTTAATGTTTTAAATACAGCTGCATTTATCCTCTACGAACAAGACAAAACTGACAACAACAGTCGATGCTGCCAAAAATACTCTACATAAGTATTTTTTTTTTCTTTTGCCTCAATTATTTGCAAGATTACGAAATGATTACACGTTCTAAATACAGAAGCATTTATTCCCTACGAACAAGAAAACACTAAAAGTAATAAATTCAACGCTGCCAAAAGTATACTTCGTATAATTTTCTTATATTGTTTCAATTATTTGCAAGCATATCACTCATCGCGTATACTTCGATACTCTAAACACAGAAACATGTATCCTCTTCTACCAAGGGCGGATTCAGGGGAGGGTCAAAGGGTCAGCTGACCCCCCAGTGACAAGAATTTTATTATTATTATTATTATTCAAACTTTAAATTTTTAGATATGAAACACTAATACATAATTATATGGAATCAATGTTAACCTTTTTTTGCTTCATTCTGTAGGATTTTTCTTCCCAGTACGTCATAATCCAAAGGATATGAGTTCGTATACTGGGCTACTGCTATTATGAGGTTTTCGGTATAACAGGCTGACCACTGAAACTTGACCCCTCTTTCAAAAAATTCTGGATCCGCCCCTGTCTGCTACGAACACGAAAACACTGAAAATAATCAATTCAACTATGCCAGAGGTATTTTTTTATATTATTTTCTTCAATCGTTTCAATTGTCTGCAAAACTTACATCATTCATCGTGGATATTTTAATGTCCTCTCCTAAATACCGTAAGCAATAATCCTCTACGAACAAGACAAAACTGAAAAGGACCGTCATTTTAATTATGGTTTTTGTTTATGTTCAACGATTAGTGAGCGATTTCCAAGTTTTACATTCTACCTCCCTCCTTTGCATCAGTTATTTAGATCGCTAATATGTACTTTGAAGTATTTTAAAAGGAAATTATGTTAAGTGTAGCAGTCTATAGACAACAGCAACACATAAGATGAAATATCTATAAATATTTTTATCAACATTGTACACTTTGCTAGCAGCCGGTTGTTGTTTAAATCGTTTCTGTAGACTAGGTTCCGCTCATTTCAATTATTTGCAAACTATTAATTGACTTATCATCAATCACAGATTTTGTAATGCCCTAACTCTTAAACATCAATAAATTTATCCTCTATGATCAAAAGCAATATAGGGAAGAACAACACAATATCGAATGTTGTTTTTGTTTAGGTTAAACAATCACAAAACAAATGTCAAATGTTACCTGCCCGCCTATACTCCGATTCCCCAAAGCAGAATACTTGACGATGTTCTGCAACGTAAAATCATTCGACCAAAATTGTTCTGCAAGTATTTCAAGCATTGTACACACAAGTAACCAACGTGACATTTTCCACAAATCGGGAGTCTAAATTAAAATAGTTTCATACAGGAGGGGGGGGGAGTCTGTTTTCAGTTTTTAAAACTTCGAAAAATCAGAGCCTTTTTCTGATTTAGAATATGAAATTTCTGCAGAAAATCAGCATTAACTGATAAATTTCTGCAAATATCTTCCAACTCAAGATAGAATTTTGCACTAATTCTGCAACTTTCTTTAAGTTCAAGTTAAATCTAAAGTTCCGGCAGATGACTGAACGAATTTAACATTTTTCGCGAGCTTTCCGCCGAATTATCATAATTTCCAAGAATTTTAGATTTTCTTCCAATTTAAAGAAATTTGCGCAAAGTTCTTTTTGAGTTAGAAGACATATGCAGAAAATTTGCAGTTACTGCAGCTTTTCTGTAGCTGCAGCTTCTGTCTTCACAGAAATCTGTAGATTTTCTCAGAAACTTTGTCTGAGAGAGAGAGAGAGACAGAGAGAGTTATCCTCTACCTCTGACATTTGAACCAAATTGTTCTGTAGCTGAGGCATCTGTTCTGCGACGTTCGTAGCAAATTTAGTAGTATTCTGCTTTGGGGCTCCGGTTATTTAAAACCTGAAGTAGTTTGAAATATTTACAAAGAAAATTATTAACAGAATATCTTAAACACCTTAACATTTATACACAATAAATAAGGGCAATATTTAGAAGCGGACGCAATTTTGATTTTAGTTTTGTTTATGTCAAACGATTAGAAGCAAATGTCATCACACCTGCCCTGCTCTACTTCAGATATTTGAGCCCTTACTTTTATGCAGTTACAAAGAAAAATCGCAAAATTATTTAACAGTTTGACGTAAGTTAGTGATAATGTTCGATTTAAGTCAGGTTCGTTATTTAGGGGGTTCAATTGCATCCCCCCCAATTTGTACGGAGTTTTCACGCTTCATCCCCCCCCCCTGAAAAATTTGAAATGACTAGCCTGATTTAAAATAACAGGCTGATGCTGATTAGTTGCTTTTCTTCATTTCAATTTTCATTATTTGCAAATTTATAGGTTGCATATCATTCGACACCGATGTTTTGACATTTTAAATGTTTTAAGAGGCTGTACATAAATGATGTCACACTTTTTCACCATTTTGACACCCCTCTCCCCTGAGTCACAGAGTGTCACACTTCACTCCCCCCCCCCCCCGTGTCTCATGTCACGCTATTTTTCATTAACATATTCTTATTTTTAAAAAAACGTGATGTCTCACTTCTTGTTACACCTCCCTCCCCCCTCAAAGTGTGACATCATTTGTTGACAGCCCTTAACATCATTCTCAACAAACAAGGGCAATATTGTAATGCAAACATATTTATAATTAAAGTTTTACTGGGGCGAAATGATTAGAGGGTAAACTATACCACCCCAACCGAGGTCTTTTACTTCAGATATATAAGCCCTTAATTTAATGCTTTAGTAAAGAAAAGTATGTAAATTATTTATTTCTCCAATGTCAGCAGGTTACTGGTAATATTTCATTCGAATTTACATCTACGTTAATCACTTACGGTTAAAGACTGATGCTAGAAAAAAATATTTCCTTATTTACTTACCGCCCTTTACTTCAATTATTCGCACATTTTTAGGGGTTGTATGTTTTAAAATTCTCAATACCTGACCGTTTACATTCAATAATAGACAAAGGTTTTATGCTGAAGCGGGCCCAATTTCGATTTTGGTTTTATGTCAAGTGTAGAAAGCAAAAATCAAATCTTGTCCGCCCCAATTATTATAAGTGATTGAACACTAATACTGAAACATTACCAAAAAAAATGTCTTCAAAATCATTTAACATTCCACAGTGTAACAGGTAAATGATAATTTTTGATCACTATGTTTATCGATATTCGCATTTACAATAACTGATCGATGCTGTCAAAAAAAAAAGGTGTTCTTATTTACTTCTTTTAATTTATTTCAATTAAATGCAAACTAAAACCTGTCATTTATCATGAATGTTTCAACATGTGAAATGCCTTATCGTTTTTACTCAATGCACAAGGACAATATTGTGAAGCGGACGCAATTTCGTTTTTAGTTTTGCCCATGTCAAACGATTCCAGTGTATCTGTCAAATCATACCCGCCCTTTTTTACTTCAGGTAGTCGGGCCCTTACTTTGAAACCTTAACAAAGAAAATTAATGCAGAACTCTGTAATACTACAGTGTACAGGTTAAAATATATAAAGTTTTAACTAAATTTATCGTTATTCATCATTTACGATAACACCTCGACGCTGTCAAAAATGTTTCCCTACTAAACGCTTCCTTTTATTTCAATTACTTTCAAGCTTACAGGTCATTTATCGCCGATATTTTAATACATTCACATATACTCAATAAACAAAGGCAATATTGTGAAGTGGACGCAATTTCGTTTTCAGTTTTGCATATGTCAAACGTAACGAAAACAAATTTCTAATCATACTCGGGCTCTCTTTTACTTCAGATGTTTTGACAATTACTTTGAAGCATTAACAAAGACATTTATGTAAAGTTATTTAATATTATCAAGTTAACAGGTAAGTCATAATTTCTTCCTCCTATTTTATCGATATTGATCACTTCCGATAACAGATCGATGCTGTCAAAAAATGCTCTCTCTCTTACTTGCCTTCCTCTATTTCAATTACTTTTAAACTTACAAGCTATCTGTCATTTATCACATATGTTTTAATACCTCAACATTAATACTTAATAAGTAATGGTAATGTTGTGAAGTAGAGGCTATTTCAACTTAGTTTTGTTTCTGTCAAAATGTTTGAAAGCATATGTCAAATCATTACAGGTGGTTGGGTTCTTATTTTGAAGCCTCAACAAAGACAATTATGCAAAAGTGTTTAATGCTCTATCGTCCACAGGTTAATGATAATTTCTTATTACAGGGAAACCTGTGTAAGTTGATCACTTGCAGTGCACTACTTTAATGGTCCAACTTAAACAGGTGGTCAATTTATAAAGGCTGAATTATATGGTACAGATCTAATTCTGTGCCTAAAAATAGCGGTCAACTTAGACAGGTGGTCAATTTTACAGGTTTTGCTGTAATATTTTTATCGATACTAATCACTAGCGATAACAGATCGATGCTGTAGAAAAAAAATACTTGGTCTCATTCACCGACAAACTAAAAAAAAAAAAAAAGATTGCATATCATTGATGGCGAATAATTTAATATCCTGAACACCTCAACCTAATCGTCTCTGAACAAGTGCAGCATTGTGAGGAAGCGGACACAAAACAAAGCCACCATTCTCAACCGAAGCGGCGGACAGAAACATCGATCGGCACCCGGCATCTTATCGATCCAGCTCGGCATAAGAGAATTGTCGACGAGGAAGACAGCAAGAGACAGGCGAAGGAAAAGGAACTTACCGCCGCCGAAGAATTCCGCGCGCGCCACGGCCAGCCAAGCAGCTGCCCAGAGCCACCTCATCCCTCCTCCGCCACCGACGCAACTGACGTTTGCCCGTGGCGCCGGCGCCAAAGCTAGAGAAGCGCCACCCCTCGCCTGAAGCGCGAAACAGGCCACTCGCCGGGGAATTAGGTACTAAGGGAACTGAAGCTGCTTCGGGGGGCGTATACACTGTGAATTGTGTATGATTAAGCTGAGGAGTTCGGGAGAAGTGAGTTCTGTTTGGGGAAGGAGGGTGCTTTTGAATCATTTTCTCGGATTGGAAGTTTCTGTTGAGGGTCATTCTTGGGGAAAATAGTAATACAGGTCATGCCCGACAATTTTGAGTGTTCGCAATCAATTTAGTAATTACCATGAATTGATATTTTCCTACCTTGATTCGCTATTTATTTATGTATAATCATGAGCTTACGTGCGCATCAGGGGCATGCATATAAGAAATTTATGAAATATTTTGACACACTTACATGTGCAGCAAAACCGTTTTTTCAAATTTTTCCGGGCGTGTGGGGGAGGGGGGGGGGCAAAGGTGCATACTCAATGCTAATTCTTATCAGAAAACAACGCCCACTTGTATGTTAATACATAAATATTTCAAAGCTGGGGGGATTGACCCCTCTGACCTCCCCCCCCAAAGGTCGGATCTGACATGGAGTAAAACAGAATGGACCAAGAATACCCATCCCGCAAGAACGATGGCACATCGCTCTTAATAATTACAAACCCCTCCCTCCCCTCCCGAAAACGAGATACCCCTTTAAACTCACCTCCCTAGTGTTGAACATTAAAATTGCCACTCCCCCCCAAACACATTAAAGTGACTGATAATTTTGTAGTTTCTTTGTGATTAATTTTTGCTTCATCCCCCACTCCCCTATTGTCATTATTGCGAAAGAATTTAGAATTTTTGAACACATGCCTACAATAAAGAAAGAAAAGCTTAACAATTCGAGAAAACTCAAAAATTAGGAGGCACCGACACCCCATGAAAAAAATCTTTGATCATGCCGAAATTTAGGAAGTTCAACTTAGATAAGAGAAGGTTCCTCCTTGGCGTTATTGCTAAG
Source organism: Uloborus diversus (assembly GCF_026930045.1). Lineage (NCBI taxonomy): Eukaryota > Metazoa > Arthropoda > Arachnida > Araneae > Uloboridae > Uloborus > Uloborus diversus. The sequence continues at coordinate 102,707,974 of NC_072740.1, read as the reverse complement.
AAATTGTGGTACTGTGAACACATATTAATTTTAAAGAGAGAAAAACTGAAAAAATCAATAAAATTCGTAAGTTAGGACACCGCATAGTGGGACGACGGAGCCAAAAAGCGTTTTAAAATGTTTTTAAACCTCTCTCGTTTTCAGTAAGTTACCGCCCTATAGCCAGGCAGGGCTAAGGCAGAAATACATGAAATACACCGCCAGCTCAGTCATTCCAGCCGAGGACTGCAGTTTCGAGCTTTTTAGCACTCATCAGCCCGGCTTAGGAAGTGACTGAGGTTTGTTTGCACAGGCATGTAATTAGCGAGTTTTTTCGATTTGTTTGGGCTCAGCGCCCAAAGTTCGCATGTTAACGCAGCTAATTCCCTTTCAGGGTCTTCATGCAAACCATTGATGACTAATTAATATTAATTTCAAAGAGTACATAAGAGTACATTTTTTTCCTAAAGTATTTTGAAAAGAAAAAAAAAACCCCTTGAATTCCCTAGGTTTCGGTGCTGATCAAAACCAATTTTCAGTTTGAACATTTGATTATTCATTTTTGTCGTCTTATTTCTTTCGTTGGACACGAAAGAAATTAAATATACCAATAATTAATATATTATAATTATAAGCAATTTTTTTTTTAATTCCCGCACTCATAGTTCTTCACCGTCTAAAGGCTCCCTTTAAGCTTAGTAGTGGACGAAGGGCTCTAAAATTCTGATTGCCTAAGAGGTAGGTCTGTGCAAATTTATTAATCCTCACTTGGTTGAATGTAGGGGAAAAAAGACATTTTTATATAAGCGCTTTTTGGCGTTTTCTGCAGTGTAGGCACTGTGCGCCAGCCGCCCCATGAAAAAATTGTTTATCAGTCTCAAAATTTTGAACACTCAACTAAGATGAGAAATAGTCAAAAAAAGGGGAATTGAAAATTTCAACAACTTTTTTTTTCAAAACACTTTTTTTTTGTCAATGGTTCACCCTACGGACAAGGTAGGTTTTTTGGTAAGTTCTTTGTATCCAAGAACTTACCAAAAAATGGCCATTTATTCCATTCAATACTTTTTGATGAGCCATTTATTATTGAAATAATCCAAACAGCCATTGAAAATATCTGTAAAAAAAAAAAAAAAATCCAAGTAGAATTTAACTTTGAAAATAAACCAAGTACTGTTCGTTATCCAACATTTGTTAAACGTTTTAAATTTTTAACTTCAGTAAACTATTTAAAAAATATTACTCTTGAGTTTATTTTCAAACAATCTTACAGCATCTAAAGAAGAGCATATTGCCAGAAGCGTTCCAAAAAGCTCTCAGTATCTTAACGCTACAAAAATCCACGAAAAGACAATTTAAAGAGACAAACAAGAAAACATGAAATTGCTTATGAATAAATCTCAATAAGATACAAGTAAAATATAATAATCAAACTGCCCTAATACTTGTCGAAAAAAAAAACATTTCAACCAACTGTGTCACTAACTGTCCTTTTTGCCAACCCGTATGTCATTTGGAAATGAAACGATTTGGAATACTGTTGCTGGACAAGGAAATGAAAAATTAAATTAATATTTAAGATTATCACAAATTCAATCATATCATGAACAGGGCCGCGCCAAGCCTGATCGGCGCCGTCGTGCAAATGTCTTTTGAGCGCCGTTATGCTCTGGCATTCGAGGAAAATATCGCCTGGAGGAAGGTTTTGCAGACAAATATAAAAATGGGAAATAATACGTTTAGCATTTAATCTATACAAAAAATAATGTGTGAATATTTAATTTCGCAATATGGTGTATGTTTGTACTTCATATCTCGAAATTATTCGGAGTTCAGCAGCTCCTCTGATGCTAATACAATGCGTTTTGGAAGAAGAAAATATTTTGATACCGAAGTTAAAGCCACTTTGAATCTATCAAATCTCGAAGTGATGAACAATTAATAAACTTTTATGCCTGTCAAAACATGACAACAGGAGCAGTGGCGCAACTAGAGTTTAAGGGGCACAAATTGAATCTTTCAAAAAGAGGGGTCCGGGGATTTCTCAAAGGAAAAATTTCGAAACTTCTAGTTTGAAAACCGCAATTTTAGACGATTTTTGTTGGCGCTATTAGGAAAAAAGGGCACAAGGAGATCCGCGAAAATTTATAGAAGTTGAAGCCTTAAAATGTGATAATAGACCATATTTATTGACGTTAGAATAAGGATGGAACTTTGGGATTCTACCTGATCCTTTTTTTTTTTTTTTTGAAAAATAGATAGAAATCAATTTTCCTTCTGTTCCCTCCAATTTTTCGAAATTGAACTTCCAAAAACGTAATTGCAGACAACTTTAAGGGGAATTCTGGAGCTCCCCCTTGGAAAAATTTTCAACATAAAAATCCTAAAAACCTAAGCAGTAGTCTATGATATTATTAGGGAAAGTGGTTCAGAGGCTATTCTAACTTAAATTTTTCGTAAGTCATGTTTGAAAAACCTAATTTTTGATGATGTTAATGGAAGGAGATTCGAAGGCCCTTGCCCAAATATTTTCTGAAATTGAAGTCTTAAAAAAGTGATTGTAAGGCCATATTTGGTAACATTGGGGCCGGCAATCTTGCGAAATTGAAGCACTTGAAAGGCAATTTTAAGTGATTTTTGAACGCAGTTTCAAGCGACGTTGTTTCGTATTCGGGAGCTTTTACGAAATTTTTCGAATTAAAGAACTGGAAACGAAATTTGAGAAGCTCGGTAATGCTTTTGATGGGGAGGGGGGAGAAATCTGGACGAGTCGCATTTTGAAAACTTTCTTGTTTCCAGGCGAACTAGAAAAAAGAAAAATAATAAGGAAAAAAGAAAAGAAAATATATATATATATATATATATATATATATATATATATATATATATATATATATATATATATATATATATATATATATATATATATATATATATATATATATATAGGACGGAGGAGAATAGATTTGACCAATTAGCTGAAACTGTTCAGAATTTTTAACTCAAAGATTTTTTTAAAAAGAAATTAAAGTTTTACTCCAACATCATTATTTTTCCCTTTTTCAAATCTCTTTGTTTTCCAAAGACGCGCCCCACCCCCACCCCCCTTTTCAATTGTAAATATTTTAAAAAAACATTCAGCTAAGCATTCTGGGGAGATGGGGCACGGGCGGTGCAACTAGAGGGGCGCCCTGTGTACACCTACACACCTCTGGTTGCGCCACGGAACAGGAGGATACTGATTATATTTCTAATTGGAGGATATAATATTGTAGAGAATATTCCACCTAAAAATCTGAAACTGAAACTTGCTGGTAAAACGAATAATTCTAAAATACGAAATAGTTAAAAATGCTTTGACTTTAATATCTAAAGCAAACACATAGCCCAAAGCTCATTCTTTAACGTAATACACAAATGGTTGAAGAAAAGGGTGGAGGAGAAATTGAGTAATTATGGTTAAGTCGTTACTTTTCAGAACTAAAAAGCTGATCTAAATTATTGTCTTTATTATATGTATATTACGCACAAGTAAATAACATGCAAATGTGCTTACCGTATTTTTTAATGTACGATAACATGATGCAATGAAATTACCACGAACAATAGTTAAAAAATCACTAAAAGACATATTGCACGAATTATAATATAACATATTTACTGAACGAACCAAAATGGGGAATAGCAAATTTTTTGCGCTGCTTCGTACGCTCAACCTTGTGAAATTACAGACATGCCGAAGTAACATTCATGGCTCTACAATCCACAATATGAAGAACAATGCTAATGTATGCATTAATTAGCACCATGTGTTTCCAGTGTAAAAGAGTGTGCGCTTTTGAATAGCATATTCAGACACAACAAGGCAATAATTTTTCCTTACAGGTAGGCAGCAAGGAGGATTGCTTGTTTTATTGAGCTGTATAATTTCACCCCTGCTTTTATAGATATAATAAAAAGTTCTTTTTTTTTTTTTTTGGTTTGAGATTTTTCTCTCCATTTGGAGTATTTTTAATCGGTAGAGCTCGGCGCCTTTTTGACTCCGGCGCCGTCGTGCGTCGCACGATCTTGCACATAGGGGCGGCGCGGCCCTGATCATGAATATATAGCAAAATTATATCTATGACATCTCTAAAAATAGTCGATGGCCAAATTTTTGGAATTAAAATTAGAATTTCCTCATTTATAAAGATATTTTTTAATTATTATTTTGATTGTTAATTTTTAGATCTAAAAAAAGGTTTAATCGATTTTTTAAGTTTTTTTTTTATTTTAGTTTTATTTATTTATTTTTTACTTAAGATATAGAAAGAAAAGATAAAATACGTGAAAAATAACAACAATAACAATAATAATAACTACGTAACAAAATTAAGTATCATTACATATCAATAATATTTAAGCAATTAATGTATCTGAATCCCAAAAGGTTTGAATTCTGCAAAGATTTACTTATTTATTTATTTATTTGTTAATATTTACAAATGCGCTGGAATGGAGATTCCAGTAGGAATTTACTTTTACTTGGCTATAACAACCCCAAACTATTTTGCAGACTATTTTGAAACATGTAGTACATAATAAAGCCTCGGTCATTTCATCAAAAACTTCTTTATAAGAGCTAAATGTTCAAAATAGATTTTTGGAACATAATTATGCGAAATATCGATAAGAAGATTCAAACACGAAAGTGCTAGTGGACTTGATGCTTCTTGTATTATAACTCAGACTTTTTCACTGTTATAAAACAATTAAAGGCGTCATATGTACTTTTTTCTCTCTTTTTTTGCTTATTTCAAGATTATTGTGTCAAAAATTATTTAAAATGTTTTAGTCACATGCTTACACCATCTAATTGCTTCCCTATAACAAACTTAAACTTGTTTTTTCTTTTTTTTTTTTAATTTTTATTTTACAGTAATGAAATATACATTTAATAAAAAAAATATTATTTTTTGTCTGGCATTGCTTGGAAAACTTTTAATTTGTTTATTTGCATTTTTAATCATCTTTCAATAGAATCCATATTTAAATATGCATTATTTATATTATACTTTTCATCCTTTTTTTTTAACCGTTGCTGATAAGTCAGATAAAAATGTTACCGTGATTTGTCGAGGCCTACTTAAAAATCTGTCAGTTATACATATTTAAACGTAATTTATTTTGATGAAAAAGCTACTGAAGTCAAATATACTTTTTTTTTCAATGAACTCTACATTTTTAAAATTAAAACTTTCCATGTATATTCATCACTTGAAAAGTTCATAGACGAACCAGTTACAGTGGCGCATCAAGAAATTCCTTGAAGGGAGGTGCTCAGACAAAAAGTAGTCAAATTTGATTTTTGGAAATGTGAGTAGAAGCAGTCATAATTTAATTTTAGAACCCACCAGGGCCGATCCTAGGTGTCGCTCGCCCGTGTGCAAAGAACTAATGTCATAAAAAGGAAAGAAAAGTTTTATAGTAAGAAACTCCTTAGGTACAATTTATATCTTTGAAGAAAGTAATAGATACCAAAATTTACTAGTCGTAAAAACGCATTTTATAGTCTGTCTTCGGTGACATCAGAGAAAGGACAGAGGAGGGGGAATCGGGGGAGGGGGGATTGCTCCCAGAAAATTATCGAAATTGGCGTACGAAAAATAGTTTTAGTAATCTTTGGTTGTATTTGGTTGCAAGGAGAGAAAAGAGTCGGGTATATTCAAGGTGCATGGAGAAATTTTCGAAATTGACGTCAAATATCGCAATTTTAGGAACTTTTTCGAGACTTCAGGGGAAAAGTAATGTTGGAGTTCTCTCCTAAAATTCTTTCAAAATTGAAATCAATTCGAAGCTATTTTTTGTGACCGCAGCTTAGGAAAGATCGGCGCTCTTCCCGAAATTTTCCGAAACTGAAGTTTTAAACAAGCAGTTTTGGGTTATCTTTGTTGACGTTGCTAGAGGGAGGGAGATTCAATCATCTCCTATCGAAAGTTTTCGAAATTGAAGTTTAAAACGCAAATTTAGGCTGTCTTTGGTGACGGTAAGGGATCTGGCGGCTTTCCTCCGGTAATTTCTCGGCACTATTGTTTCAAAAACCCATTTTTGGCTATATTTGAAAACGATAGGAAAAACGTGAAAATATTCCGAACCGAAATATTTTTCGGAACTAAAATCCATTTTAGGCTATTTTTAGGAAGGAAGGGTTTTGGGGCTCCCAAGTGGATATTTCTAAAAGCGCAATTTTATGCTATCTTTGGTGACGTTAACAAAACTGGGAAGCTTCGGCGGATCTTTCGGATATTTTTCGATATTAATATCTGAAAAACACAACTATAGACTTTTGTCCATCTCACTTCGACACGATTGATGGGTATATGCCCTAGCGCCGTAAAAAGTTACATAAGCCAGGCAGTTTCCTCCAGAGTTTTTTAGAAAATCGTATTTTACGCATTGTTTGATAACGATGGGACAAAGAGCGGGCGGGGGTTCAGTGTGCCCTCACGAACTGTTTTTTGAAACTGAAGTCAATTTCAAACTGAGGGAGTGGGATTAGGGGGCTCTCTAAAGACGCTAATTGAGACTATCTTTGGTAGTAATGTTTGGGAATGGATTTCGGGCCCTCCATCGCAAAAATTTCGAAAAAGAAATACGAAAAATGTCATTAAGCAAATTTTGATGACATTAAGAAGGGCTGTCCTCTGAAAACACATTTTGGATTTTAAAGCCAACATTTTCAGGCTATGTTTGATTAAGTTAAGGTGGAAGGGGTGAATCAGAGATTTAATTGGGTCCTTAAGATCGGTGGTTCAAACAGCAAAATTTTTCGAAATTAAAGTCCTAAAAACGCAATTTTAAGCCTTCTTTAGTCTCGTTAAGGAAGTCATGGCATCCTTTTGGATCTTCGTTTTGGAGCTACGTTTAAATTTACTACCCGGGCAAGAGCCCTGATCTGAAACCGGGCAGTTCATTCGTGATTTTAATTCGAAAAAAATGTTCTAAAGGGGGAAAATTACAAAATTTTAGTTCGTCATTGATATATGTTTAACTCTCAGGGGAGTCGCAATTTTCCACTGTCTCTCCACGCATCCGCGATTGTTGAAAACAGAATTTGTTGTTTGAAATGCTTGCGAGAGTATCTAATCAGTATAGGATTTTTTAAATATAATATATAAAATATGTCTTCATTGTTTAGGTCTATAAAAGCTTGGGGGGTAAACATTAGCGGCCGCCCTGGGTCCTGAGTACTCCTTTTAGAAGGCACCCTTTCATGCTTCAGGGGATTTCCCTCATCTCCCCTCCCCTGTATCCATGCCTGATTACCGGTTCTGTCACAAATTTTGCAACCAAATGAAGCATGTGTGTAAAGAGTAGATATTAATGGACAATGAACCAACACAATGTTCCCTAACAATCTATTTTTCTTAAACTATGCTATGCTGTCGGAAATCGGCACTTACTTTGATAATTGAACATTTAAAATTCAGCATATTTATTTGACTTATTATAAGTTATCTTGTGAGAAATTCTTGAGGAATTTTGCTTGATTAAAAGAACTATATGATGAGGCCTGCGGCCGCCCCTTGCTTTGCCGCCCTTATGCGGTGCACACTTGCACACTGCTAGATCGGCCCTGGTAGCTATACACACATAAAACTGATTAAGATGATGAAACCAGCCATTTGAAACACAAGGGAATAACTTAGGTTTTCAATTTTGGAATTTACTCTTGTGTTTCAAAGGAGGTGTCTGGACCGGGCACCACCCCCTTTCCTACGCCGCTGACCAGTTACATTCAAATTGGTTCAATAAATCTAGAAATGTTCAAGAACTTTCTAGTCAGAGATCCTAATGTGGAAACCTGGAATTTCAGAGGCTGCTTGACTGCATTGCGATTAGTCTACATTTGACTTATGATGTATTGTAACAGTGTAAGATACCGTTCTCAGTGTTGACTTCATATATTTTTGTAGGCTGCTTACTCTTGCTTGGCCCAGGCTTTAAGGAGTAGAGATAGTTCAAATGAGAGATTTGCGATTACTTCACGTTTGGCTATGAAGTATTGCGACGGTCTGTGATACTCGATGTTATTGTTAGCAATAAAGCAGTGTTCATTTTGTGCGTACCTGTAATGTAAGGTAAATATTTCACATTATAAAACCTGTTAGTCTTTAAGTCTTTTAAATACTTTTACGCTATTAAAGTAAGTTTGTTTTTCCGATTTCTAACTGTGCCATTTAATATTTTAATGATTCAATAATATCTTCTAATTTTGTGTTCTCAATAAAATTTTAGGGATACCATACTTTAAAATGATGGTCGAAAACTTTGCCATTTCTGTACACTCCTTTTCTTGATTTATCACACCAGTGAGATTCGGAAAGCATGGTGATGCTCATCTTGTAAAGGGAAGGTAAAAAGCGTGGATAATAAGCTGTTAATGTCGGCCGCCTTGCCTAGTGATCAGAGTAGTCTGACTGCGGTGGGGAGGTTCCGGGTTCGAATCCTGCTCGGGAATGGATGTCCTTTCTCTCTCCTGTCCTTTCTTTGAGTGAATGTGTTGTTGTGCTGCGAATGGTTGCCTACACGAGAAACGGGTCCTTATGGCATGTGTGAACTGTGGAAGTCGGACTTCACACCAAATTGCGGTACAGTTGGAGAAAAAAAAAACAGCGCATCCCAAATTGCCAACATAGTTGGCACAAGACAACAACAACATATAAGCTGTTAGTTACCGTCCCATTGATATATGTGAAACAGCTATACCGTACTGGCGGTGTACGCCTGCATATAATGATTGTACATGTAAACTTTTAAAACACTTTTTTTCAATTTAATAAACTTTCCGTTGCATTCAGATTTTTTTTTTTTTTTTTTGAAAAAAAAAAAAAGAACTATTTTTTACCTGAACAGCTTAGTAAGAAACTCCCAGCATGCTAAACGGTATTTAAATGGCTGTCAAAAGTTTTTTAAGGCAGTTAGTTTTTCTACCTACAGCAAAAATTAGAAATTATTCTCTAGTCCTCGACTGTGTAATGTAAAGTTTCTGTCGATAGCGGAAGTAACATCGAGATCAAGTTAGAGATTTACTCGCGTATTATTTCCGCACGCAATTGGCACGTTCCAGAAAGAGTAGCTTTTTTACAACATATAACGGAAGCTCTATCCGTCTGAATGAATGTTCACACAGAATTGGTTCCCAGAAGTTAACCGACTTAATTAAGTACGGAAAATAATGGTTTCGTTAAATGCTATTGTCGAGGTAATTCTTGTGATAAATCAGTGTTTTTTACCCCTTTAAGAATTAAAAAACCACTCTCTAACATCTATTTATATGAAAAAATACAGCAACATTAAATTTTTCTCGAAAGAAATTGAAAAAGAGAAAAAGAAAAAAACTGTATTTTAAATACTTAAACATTTACCACAATCTCACATTCGTCGATTATTATTTTTTTCTTTCTTCTTTCGAAAACTTGCTTCTATTCGATGCAGAAGGATAATTCAGGGGCCAATCATAATTCATTTGAAAATTTATATTAGTATTCCGGAGGCGCAACCGGGGGATATGTTTGCGGCGACTTCCCCTCACTTGGTTATGAAGTCCTAATTCAAATCCTAGTACTTTAAAATACAAACATGCAAAGATTTTTATGGATTAGCACAGCAGGCAGTAGCGTAGTCAGATTTCATTTCGGAGGGGGTCCAATGAAATTTGCATAAGCTCCAAACTGGAGCTTTGTGTATACAAGCAGTAAATGCATGCACGAAAAAAATGGATATTTTCATTTTTGATTTTTTTTTATTTATATGGACCCTCCCTTAAGCTACGCCACTGCCGGCAGAATTTTCTGGTTGCAACGCTACTTATATCTACTCAACGTCAATGGCATTGTAAAAGAGATGCAAAAACTTTCTTTCTGTGTTTCTTTTAAAAATAAAAATAACATTATTAGCACTTAAAAAAATCATTTGTAGTTTCTTTTAAAATATAATAATTACCTTCATAATTGGCATTTATGGTTGTAAAATTCGACTAAAAATGAACTGCGATACAGCAAAGACAGAAATTCTCAATCATCCTAGCTCAAAAACTTTAATATCATTAATATGAAAAGGATAATTACCTAAAGCTTAACAAAGTGTTTAATACTTACTTATAAACGACTCAACTAATACAGCAGTTGTACCTCAGGTTTTACTCCGGCTTTTACTCTTGTTTCCCAATTAGTACTCAATATTATTGGGGTTTCAACCTTTAATGTGAACTTCAATTTAGGACATGCTGGTGTTTCTAGACATTCTTTACTTGAGCCCTCTGACTTTTGGAAAATCAGCAACATATCTTAACTCTGCTAATTTTGCTTGTTCTTTCAAGTTTACCCCATGTACCCAGTAGCAGAATTCCTTTCAGCAGTCTGCAACGTTGATTAAAACCCAAAAAATAGTCGGCAAGATAAAACCGACGTAGATGAATCACAAAATCTAAATCGGCATTGAGATTATATCCTAGAGAGTGAGATACAAATCTTCATTAGCTGAAATGTAAGGTATTTTTTCCTTAAATTTTTCAGGGTTTTTTTCGGCCCTACGTAAGAAATAGTCTTCAGACTTTCTCAAGAATCTGCGACGTACATCACGGCGTCGAGCTGTTTCTGCTACAAGGCCCAAGCATATGCGAGATTTTTCAAGCTCAGACTATGGGTGTACACAGGGGAGAGCTTATTGAGACAGCAACGTCCGTCTCTTCGTGGTCAAGCCGTGCACGCTGTCATCTTGCTATCCATAAGGACACTTTGTGCTCGATCTTTTTAGCCAAATGTAAGTACACGAAATGGTGGGTCGTCTAGGTTACACCCTATACATATCTTCTCCCTAAAAGATGTGTGAACTAACCTTAAACTATAACAATTTCATGTATCTTCATTAGTTTTCCCTGCATCATTTTTTACTTTCTTTTACATAGTAAAGGAAGTATTGCACTCGCGAAAAAAATTTCCCTCTAATTTCAGCCTAATTTTTTATTTTACTTATCTCCGAATGAATGTTGAGTTGTTTTTTCGACCCTACCGCACGTGCATATATGCCTAAGAGCGTATGGACCCCCGAAATATCCATTTTGATCGTCCCCGAGTGAATTAGCACGAGTTTTTTTCGTGACGTCTGTATGTGCGTATGTATGCATGTGTATCGCATAACTCAAAATTGGTATATCGTAGAAAGTTGAATTTTTGTATGTAGACTTCCAGTGGAGTCTAGTTGTGCACCTCACCTCTTGGTTGTAGTATTCGGATGTTCCAAAATGGGTCTTTTAGACCTTTTTGGGGGGAAAATCAGTGTTAATATCAATGCAAACTGAAGTGATGTTACAATTTGGCGAAAATTTGGCTGATATCGCCAAACTTTTGGTCATCAAGTTTTGTCGCCATGTTAGCAACAAATTTGGCAAAAAAAAAAAAAAAAAATTGTCTTTAGAAAGTTATTCATTGATTCACGTTAAAATTGTCGATATTGGGAAAATTAAACTCTCTAAAACGCTTTTTTGCGTTGTGACGAACTAGGGGTGAAAATATTCAAAGTGTTTCCTTGCTTACTCCAAAGCACTATTATCATTAAATTGGTGTAAAAGGAAGTCTTGTGATGCACTACATCAGCTCGTTTTTCTTTGAAATTACTTAAAACGTGAAACTAAAATTCAATTTCAATGCTCTGTCAAACACTTTTAACATTTCTGTTACACAGAAGTTGCAATTATTTAACAACTAACTTCGAAACACCGTGCGTTTACAATATTCACTATTCACAATACCTATAATAGGTGCGATGGTGCCGAGGCAACCAACAACCTACTCTGCGATCTATAGAGTTGACAAGCATATTAAATATTTAACGCACATTCAACAAACATTGGAATGTATTTGGCGTACAGTAATATATCGTGGAATATACCATGGTACTCGTGTTAATAGTTATTATCACGACATCCATTGAATTGCTATAGTTAGATTTAGATAGGTGACAATCAGAAAACACATTCCCAAAAGAAAGATACTGTTAGGGTCAGGTCCCGATTTAGAAAATTTAAGGCAAAGGGCCAGACGCATCTGTAAATCCTCCAGCCCCCTACCCATGAGCCACGAGCAATCGAAGAAAGTGTTGCAGAGTTACAACCGTACTCGGGTACCAATAGGAAATATTAAGCATTAAGGATATAAATAACGAAGTGCAGTAGAACGCCAACTATCCAAATCAATTGGGACAGGACAGGGACGGATTTATGGTCTATTCAAGGGGGTGGCGGTAAACCGTAAAAGCCCCTCCCGCCAGGCCTGTCGGTATTAATTGACTTTTTATTATCATTATCTTGTCTTTTGAACGCTAATTCCGCCTATCGCCTTTACGAATTTATGGCCCCCTTGAACTACCAAAATCGCACCTTTGTGGGCGATCACCCCCATGATTAGGAATCCCTTCTAAATCATGGCAGTCTTACCATACCAGTATAGTGTAGCCCTGGAAGAAAGAGGTGAAAAGACACATATACAAATATAAAAATCATTCAGTTCAAAAAAGAAAAAGAAAAAAAAAAGAGGGTGGAAACGAGCTTAGGTTCAAATTAAAAAGTGGGTAACGCTGCCCATCCTTGACTATCTCAGTCAAAGTAAATTGTTTGACGATTTTCGCAAAGGGAAAAGCGCGTATAGACCGAATCATTACTTTTACGAATCGCAGTACGTTTCCATCTTATTTTCTTTTTTTTCCCTCCAGAAATTCTGAACGCGATTCGGATGATAGTAGTTTGTATAATTGAAGTTCAACTGTACTAGATAGTAATAAACAGTTGTTTTGATATTAAAAATTGCATTTCTCCACACCCTATAGATTGCCATTGATTTAAACACAGTAGACCCTTGTTTTACGCGGGTTTATTTTACGCGGTTTTGATTATACGCGGTTCAAGATTTGACACCTTTATTTCATTTTACGCGGATGAGTTTTTGTTTTACGCGGATGCGGCAATGCAAAAAGATGTACACGGAAGAAACTGCATTTTGGCTTGCTAATAATCGAAGTTTGGGTCACTGGTGATATTTTATGCGATAGGTTCCAGATCTGTTTCCAGAAGTAAAGTTATTAAACTCACACAATTCAGAAGTCACTGGGAGAAGAACATTTAGGAGTGACAAAGGGGGACGAAACCAACGAGGATATCGGCATCGATGACACACAACCAAAAACGTTCACATAGAAAATTTTGAGCCAATCCTTGACAATAACAAATGATCTTTCTGATTTGTTAATGAAGGAAGATTCTATCATGGAAATAAAGCAAGTGATCATGGGCGCGTTAATGCTCTGCAAAGAACTACAGAGAAAAAATCTTAATGACTGCCGAAAGACTATCGTAGCCAGCTTCTTTTTATAAACACTAAATTAATTTATGGTTTTTTCTCCATGCATGTTGTTCATATACTATATTGATATAAAGTCCAAATTAAACATATAAAATTAGTCATCACTAGAATGAACTATGGAACCTTTATCTAAGGAACATAACCCATATTTTAACACTACTATTAAGTCTTAATTTATGCGGCATTTCCGTGGAATGTAACCCCGCGAAAAACGAGGATCTACCAGGTGCGGATACAGAAATAACTTTTGGAGGGGGCCCGGAAATTGGAAAGCATCCTCTCCCCCCCCCCCCAAAAAAAAAAACTCATACCAAAGTTTTCATGACTTAAATTTTTAATGTTTTTATTGATGTATTTATTATTATTATTTTTTAGAATCATTTAAACAAGTATTATGCACCAATAACTAAAATATGCTTTGAATCTGAACGTAAAATATCTGACATTTCAAGCGAATTAAATACTAAACCCAATAGAATGTTACCGAGATGCTATAAAAGGAACTGTTTTAATTAAGAATATAGTCATAATGGTTATAACACGAGTGCAAGGTTATTAAATAAACCTATACACCTAATTTGAGTTTTTATAAATTAATTTATATTTTAAATATAAAATAGTATGTTTTTAAGAAAATCATAACTTCGTAATAACACATAAGTTTGATTTAAGAATTTAGAAACTATTTCTTTGCGAATTTTATAGCCGTTACTGATTTGGTTTTAAATCCTTGATACAGTTGATGTGACATTTTGGTACTACATGCCGGTTCCATAAATGTGATGGTTTTGCAAAGACATTGCCACGTGATTTCTTTTATTTTGCAGTTTTTATAAGCTGAAAAAGAAATATATTATTTCTCAAATAGCTTCCTGGATCGAAATGACTCTTTTAGGCACGTCTACACATTTTTTGAAAACTGTTAATTTTGATTCCATCAAAGAAGAATTAATGGACAAATCACGATATTACGTTCCCTCGAATTCGAAACCAGAGAGTTCAATGTAATCTACAGCTCTGGCGTCTGACTCCAGTTAGCAAACAAAAATGCTTTTATTCAAAATATGCTGTGTGTGTTTCAAGTTTTTTTTAAATAACTGTAAAGAAAAAAATGTTATAGAAAAGTCAACTAAAAATAATAAATGAAATAGTTATATTAATTCATCCTTTGAGGGGGGGGGACAGGCCCCCTGCCTCCCCTAGAATCCGTTACTGGGGCCGTAGTAAAAAAATGAAACTCATATTTTGTTACAATTTTCTACACGGTCTAAAATTCTAAAGGGTTCACCAAGCTATAGATACTACATAGGATAGGCCTAATTTTAAATCAGGCTCTAATTTGGGTGTCTAAATAAGATTCTCAACGTGTAACACGACTTTTTTTTATTAAATATATTTTAACTGATTGATTGTTTGGATGAATATATTTACGCATTTTTTGTTTCAGTTTTTAAAATAAAAAAAAATATATTTAATTTTTAAAAAAGATGTTCATGTACTTTTTGGGCCATGTTCCGTATACGTGCTAATGCAGAAAACCATACATCTAAAAATTTAAGTGTTCTAAAAAGTTAATGCCCCCTTCCAGGGAAATTGTTTATTTTGTCAAGATATTTCAAATTCCCTGGACTGATCAACTAACAGACAGCAATAACGTTTGTTTTTGGATATATGCATAATTATCACACAATTGAAAGTACTTAGAAAGTAGGATAGTAATATCAATTGAATACATCAATTCAAAAATTCAAAACAAATTGAAAATAAGTCACACGATATCAATCGGTCAAAACAAAAAAAAGAGCCCAAAAATCTCACAAAGGAAATAGTTAAGTGTATTCGTTTTTATATTTAGTATTTTTTTTTTTTTCATCTACAATATTCAACACATTCTAACTTTTTCTTTCCCAACAATTTTTTTTTCCGTACATGTGCCAATGCAGAAAACGATATGTCCTAAAATTGGAGTGTTCTGAGGGAGCGCTCACAATCCCAGAAAATTCTTCTTTGCTTTCTTAGATTTTTGAATTTCTCTCCACTGGTCTACTAAAGAGCATCACTATCATTTCTTTCTAGATGTAATTGTCGAAAAATTAAAAATATTTATTAGTTGAGATTGAAGAGAAATTTAATACATCAAGTCGAAAATTTAAAATAAGATTAAAAACAATGAGATATCAATCAGTCCAAGTGCCCAAACAAAACAATCAAAACGAAAAAAAAAAACAAATTTATTATTATTATTAATTTATTTATTTTCCATTTCAATTTTTTACATGTTCTTAACTTTTTCCTTTCCTTCGTTTCTCATACATTTTTTTTTTTTTTTTTTTTTGAAGATAATTACAGAACTCATCTGTTCAACGTCGCGAACCGTTTTCCTCATTTGTTTTTCAATTTCCTTACATTTTGCTCTTTTATATCACCGGGCGGAAACTCCTATGAGTCATTTCAGAAAATAAGAAAACCATGCGCGGAATGAAATAAGTCCTCCCTACAGTGACGCAAAAGTGGCAAAAATAGTTCTGTCAATAACTCCGGAATCTGTCTGGTTTTCACAATATATTGTTATAGTTCGAATCAAAATGAGTTTACTCTTTGTTTTTTCCCCCCTGCAACTTTCTTTCCATAATTTTTTACAAATAATCAGTGTGTGTGGGGGGGGGGATATATTTTACATAGTGTAGCAACTAGAAAATAGTTGTAATGGGGGGGGGGGGGACACACATTGAGAAAATAAATTCTCATCTGACAAAGCTCGGGGGTTCTCCCCTGGAAAAATTTTGGAGCCTGGAAACCAATGGAACTTGTAGTTTCAAAAACACTATTTTAGACTTTCTTTGGTGATGTTAGGGAGAAAAAAGGTACTGGTGGCTCAGCAGAAATTTGTAGAGATTGAAGCCGTAAAAACAGGATTATAGGCAATATTTATTATATCCATACATTTATAGCACCACCACATCTTTAGTAGTTTTAAGGGGGAGGGGGGAATCCGGCGTCTCTATAACCAGAAATTTTTCGAATTTATAATCTTAAAATGCATTCTTGCCGATCTTTGGAAATACAGTTACAGTTTTGTTTTCATTTAACTTTGGCAATGTTATTGTTGGGGGTGAAGAGATCGGGCACACTCCCCCGCTGTTTTTCGAAATTGAAATTTAAAAAAACGCAATTATAAGATATTTATGTAAGGGGGGAGGGGGATCGGAAGTTTCTTCAAAATTGCTGCTGTAATAACGTAGTTTTACACGGGTTTTGGTGATGTTAGACGGCGAGATCCTCCCCTACCCCCTACCCCCAGAAATTTCCGAAATCGAAATCTTAAAAACGCGATTGCAGGTCATCTTTGGTAATGTTAGGGGGAGGCGGGGGACCAGCAATTTTTAGACATTGAAACTCCAAAAACATAATTTTAGTAGACTTTAGTGCTTTCGGGAGTTCCCTGATTTTTTTCAAAATTCAAGACCTTAGATTGAAAGTTAAGAAGAACTTGAATGATGTTGCCGTGAGAGAGGGGAGGACGTTAACGGGAAAATTTTTTGCGGTTAACTTTTAAAACAGTTTATAGACGATATTTGGTATTGTTAGTAAGAGGAGCTTGGGATCACCCTCCTGCGATAATTTTGAATTCCAGTAGATGATGTTTGATGGTGTGATCAGAGGGTTTTCGGTACGGAAACCCTATAAATGAAATTTTAAGACGAATTTTGCTGATATTAGGAATTAGGAGAAAAGCGGGGGGGGGGATTACTTCTGGAAAGTTTCCAAATCTATGATCTGAAAACGAAGTTTTAGTCGATCTTTAATGACGGGGAGTGGGTGTTTCTCGAGGGTTTCAATAGGGGCTCTTTACTGAAAACTTTTCAAAATTGAAGTCCTGAATAGGTAATTGTAGGCTAATTTTGATGACGATAAGTGATAGTTTTTTTTTTACTCCAAAACCATTTGAATGCTTTGGGTTTTACATAATTTTTCAGAGCCCAGCCTGACATTTGTGTTTGTGATTGCGCCATTGAAATTTTTAGGGAAGTGGGTGTTTTGAGGGGTATTTTTCTCTTTATTTGGGGGGGGGGGGGCTCTTGCAGTTGAGGGGTCTTTACGATATTTAGGGAGGGGGTGCGCCTTTGCTTTTAGGGGGGAGCACCCCTGGAATTGTTGTGATACTTTTCAGTAATATCTTAGAATTTTTTTTGTTTTTTTACTTTATTTTAAATATCATGCCCATGAATCTCTTGATAAAGTTTTGGTCACTTTCGTTTTTACATCAAACATTTAGAACTATTGTCATGGCTATTCATTACTTTTTTCTCCCTCATTGTATTTTAACATTTTTTCCCAATTAAAAGCTATTGCGGTGCCCATGAACATTTCTCTCTTAACTATGATTTTCATGAAGATATTTTTACAAAAAAAAAAAAAAAAGTCAAAATGCAACCTGTATCTATAAAGCCATCATGTTTATCTTTCAATCAATTTTTCATTAAACTGGGGTTTGTCATAGGTTAAATATTTATTTATATTTTTTACTAAAAGAAATATTTGAAATCTACACTTCAGCACATTCAGTTATAGGTCTTGGATGTTTTGAAATAATATACAAAAATTCCCCTTTCTTTCAAAATTTTGCAGAAAATACTTTTTGCCACTTTTATTCCATTTGTTCATTTATTATTACCATCTCAAATTTTTTTAAAACTGCAAAGGTTATCTTTTGTTTTTAATTCCTAAAAAGAATCCACGATCTCGTATCTGGAACTCAAAGGCATAGGGGGAAAGCCATATGGTAATCCAAATATGCTAACAGGTAGGCAGAGATTGGTGTGAAGGGAAGAAAAAAAGGAAAAAGATAAAAGTTGCTGTTCAAGAAAACTTGTCCCCCCCCCCCCTCTAATAGCCATATCAACTGTTCCTGTAATAGTTTTCTGAGCATGACGATATTAATGAATGAAAGAGTTGCTAAAATCGTCAAATTTTTACTTCAATTAATTTGAAACACAGAAACTACTAAAAACTGATCGATGCGTTTTGATTGGAAATGAAAAACTATCAAGTTTGTATGAGGTAATACAGTTGGGGGAATGATCAGCAAACAATTTAAAGCAGAGATCCTTGATGAAAAGATCATATATCGTTTATTGAGTTGGCATTACAGAGGTTGTAATTCTCGATAGCACTTCTACCTTGCAGAGCATATCATACATGTGCTAATTCAAGTTCTGTATGTGGGAAGTAAAGGGCACTGTACTCATTTATTTCAAAATTGGGATGTAAGCACCATTTTACTCAACTTTTTATGCTTATTCAGAGGAATAAATCAAAGATTTTACTAACTACAACAAAATCCTGAAGTCTAATTTTCCCTTTACAGGATGATTTACTATCACCAGTAAGATGTGTAGTTACTCAAAAGCTCTCTGTGTCTCATAGCGAATTGGTTTATAAATATTTTCCCTTTTCATATTGATTAGGAGGTTCTTCCTTAACATTGAAGATGAAATCTATTAGTTAAGAAACTCCTTTGAAGAAAATTACCTAAAAAAGGACCAGACACTAAAATCATATTTGAAAGCAACACCATTGGTACAGATCATTTATTTTATATATGCCATTACAATTTTTATTTGTAAAAATATCATAGTTAGTGGGTCGGTAATTTGTTTCTTCAAAGCTGGTGATCCGCACAGCTAAACACATGCATTACAGAACACTCTTGTTTGAATAGTAAACTTGCAAACCTGAAGAAATGATGAGTGAAATCAAGTTTTTCCTCTTGAAAAATTCTTATGTACATAATACTATACAGATGTGCCATTACAGTAGGGGAGACTGGGGATACTTTAGTTTTCAATTTTTTTCTCTGCTGCAAATTATAATTTTTTTTTTTTTAAGTACATGAGCAAAAGTAATTTTTGCCTCTATCTGACAGTATTTTTTTTTAGTTGAAACTAAACAGATAGTTTAGGTAAAGTAATTTTTTAAAATAATTTCATAAAAGGATCATGCATTCCTAAATCAAGGGATACATGATCCCTTGGATATTTACATATACTTTTCATTAGATCAGCAATTTACTTATGTATTTTAGTTTTCTAGATACTGCTTCTAAAAAAACCGCTATTTTAAATTTTCTTTAATAGATTCTAATAATGTGAACACAAAACAACATTGTTTAAAATTCCACAAGGACATTTGTAAAAAAAATGTATACAACTTGAATGAACTTATGATGCTTTTGATCAGTAAATTATTCTCCATTACATTTTTGAGCAATATATATTTTACAAATAAAATTTAAAAAAAATTTTAAGTAGTGTAGTGAAGCTAAAATTACAGCAAATAAAAAAAATACGATGACTAGCATAAAAATCAACTTATTTGCTTCTTGTCTTGCAATAATAAAATTAAGAGTTTTATCAATTGAATTAATTTTAAAAAAGAGGGAAGAATAATGTAAGTATTGGAGTACTTATAAAAAAGAAAAGAAAGCCTAGCATATGTTTTCAAAACCTGAAAAGTCAAATGCAAACTATTCGTTTATTGTAGTTCTTAAAGTTCTGCTCAACCCAACCCGATGCGTGAAACTTAACACATTTTGTCAATTTTTCAGGAAAAATATATCGATTAAGCATATTACTTTTCGCTTTAGAAAATTTATTTCAAACTCTAGAAATCCAACTTTGCATTCTATCCGCTAATGGGCCTACATAATAGGCAACTCACTTTTTTGTTGTGACTCTAACTATAGCAAAATAATTTTTTTCATTCAAACAAGGATTTGACATCTTTTTTAACTTGTTCAAGTGCATTTGGCTGATCAGAACAGAATTCATCAGTAGGTTAGTTTATGTTTAGTTGTTTGATGTTATGTGGGTTACAAGTGCTATCTAAGATTTTAATTGTTTAGCATACTTACTGCATTAATTGCTTTAATTTATCACTCATACTATGATAAATTTTATTATGTTAACATAGTTTTGAACGTTTAAAGTTAATGTCAACTAAGTAAACAACAGTTATATTGTTTTCATTGTGTTTATGGATACTAGATCCCTGGGATCATATATCCCTCCAAACGAAGGGATCAAGTATCCCTTATATGCGATTTTTACAAACATAATTGTTTTATTATTAACAATACGTGGCAATTAACTAAAAACATGTCTCAGTTATTAAAGACTGTCTGTACTTTAACATTACACTTGGATATATTTTTTAAGTTGTATATAACGGATAATGTTAACTTCAGAATGCTTTAAGAAAAAAAAGTTTCCCTTGACACATTCAGTCAATCATTTCTTGAGCTAAAACAAAATGGCTGAAAAAAACAAAGTGTATCCAGTTTTTATGTACAAGTATACCTTTAACATAATCGTCAGGTTTCAAATCGCTACTTTATGATTTTGGTACATTTTTGGTTGTGGGATCATGTATCCCTAGGGATCAAGTATCCCCCAGTCTCCCCTACATAACCCACTGAAAATGAACAGTAGTTCAACTAAAGCTTGAGCTTAGGTGTTTAAGTTGTACATAATTAGCAAAAGTTATCGCTCGGGCTCATCAGATGCCACATGCCAAATATCACCTAATGCATGCAACTTTGTCAAATGCTTGTCAGAAGTTCATGCACTGAATTGGTGTTATTTCGTGCAGTGTGCTAGCTTATCAGTCATGATTTGTACCTGCTTTAGAAGGGAATGGCAATAGGAAACCTTTTCCCCATACCATGTAGTTTCGTTTTGACACTTGACTTGATGGTAAATGAAAATGAGAAATTTTTTTTACAATTCATTACTGATCCATACATTCTGCTTCACTGGTATTTATAATACTACCCTAGAAATAATATATTTCAACCATTTAACAAAGTTTTTCGCCCTCAAGGGCTCTTGCGCCACAAAAATCAAAACCAAAGATTTTTCAAACCACTTTTGACAACTTTTGTCATTTCCTACTTTGTTTGAAATTTGATGTTAGTAGTCACCTGTGTTATTGCTTTGCTTTTTGTTTTACTTGTAAATATTTAAGACTTCAGTAGTTCAATTTGTCCATTAACCAATTTTTTAAAAAATCAATAGCACTATACTTAATAAGGGACTTTAAAACATAGAAGGCAGTGGGAGGGGGATCATGTCCTAGGTTTGCTCTAATGTGTTCTTTAAGTTATTAATATTTAAATAATTTATTTATTTGACTATCATGACTTTTATTTCATTCATTTTATTATTATTTTTATTACTATTATTATTATTTTAATCTTAAAACACTGAAAGACTGAGAGATACTCTATATGTAACAAATCATTTTAGAAAAATAATCAATATTTTTGCTATTCTTCTGTTAAAAGAAAGAAAACATCATTCAAGAGTATGGAGAAAAAAACCACGACACATAAATTAATTTTTCATTTATTGGTCAATCTAGAAGTCTAGCTGATTAATCTGTAATGCATAAAGTTTGGCAAAATAATATTTAAATAACGCTCATGCGAAATATACAGTTACAAGCGATGCTTTAAATGTGTAGCAGCATTAACAGATATCTACTGATGGTGCCCAAGATATATACAGTGAAAACAGAAATTTAAGGTAGAGGTTCCCTTTCAGGGATGATGGGAGTACTAGCAGATGACGAAACTCCTCGCCTGTCCATAGCAACTCTTCTATCAGCAGCACTCACTTCGTCTTCAAAATTATATAGACTGGTGCTTCTTGGTGTTCCCATGCGAGACTGAAATTTACAAACATAAAACTTAACAAATATTCAAGAATAACAACAATATTCTAACTAAGACTACAAAGCTTCTAAAAAAAAAGAAATAAATCAATACTTTTGTATTGAAAATAAATGCAAAAAACATTTAAGCACAAAAAATGCAAAATGTAAATTATTACTTACACAAGCTTCAAATATAATTAATGAGAGACTAAACAATTTAGGTCTAAATGAAAATTTTTTTTAACAATTTACTTAAATTTAAATCAAAGGAAAGGTTGGAATTTTATAAGTTGCAGAACTGCTTGACTTGTTAACTACAGTGTTTGCACCTTATGTTCTTTCAATTGAGTTTTCAGAGCATATGTAATACTTTTTTCATTATATTTGACCTCCTCCCTTCTTTGTCAAAGTGGAACATTTCACTTTACCCTCTTCTCTCTCCTTGACATAACATAATATACATTTCATACATAAACATATTGTTATGAAACAAATGTCTGATCTCAAATTTATAAACCCATTCCCCCTTAAAGCTTGACACAATTTGCATATGACCCTTTACCCAATTTAAACAAGACAGGCATTCCATTTAGATCAATTGCTTTGAATATTAATATGGGATAAAAGAAGTGCCATTGAGATGAATGGGACTAATGTATTTTCAAAAATCATTGATTTTTTTCCCTTGAATATAATTTTAATATACAGATTTTATGGTATTTTTAACTGCCTTTTATTTGTGTCTTAGGTTTAATTTATTATCCTAATTAAAATCTCTTTCATTTTTTATTATTATGTGCATTATTTAAGAAATGTTATCATTTTTACTTTGCTTCAGTTTTGTACATCATTATTGAAAAGTGTGTTTTGTAGGTATTCATTCTTTTAAAATCTTCTCCTAAAAGCGAGTATATTCTTGGATCTCAATATCAGCATCAAATTGTTTTATTTTCTTTTCCCATTTTGTGTTAATTTCTCATAATTTTATTTGGCTTTTGATTTCTACGGGGTCCAATTACTCAATATATTTTTACCTGACTAAATAATGTGATCAATTCGATTCTTCCACTTAGTTCAATTTTTATTAACATTTCTTCCTTATATCAGTTTGCGCTTCCTATTGGTTCTTTTCAGTTGAACATCCAATAATGTTATTTGTTATTGGTTAGCAATTTTTTTTTTAAATTTAATCTGTTTTCTGATCCAGCTTTTTGCTTTTATGAGATGTTCTTTCCTCTAAACGCTCACATATTTTAAACAGAAAAAGGAATTGCTTGTTACTCCAAAACATAACACAATATATATATATATATATATATATATATATATATATATATATATATATATATATATATATATATATATATATATACATAAATATTTTACTTACCTTAACATTTGTGTATGCTGATCCCATTCTTTCTTCAAAAGAACGAAATGTGGATGAATTCCTGGTTAAAAAAATTAATAAATTAGAAAGCAACGTCATATTTTTGAAGTGCAATAAGTTAAAGTATATGAAAGAACTTACTTCACTTCCCCAAGTTTTTTTGTCATGCTTGCACCCAATGTTCCAAGAACTGAAGTGGTTTTCTCAGTTGCAGTTTTCAGTGTCTGGCTAGTTCTCTGGTAACTAAAAATGAGATAAATTTGTGGCACATATATTTGACTTTCATTATTAAAGAAGTAATATCAGGCTGTCAAAAATGATTCACTAAATTTCAAAATTACCACTCATTTAGAAAAACAAGACCTATAAAAAGAGGGTGATTAATTTAAAAGCACAAACATGCATCAAGTTTTAGCAGCATGCAACGTTATACAGCCGAAAATGCAATAGAAACCACTCATCTAATCTTATGAAGAAAAATTGCGACTGGATGCTGTCTACAAAAGAGAATAAAAATTTAGGCAAAAAAAAACTTAAAGAGAAAAAAAAATTACTTTTTTGAATGCCAAAAAAGAAAGGATTCAAAAGAACTTATGAAGACACGACACTACAGTTTGCTGATTAAAGTACAATGATAAAAAAAAATAGTAATAATAACATGTAGAACAGGATTCACAAATTTTGTTTTTTGTAGAAGTCTTTGGCAACAATCTCTCATTGCATTTGGCTAACTGGTAATTCAGATTAAAAAAAAATCCATTGTACTGCAAAAACCGAACGTATCAATGCAACTGTGATGAACGTTCTTGAGAACATTATTGTGAACAGGATTCCTATAAGGATATGAACTGTATAATCAAGTAAGCAGAGCATTTTGAAACCAAATGAATTGATTATGTAAACCCAGTAAAATAATGCTCTTGTATATATATATATATATATATATATATATATATATATATATATATATATATATATATATATATATATCGTTTAGGGAACATAGTTTTTTCTCTATTTAAAAACCTCTTTGCAGTAATATTAACTAAATCGAAACAGATATATTTTTTAAGCATTGCACAAACATACACTTAAAAAAAGCAACAAGATGCAACACGAAAGCAAATAAACTACAATTGACTTAAAAAGGAAGAGTAGAAAGAAAATCAATCTACAATTAAAGATGCAGATATAATGAAATTTTAGCAATAGCATGTATGTAATTCATTTACAATAAAGCCTCTTAATAAGAGACATTTGCCATATCTAACAAACCAACAAAATTATTTTGAATTTGAAATATTGAAGTAACATTTCACCTTTTTTAGTCCTATTTAACCTACTCTCTAGTCAGAATTTTCTATTTTGTTCCATTTTTTAAAATTTTATCAAGTGCTGTTGGTGTAACCGGTTGATTAGTGTTTTGAAACGGCAAAACCAATTCTCAGCACATATTCCCAATTCAAAATGTATATTTGAATTTTAAATAGCTTAATTGTAGTAATGCAGTTATAGTACAATTCTATTCCACAAAGAAGTACACAAGTAATGCCTTAAAATTTAGCAATGTGATTTATCATATTCAAGTTATTTTTCATTGATGACATGATAATTTTTATTCAGCTCTAACTGTCCATTTGAATTTTTGTTACTACTATATGCCATCACAGAATATGAGTACTAAAAGTACCATGAGATAAGTTTCGCTGATGATGGTGAAGATGCATTATGGAAGTTCCTTGACAAAATACACAAATTGTTTACAGTAAAACTTGTGAAGTTGACCATCCTTGTAAGTTGACCACCTGTCTAAGTTGACCGCTTTTTTAGGCATGGAATCAGCCCTTATTATTTATATTTAAATCAACCATTGTAAGTTGACCACTAAAGTAGTGCACCGCAAGTGGTCAACTTACGCAGGTTTCACTGTATTTGGCAAATTTTTATGCAAAGACTGGGAAAAGCGTGTTTTACAATTAAAATAATAAAATGAAACCATAGAAAAGCAACAAGAAAATTACATGATCTTTTTATGTTTAATTCATCTTTAAAAAAGTGCAAATGTCAGCAAGAAAGAGCACATATGTTTAAAAAAATCACCTAAATGAATGTTATGAGTAGCAATGGGCTAAAATATAATGCATTTAGCAAAACGAAAAAAATATATATGTATACACAAGAACTGACAATGAAGTAGAGTTGACTGAAAGAATGAACTACACAATAATAAAAGGTTGACTTTTACTGATTGGAGGTTCTAGATTAAAAATGCAAGCGTTGTAAGTTTTGTTTGTAAAATTTTACTATTATTTACCAAAATATATCTTACTACGCAAAGGTAAATTTCAATATGGATATACATAGTGGGGATAAAATTTTTAAACAAAAATTTAGTAATAGAAAGCATTGAAGTAAATTAAAAATCAGATATTTCATTTTTATAATTTTTCATTAAATATACCTCTCTTTCTAATATACTATTTTGCAACAAATTACATAAAACTAAATGTTCATTTTAAAGCAGTAAAGTTTGTTTCACAACGATGTTATTCATTTCATGTAACATAAATCTATCCATTAAAGTCAAAATACTTCTGATTTAATTTTATTTTTCACATATCACTGAAGACCTACATAATCTTAAAAGTCAACACTAGATATTTTAAGACCTGATTAAGTGTTTCTCATTTAATCATAAAAATGAAATCTTAAAAAATATTTGATTGAAAGATTGAAAGTTATAACGATTGAAATAATCTACTCAGTATGCGAGAAACACTTTGAATGCATTACTTTTCTCTTCCTGAAACAAGTTTATTACAAAGTATATATTCATAGCTGATTTTGAAAAAAAAACATAAAGGCAAGAACGTTTACAGTAAATAGCCAACTTAATACAAAAAGAAACATCTCCCCCCCCCCTTTCTACGTAGTGACTTAATGTTTATGACAGAAATATCTTATTTTGCAACTTGAATTTATACATACAACTTTACAGATAAAATTACATGTAAACATATATATGTAACACAATGCTTTAATGTATCACATATGCATGCATTCATTTACAAACAAAAGATTAATATCATCACATGACGCAGTTTAAGCTCAAAAAATTCATATGCCAAAAATAGTATAGTAACATACGCTGTGGAGCTAAACAATCCTGGAAGGCTTTAGGAAAAGAGAAGTTATTAATTGAAAGTATTAAAATTTAAATACATAACAATCAACATCAATGTATTTAAAACTTCTTCATTGTGTTGCAAAATGTTGAAAATTGTCATTGCAAAAGACTGAGAAATTTACTAAATTTCTAGAAAAAACAAGAAATGTTTATATGAAACTACAAACTAATATGTATATAATATATATCCCCCCTGCTTTCTTTTGTGCTTATGTTTTAATTAGTTTATTAATACAATATATATATATATTATGTATATACACATATATTAATTATAATGTCACTCTATGAATAATTTGTTCATGCTTACATATTTATACATAGGGCATTCATAAACACTTGCAAAAAAGAAAATGAAGAAAAGGAGCTATATATATATATATATATATATATATATATATATATATATATATATATATATATATATATATATATAGCAAAGAACCTAGGATTTGAACGGGAAAATAAATATGAATTGAACAGCAAAATCTTTAACTTAATTCACTAGTATCTCATTCATGTAATCTTTATTGAGAAAGAAGAATTAAATCCTATCTATCAGTGTTGTTTTGGAAGCTGACCTACTTTACCTAACTTTTTTTTTGTTCTCTAAATTAACCAAGATTTTAATTTGTAGAGTAAATATTGTTTACTTGGCTGTGCAACATAAACAATCTACTTTTTCAGCAAGAGTTCATGTAACATGGACATTCCGTTCATGGATATAAGAATTCAGGAATTTTGGAAATACAGGTATATAGTTTTTGAAAGAACATATTACTAAAAAGGATTAGATGGAATTAGAATTGCATACTTATGCCAACTGGACCACAAATTGTAAAATGGTACTGTCCAAGATAGATGTGAAATGATAAAGATCAATGCTCAAATGAAGACAGTCATTTTATTTGTCAAAATCTAATGATATAATTTGCAATGTCAAAAAAGAAAAAGAAAAAAATGTAGATCTTCAAGGTTTCGTTCAACAGTTGCAACAGAAGCTCAACACCGTTAGTACCCACACGTTGGGTATCTTTCAGACAGCTGAGTGTCTATGCATGAGCAAGGAGCAAGATCCTCTTCAATGTCTACAGCAGTACTCTTCGTTTAATTGAGTGATAAATAAAGTAAAGAATATTGAGAGGAAAATATAAAAAATGTTGTTTTTATAAAGAGTTTCAAGGGCCCTAAAAAGTAAGAGTTACAACTAAGGAGATTTTAAGGACTGTATTCACCATGCGTACATCATTTTGATCATATATTTGGTGCTTAAAAACTCATTACAATGAAATTCTTGCATGAAGAAATAATTTATTTCTTTTTCTTTAATAATTATTGAAATGTTTGTTATGTATATTGCTTTTTGATACTATTACAAATTATAAGTTGCATTTTGATCCAGATATACAATTACTTGAAATCTGGAAAAAAAATAATAATATTTTCCAGAATAACAATCATAAGTAAACTTACATAGGAGCACTGGTTATGGCACTGTTCCATTCGACAAGTTTACCTCCAACTTCTTTCAACCTGATAAAAAAGTGAAACCTATGCTTAGTGGAGCATGAAATGAGAAAGGTTAATGCATATCACATTATCACAAATAATACTACTGATTAAATTTAATTTGAAAATATACATCCACTATTATGCAAGATGTGGAATGGCTGTTAATGAATTGGATTTGCATTTTAGTGTGATTTTTTATCATACAGAAACACTTTCTTTTTTTACTAAGAGTAAATTAAAAACGAAATATAGCAACAAAGTAGTTTCCAAGAAATGTCTCTAACATTAAATATTATTGAAATGTATTTTATTTAAAATGTGTCACTATGTCTGATCATATTTCAATGTAAAAATTAATAGAGAAAATTAACTGTTGGTATTTCCCTGAACATCCCCTATTGCATCTTCTTTCTCTCTTTCTTTTTTTTTCCTCTACTTTTTAAGTTCTACTCAAAGCTATGTTCTTGAGGTATTAAATTAATGTTTCAGCGTGTGAAATTTTGAAAACAAATGCATTCCTTGTTATTTGGAAAGATACAGAAACATAGTCATATACAACAGGAAGTGTTAATAAAACTACTTTTTTGATTTTAGTATTTGTTCATAAACTTGATTGTATTCTGACAGAAAACATGCTTCTATTCTATGTATACACCTAAGTTTGAGTACTTTCATAATCAGGGTTTAAAAATATAAACAATAGCTATAAACACAATTTGTACACATACAAGTGATACATTAATGAAATGTGATACTAAAATCTTCTGGAGGGTTTTCTTTTAATAAAAATACTTTCTGCTGTTTTTTTTTTTTTTGATCAAAGCAGTACTTTCATATGCATAAACTACTGTATTAGAATTTGCATTCATGTTGAAACTAATGGCTGTAATGGGGGGGGGGTGCTTCCCCTGCCTCGCTGCACCACTGTATACTCCTATTCCCCTCCTTTGTTCGCAGATTAATGAAAAGTATACCAGTAATACTCTCAATAAAACATTTTCTATTTTAACAGCACAAATGAAGAAATAAATAATTATTTTATTTTACTAAAACATTTGCAACCAATGTTGTTTCCTCAATATAGTTGACATTTGCAAAATAATGAAAGTGGAAACATCAAACAGTCTGTCATGCAAAATTATATAATTTTTTAAAATTGAATACATAGAGTGAAACAATATTTTTTTTGGTATTACATTCTAATGCTGAAAAATTCTGGACAGGAAAAGTCTAGTTATATTAAAGAAAATATTTCTTGCAACCAATATTTTATGCTTTATATAGTTACGATTAAGATGAATTGAAATGTTTAAAAATTATATATTTGTTCATAAATAATTCTAAGGACCAGTGTAAAGCACTCTACAAAGAGCAAATTCAGAAAAATAATGCAAAAAAAAAAAAAACAAAGGACACGCATGAAATTAATCAACAGAAAGAGAGAAGTAAACATGGATATAACAAGGTGCATAATATTTTGATACCATTAACAAAATTATATTTTTATGCACTGTAAAAAAAAAGTGCAAGTTTATCATTGCGAATTGGTGTAATGGTACATAACTTCTAGAGTAAGTAATGCCAGTTTTAAAAAAACTCTAAATGTTGGAGGAAACTTTCACAATGGCTGGTGAAAAGTTACACTGAGCATCAACACTACTTTAAAAAACAGCGGTAAAATTCACAGCACATGCCTAAAGACCAGTATTGATGCAGAACTATTTAACTCTAACAAGCGAAACCATCAAGGGCCTTAGTGGTCAACTTACATTTTAAAGTTATAGCCTTCCAAGCAAGTCTGTTGAAATCTTATTTTTGCTAATGTGTAACCTTTCAAACTTTCTTTGTAAAATTACAGAGAATTGTGGTGTAATCTTACACATTTAAAATAGTGGTACATTATAACGTAGTAACATTAGCATGGTGTAGCCTTCCCAAAACGATGTGTTACTTTACATCAGTTATATCAGCTAAATTGCTCCAGAACATTGGAGGCACACAGCAATGCTGACACCAATATTAAAGCCAATAAGGAAAAAACAATGCATGTATTAATGCATATTATTTTTGGCACATCATAAGGACAGATAATACAGTTTTGTTTAGTAGAATACAAATAAAAATAATGTGTCAAACACATCCTGGTTCAGAAACAAATTATGCAAAGAGAAATCAGTTTCAAATATACACAGAAAAACGACTAGACTCACGCAGGTGTTTCTTGTATATTTCGTAGACTCTGCTCCATATCATCTTTGAGTTCTTTCCATGGAGTAATGCCAAGCTTTCTTTTAAGGTCTTGAGAATGTTTCACTTTAGCTGATAAAACTTGTCTTAAAGTAGCAATTTCTTCTTCAGTCTGGAAAGTATTCAAGAATTAAATTTATTGATAAAGATAATTCCAAACATTCCTTTTTATTTAAATTCCACACACACACATGAACTCCTATAATTTTATATTCAAATATACATTGTCTTCACAAGCATGTTAGAATAACCCAAATTTTCAGACACTGCTCACATGCCATAGATTATTTTAGTTTAATCAATCATAAATAATAAAGCACAATCAATTAAATATGAAACAAATTTACAATAAATCTATTCAACACTTCAATTTAAACTCTTAAGCATTCTTACCAATATTAACAAGCATGCATGCACACAAATCAAGTAATAAATAAAATAAAGAAATAAAACAGAAACAATTATAATATTTCAATATTACCTCTAGGATGTAATATGACACCTAAAACTAACTCAAGCTTATACAAACAAACTCCAATCACATACAATTTGTTGAAAACAACTATTTCCCAAACTGAAAGGAGTAGATAATGGCATACATATTTTAGAGCAAAAATATATTGGCCAACTACATCAAAAGGACAAAGAGTGTCTGGTATTAAACTTAGGAATTTGAGGAACAGTTTACCTAATGTACACGATACTATACATTTTCAGATGAGAAATCGTCATTGTTGGCTTTGCTGTGATAATACCTAAGCAACAAAATACTTTATTACTTCCGTTTACAGAATAAGAAAGATGAGGGGGGGGGCACCAAAATGCCGCCCAGTGCCCTAAAGAGTCATAGTCAGGGCCTGTTTGCAACTATCTAATCTGAAAGAAAGTGCCAATAAAAATAGCAAAGAAATAAAAAATAGCACTAAGTTTAGATTTGTCTTCTAAAAATATCAATAAATAAAAAAGAAATCAATGAAAATAAAAACTAAATTAATACACGCAAAAAAAGCAGACGATAATATTTGATCGAGTGAATGAATGTCATTGGTCACCAGCGAAGGATCAGAATTGAGTGAAAATTCCTTACACAAAGGAAAAAGAAATTAATTGAAAAAATACTTTGCACAAGTAGAACAAAATGAAAATCCGAGCTTTCCCTGACAGGAAAAATAATTTAATAGAAATACGTGTGTGACAATAAATAAAATCCCCCCCCCCCCCCCGAAGAAGAAATATTTTCATTAAAATACACACTCCAGTTAAATATGGATCACCTGAAATCTAAACATATATATTTCTACCAAACAGTAAAAACTGTGATATTAAAATAAAGACAACAGTTCAGAAACATCGTCAACACAATCATGAATCTTAATTGAAATGAAAGACAAGTTACCAATAAGGGGAACTCCCAAAAGTTCTGGGGGGGGGGGGAAATAATAATAAACCTTCTTTGTGTGAGAACAGCAATCAATAGAAACCGCAATTAGATTGAGAACAATGATGGTTCTGTTAAAAAATTCCGTCAGAATAAAAAAACAGTTTCTGAAAAATCCAAATAGAATATTGACAATAGCCCCAAAAAACCTCGAGAAAAATATTTAAATAAATAAATAAAGAAAGAAATCCGGAAAGTCCCTATTGAAAT
The DNA here is from genome assembly GCF_026930045.1 of Uloborus diversus. Taxonomy (NCBI): domain Eukaryota; kingdom Metazoa; phylum Arthropoda; class Arachnida; order Araneae; family Uloboridae; genus Uloborus; species Uloborus diversus. Next base: position 102,675,899 of record NC_072740.1, on the reverse strand, counting down.
TGGAAAATCGGTCTTCATAAATCCTTAATAAAATAAGAGTAGCAGTTTCCTAATAACGTCAACAACCGGGGCTTTAAAAATTTACCTGGATGTGGTAAGTGGGTCATTCCACGAAAATGTCAACCTGTAGGCCAAAATTTCAAACTCAATCAATATTAATGTGTTATACATCATTTTAGAGATAACATTCTTAATTTCCGAATCTTGTAAAAGGTTTTTCAAGATGGATGCCGTGCGTAGAATAATTACTGCTTGAAGATCTTCAACAACAACATGTAAATTTTACCCATAAAGCATTCAAGAAACGCGACCTGTAATTTTTTAAGCATACATTCGATGTAAATATTTTTTTTTTTTCAGTTTTTGCTTAAATTTTGAGATTTCAGTTTCTTTAATTTATTTCATTGAATTTTAATTTTTTTCTCGTTTAGCTTAATTGGAGTTCTGTGTTAAACGGCCTGTTACGTTCGTCACAAAACGTTGTATTTTCACTTCCACACTTTTTATAGGACTATAAAAAGAAAATTTTTGCTTTATTCTCTTCCCAAGAGCTTCCTAGAATGTATTTAAAATGTTGAATTTTTATTACATTATTTACACAATTAGCTATCAGCGTGACGAACGTAACATATTGATTGTGACGAACGCAATTGCTTGAAACAAACACTGCATCCTTCGAACGTTTAGTTCAATAAAAAATGAATGCAATGTATATTGGAAATAGTTGTTTTTTCAATGTCACTGTATGATATTTTGTAATTTTTGCAACAATTAACTCGATTTGCAACACATATTTGTGGAATTTTCTTGGGTTGCATTTTATGGAAAAATCGGCAGCTCAAAAAAAAAAAAAAAAACGAGAGAGAGAGAGAGAGAGAGAGTTAAAGCAGAGCAAGAATGACAGGTAAACAAAAAGAAAATGACAAGAAAAAAAGCAGCAGAGCGTATGCGAATATTAAGGCCAAAAAAAAAAAAAAAAAAAAAAGAAAAGAAAAACCACACAAACAATGATAAAAACCACACACACACAATGATAATAGTAAAAAAAAATCAAGAAGACTGAGGAATCAAAAATGAGAAGTCAGGAGGGGTCAGGCGATGAGAATCAATTTTGGAGAAGCTAGTAAGCTAGCTTTGTATAGAGTTGTAAACCAGTGCAACTTCGCCTTTCTCAGCATGCAAAGTTTACGGAAAGATTCAAAAAGCACGCTCTGCCATGTAGTCCCAGGAAAAGATAGGCTTTTATATGTCATCTTGCTAAATAATAACAATAATATTGCAATTACAGTGGTGGTAAAAAAAATTGCATCACCCGCGCCGCAAAGGAGAGGAATATCATCCCGACTGCATTCAACACACAGTCAAGCATCCTGTATCCCAGATGATTCGGGGATGTATTTCTGATCAAGGAGTTGGTGGGCTTCACTTTGTGCAAGGAACAGTAAACGTTCAGGTGTATATAGGCATTTTGAAGGAGAAATTGCTTCCTACTATCCGGGATCACTTTACTTCAGTACCAAACGTCATTTTCCAGGATGATTCTGCTCCGTGCCATAGGGCAAAACTGGTAAGTAACAATTTAAAAACCTTTATCCTGACATTAAACTTAAATTGACATGGGTTTAAGTAATTTTTTTCCTAAACTCACACGCAGGTTCAGAAATGGAAAAATGGGCATGGGGTCAGCAGTTTGCCTTGGCCTGGAAACATCCCGGTCTACGTAAACAATTATCGTATTCCTGCTATCAAACGTTTATTTCATAAGTTTTGCAGAATTTCACATACATTCATCGTTCGGTCAACCAAAACTTCTCACATAATCCCAGTGTTGTGAAAATGCGAGGGGGATGCAATTTTTTTTTACCAGCACTGTAATGTGGCAAAAATGAAAGTCAAAAAGTTCCTGGAAGAAGCTTTCTTGAAAAAATAATCCTTACAATGGATATTGTTTTCGTAAAGAAGATTACATTTCTTGATAGCCTTCTGGAAAAAAAAAATCCGCTTGTGTGTAAGGAAAAAAAAAAGTATGTTGTAAAGATCCAAGACAGAAGAAAAAGTTTTATCATTTCTTCTTTATTACATTCTAAACTGCCATTTCACCCGTACGTTTTCTCTCACGCCAAGCTCTTGTTCTTTCTGCGTCTGACTTAGGCATATTCACAGCATGATTGTATATTTTAATGAAGAAAATAGATTATAAAGAGTAAGAAAACTAAAAATTACTCGAAATCCGTCTTTTAGCTGTTGCCAAAAACAGTAAAAAATAATAGTAATAATAAAGTTAATTTTGATAATAAAAGTTAACGAACTAAATTCAAGGCTAAACCTTAGCAATGTGGATTACTCTCTTGAACTTGAATTAAAGAAATCCTCGGAAACCTGCATTATTTGAAACGTTTAAAGTGACTAAAATCCACAAATATATGCTTACTTAAGCCTTGAAATGAAATTGTTAGTTTCAATTAAAAAATTAAATTTAAAAGCTATCATTTTTCAATTTTTTTTTCTGGAAACTATTAAAAAACAACTACGTCACTTCCGTCACACAAAAATGTTGGGGATCAGAAAAGCAAAGCTCTCACATAAAAGTTTCACTTTAAAATAGAGGAGAAAAAAAAAATTTTTTTTTTTGCACATCTATATATATAAAAATGGATGTTTGTCTGTATGTCATCCATGAACTCAAAAACTAGCCGGCAGATTTGGCTGAAACTTTCACCGTTTGTTATTTTTGGTACTGGAAATGTTTATAGACCAGTTCGAAAAAAATCCGATCGATAGTTCCTTTTTTATTCCAATTTAAGTCACAATTCATTGGATAAATAGGAATAAAATTATCGGCTGCAGAAATTAATTCGATCTCATTGATAAGAAGTTAGCTGTTGCCATTTTTCTTGAGTTTGAACAAATAAATTCTTTCTTTATTGTTTTATGGCTTTTCATGCAACGGGGGGATTTAAAACTTTTTCTATTTGATACTTTTAGCGATTGATTGATCTTGCAAACTGCGTGAGTACAAAATTTGAGTATAGTCACGGCTTCACTTGATACCTGGACCGATTATTATGAAAATTGCTATATATATGTATTTTTAAACGGAGAAGGTGCATAATATGCTCATTGAAGCCACTCGCCACCAGGTGGCACTGCAGAGTAGCAACTTCTGCCCCGTTCAACCGATTGTCATGAAAATCAGTATAATGATGTATTTTTTTGTTGGCGTAGCAACGCGCGTCGGGTACAGCTAGTAGTCAATAAAAAAGCATTTATTTAATCCATGTTGAAAAATTGTTGATTAAGTGTTACTATTAAGGCAAAGTGTCAGTGCTTACTTATTAATTAATATTTAGACACGTAATGGTCTAAAAAAACTACACGAGTCATCACCGTGACGAACGTAACGCGAGTTACGCTTTTCAATGTTACGTTCGTCACCACGTCATATTTTGAAGAAATATTCATTTCTGTTACATTATAAGAAAAATAAGTATCATTCTGCATGAAAAATAAAGTTAAAGAATGAAAATAACGCATTGCACTGTTTTTACAATAATATCTACCTAAACATTAGAGAAATTGAGAGCTGAATTTCATGTTGCAAATTCAAAGTTGCAAAAATGTTACGTTCGTCACACTATAGTAATTTCGTTTCAAAAACCAATTTATGTGATTTATACCGTGTTTTATTACATGAATATTACACAAAAGTTTTATTCTTTCACAAAATTCCACAAAACCACAAGTAAATGATTATTAGACGTTTTAAACTCATGATATGCAACAAAACAAACTCTCTGAATGTTACGTTCGTCACTATGGAATGACCCAAGTAGTTCCAAAAACATATATTACAGTATATTCTTTTATTTTAAATTTTAATTACAAAAATTCAAGTAATGATTGAGGATCTGAAAAAACTAAACAAACAAAAGTTGACGTGTTTCAGGATTTTTTTAAAAAATACTATTAATGGGGGTAAACCATTCTTCGCAATATTACTCCGTCACGGTGAATGACCCTTGAACTTAAACCCATCGTAAGGAAGTACTGTTACATATCAATAGAAAGCTCTATTTTTAGCTTTACAATATTTTTTGAATTTTCCTTCTACTATTATTGGGAGAGAAGTTACAGTCATTTGTAAGAAGACACGTTTATTTTTATTTTTATTTTTTTATTTTTATTTATTTATTTTTTTTTGCACATTTTGAGTTTTACTGGCTTATATTTCGGACAATTTTCAAAATAGAAATCTAAAAAAATAGGCAGAATTATATATCTTGTCATAGTGTCCTTCATGCCAAATTTAATTGAAATCGGCAATGGTAAGGTCAAGAAGGGGATTTTTCTGACATGGAATTGCTTCTAGGCAACTAGCCGCGCGAAGGGATGAGATAGCGAGGGATAAATAGTAGGCACTTAAAATCCTGAAACACGTCAACTTTAGTTTGTTTAGTTTTTTAAAATTTTTAATCATTATTTGAATTTTTGTAATTAAAATTTAAAATAAAAGAATAAATTGTACCCTCTAATTCCCAATTAACCAATATTTAGGGGTAAATTTCAACCCCATTAAAAATGTTGATGCCAATAACAAAAAAATAATTAAAAAAAAACCACGGATTCAATATTTTTCAGTGTTGTATCGACGGGCAAAGTTTTATTCCGACGGATGATTCACACTTGGGCAGAGTTACTTCTAAGCTGCATATACAAATAAATGGACTTTAAAGGACAAAAAATAATCAAAAGGGGAAATTTTTAATTGGAGAAGCTTAAAAACAGTTGCAAAATTTTGTTTGTCCACATTTGAGTAAAAATGGCAACAATTCAAATGTTGAATTAAAAACTGATCTTTCCTTACTTAAAATGCTTATTTATCTTCGTTAATTTAGGCCCTATTGGACCGTAGGTAGAAAATGTTCTAGGGGAGGGGTTTTCCCCCCCGCGTTTCCCAATGAAACTAAAATTGAGACGATACGATAGTTATTCGAGCAGAAAGATCTATTTTTTGCTCTAAGAATTAAATTTTGAATAAAAAAAGAACTAGGATAACGGCACCAGTAACAGACATGCTTAAGACATCACTCTCAGGTTAACTCGAATTTTCAGAGAATCTTAGTGTATTTAGGTATTTAAAACTATTTTTCTCTCATGCAACTACATCTCATCTAGCGTTTGGCTGCTTCTGGATCCTCTGAATTAGTTAATTCTATTTCTGCTTGCTCAATTTCGAAAAAAGGTCCGACTCCCAGTAACAGACACCGACAATTCTGATAACACAGTAACAGAAGGGATGAGGAAAGGGTGAGTAATGGACAGAATTCCCCTTTTCTCTTCAAAATGCGCAAAAATTCTTTATTTTTAGATCTAAAACCTTATTAAATTCAAATGAACACGAAACACCGGCAGACCCCGTGGTGGCTGTTCATAACCTTCCATCACTGCCTTGTAAATACCAACTGGCTCACAAAATTCCCTCTGATAACACTAGATGGTTGCACCGTATTCATGGCAGTTTCTTATTCTAGACCCCATACTTCAATTTAATGAAAAGATCATTTTTCCGATAACCGGTTACTGCCGATTAATCGGTGCATTCCTAGAGCGCAGTACAATAACTAACCAGCGATGAAAGCAGAATTTGCATAAAACTAAATCCAAATTTCTGAGAACTATACCAATTTAACTTAACACTCCGTCGGGCGCAACTGATCTATTAGGCACACCTCGAATTCTTTAGTTAGCCACGCCTCCTCAATAGCTCATGGAAAAATGTATATTCATTTTCTCAAACTTATGTTACATTCGAAAATCATGAAAAACTGTTTTATTTCTCTTCTTTGGTGTTTGTAGTTGACAATTTTTTCGTAAGAAAATGTAAACATGCATAGAAAAGATCAGTAGATCAAAGTGTGCTTCCCAGGCTCAATGCGCCCGATCGTGTTCTACAACATATTGCGCCCGACGGAGTGTTAATATACGAAAAAGAAATGATCCCAAGAAGGTTGATAGAATGTGACGTCATAGATTACGTATATTACGAAGTATTCGTGAAATTAACAATAACCAGTGGCGGCGATTGGGGCTTATAAATGGGGGTGGGCAAAAAAAAAAAAAAAAATCCATGAGAGTTTTAGCGGCAGTAAAAAAAAAAAAAAAAAAATAATTTGAATTTTGACTTCTTGAATTCAAATTATGTTTTTCGCAATCACGAGTGTGTGTATGTAGGCGTGTGTGTTTGTGTGTGGGGGTATATGTGTTTGTGTGTAGGCATGTGTGTTTGTGTGCTGGCATAAGTGTGCGGGTAGTTGTGTATATGAATGTGTGTGGGGGGGGGTATGTGTATGTGTGTGCAGGCATATGTGTTTGTGTGCAGGCATGAATGTGTGGGTAGTTGTGTGTATGTGTATGTGTGTGTATGTGTTCGTGTGTATGTGTGCGTGCGTGTGTGTGTAGTTGTGTATGTATGCGCGTGTGTGTAGGAGATGGATGCAACCTAGAGACGGCTTTCGCTATAGGAGCAGCATCGTGAGGACCCAGTCGACGGTGATGCTGCAGAGGGTGGCGGTGGGAAAATAAAATCAAAGGACATCAAAACAGTCAAGTGAGAACAATAAGCAATCGTGATTGCTCCAAAAAAAGTTCGAAATTTTGTTCAGATTGGTTTTGAGAATTTTGAAGCAGATAAGTGGAAATTGATGCAAGTCTAACAAATTAACACGTTTTTCTTAAGATTTCAATGAGTTGTGTACAGCATAACTTTCCCTAAAGAAACACTTAGACATGAATTAGACTTGCATTATTTACTCCGAAGTATTTTGAGATGTCACAAACACTTGGTAATAATTTTATTAAACAAGTAATGGCACGTTTAAGTAAAACAATAGATTAACTATTGTCCAAACATTGAACACATAAACTCAGTTGCTTGTGCTAAATAATGCTTTGTAAACAGATGTACAAAGTAAAATAATTAATTTTGTTCTGAAAATTTTGATCTTTTTTTTTTATAGTTTTTAGTTTTGTTTCCTAAATTGGAAAATAAAATAAATAAATTCACCACAAAAAGTGAGGAGGGGGGTCCTCCCCCACCCCAGTCTCCGTCTTTGGCAATAACTACCTAAATTTACGTTAAGAAAATGATGAAACTGCTGCGAGTAAAATAACGCATACTTAAGCTTGATTAATGGATAATGAACAATAAGTTTGAGAGAAAATGTGTGAAATGTGTAAACACGTGAAAAATAAAAATAATAGTGTGAATAAAAATAACAGAAAAGGAGAATGGGACTCGGGAGTAATTAATGCGAAAATAAATACCCAAATAAATGAATAGCTGTAGTATCAAAAAAATGTTTTTACAAATATAAACGTGCAAATTAACAAAAAAAAAAAAAAAAAAAACTTTACTTTGGCTAATTCATTTCTCCACTCCTCTTCAAGTCTAGCCCTCTGTTCAGGGTCGGTTCCATTAAGTTCATGTATCCCACTATCAGGAGTTGCATCATATGATTTTTCTTCTGGAGCTTCAAAATACCTGTCTAGAAACAAAATCAACAATTTATTTTCGTACGTTTCATTAAGTATGTCAGTCTGAGTTAAGTTTTAAAACAGAAGGAAATGTTAAAAAGAAAATTTAAACAAAGAACCAATTTTTGCTTATTAAAGAAACATATTAAAACGATCAATGAATAGAAATGAAGATTGAAATCAGAGATGCCCTCCCCCCGGGGGGAAGAGGGGGGGGGGCGGGTCGCGGCGCAGGTTGCGCCATTGATATTATCAGGGTGGGGTTGTTTTGAGGGCTATATTTGTCTTTTTTTGGGGGGGGGGTGCGCCATTGCTCCTGTAAGGGAGCACCCCAGGTTAAATATTTATTAAATGACACGTAAACAATAAATTTGTCAGAACGATATAGTAAACACAATCAAGGGAAATACAGGTATTGAACAATTTGATGAGCAAAATTGCACACGATGAACAAAACCCAAACCGCAATGAATCACATAACTGCTTGAAATTAGTACAATAAACACGTTTGTTTTCTTTCCAGCGCAGTAGGGAAAAGCAAATCAGACAAAACTAAAGAAAACAGTGAAACTATTAAGATAAAAAAGAAGTAAATGAAAAACAATCATACAAATAAATAAAATTAAAAAAATAATAAAAAAAGAAAACGACAATATTTCGTGCTTTATTAAGTAGTTCAAACTTGATTTTAGCAGCAACGCAAACGACCTGAAGTTGTATTTTTTAAGACAATATGGTTGTAATGACAAGCAATGAATCAAGACGTGTGGTGAAATATTGTGTAAATAATTCTATCGCAAGGGGTCTGTTTAGGATTCGGAAAGGAACCAAGTAGCCTTCAGTAGTGAAAAGGTTAAGAACCACTGACTTCAACCATAGGAACACACTTAATACCTTCTCAGTGTGACATTACTTATCGCTAAAATGAAAAAAAAAAAAGAAAACGAAATTAATGATTATCCTAAAGATATATTAATGCGTCTCAAAACGATATGTATGATTATCTCAATATTAAACGCTTTAGTTCAAATTTCAGATTTTATGTTAAGGAAAGTTACAAAGTTTTTTTCCCTGTTAATTGTTACTTTCTGTCCGACAGTCTACTATTGTTTCGAAATTCCTACCCAAAATGATTAAAGGTCATGAAAATGAAATCAATTGAAATGTTAATGACAAAGAAGTAGAGTTTTCTCTAATTTTAACTTAATACTTTAATTGAACTAAATACAAAATATTAACACATCATTTGATATTTATCAACATACAGATAAGGAATATGTTACTGAACTGTCAGTAACATTCGCCGGAGAAACATATCTTCAAATCGTTGTTATCAATAAAAACAACGGAAACGAAAACCAGTATTTGTAAACATTCGCATTCAGCGCGAGCATTCTCACCATGTACTAATCAACAAGTAACTTTATAGTAAGTTAATGTTGATATTGTTTTTATTTTCTCAGCTCATTTAGAAAAGCATTTATAAGTAAATGGCTTAATCAATCAAGCCTTCAGTTACTAATTCGTAAAAACCAACCAAGAACGTACAGTGTCAGTTATTCCTTGCCGATTTCTTAAGATTTTTTAAATGACAAAATAAATAAAAAAATAAAATATATAAATAAAAAATTAATTAATTAATGTTTAAAAAAATAATCTTTCCATATTGTGAAAATTATTACTACACCCGAGTCACCGATATAAATAACGATTAGTTAGCTACCAAACACCTGATGTCTCAAAATATTCTCGTGAGAATTGTTACCAAAAATAGCTACTTATCTATAACCGTCAACTAAGACGGGCTGTCATTCTTCGGTGGAACTCCATTCATAAAACGTATTTCTTACTTTCACAAAGAAAATCAAGTGACCGTTATAGAAAAACTAGAGGAATTTATAGCGATTTTGATGAAAATAAAAAAAAAGAAAAAATTCCAGGCAGCATACCTGAAAAGTGTAACTTACTAAATAAATCGGAAGATTTAAAACGTAATAAAGACAAACAGTAATATTGTCAGTACAACTTTCACAACAGAGATCTCAACCCATGTAAGCTAACGATACATGTTTTAATCATATTAAAAAAAAAAAAAAAAAAAAGAATTTCAATGACATTACTTACGTTACTAACATTTGTTACTTAAAATCATTTTAACTTTAGAAATCGAAACTAAAAATAGTAGTAACAGAAGGTGAGGGAACATATAGGCTGTTATAATATATGAATATAATGTTAAAGGTAATTGACACAAACCATTTTCAAAGGCGGCTATATGGAGGTAATCTTGATACCGAGGGGGGCATTCGAGGGATAAAGGCCTCCTGGCCGGAGCATCTTCTTCCTCTAGGTTCGCCATCAACACTGGCGTTACTCCTCGGCCATCGATCGGCTCTCCCTGACGTCAGCGGTTGCTGCAGCGCGGCAACCATTATCCCCAACATCCCCGAAAAACGCACACCACATTTCGACACATACCGAATGAGAGGACAAGGCGGGGGTGTGAACCGGGGCTCCCGAATTGACGAATCCCGAGATTTAGTTCCGAAGACAGGTTTTTAAAAATGCTAAATAATTTTCAAAACGTCATAAATCCCAAACGCGCATTTCAAAGCTAACTCAGCTGAAAATTAGTTATTTTTTAAAAATCAGTTAAATCCTGTTTTTCTATACAGAAATTAATTCAACTTTTTTGGATGAAGGCAGTATGTTTTCTAGAAGTTCCTTCAATTTTCTTTTTTAAATTATTATAAAATAGTTCCTCCCATAGCCCAGCGTACATACAGTACTGTAAATACAATTCGTTTTCTCATTATGGTCAGCAGGGCCCGATTAAGATAGCTGGGGTCCAAGGCCAAATAATCTTTTGGTGCCCCTGTGTTCAAACGTTTCAATTTTAGCCGTTGAATAAAACAATTTTAGCCATTGACTGAAACAGTTTTTGCTATTTGGGGTCCAAAAACAGTGGAGACCCTTGGCCACGGCCTAGTCAGTAATCAAGCCCTGATGGTCAGTAAATGCTGGGAACCTCACAGTTTAACAACCTAGCGGCCAAATGACTGGCATTGGATTTCAAAAAAAAAAAAAGTTGATTTTTGTTTAAAATATAATTACATATTGTAGCGTTAACTGTTCATATATGTTGTACAACTGCTTTATTTGATCAAATGTTATACCATTTTCCTAAACAGTATTTTCTTTGTTAATTTCGAAAGTCCAAAAAATTGGAAAATCCGAACTTCCTATGGTTCCAATTAGTTCGGATTCTCGACGCGGTACTGTATTTTGCAAATTCGAACTGTACCTATGATTTCAATTACTCGTAGTTTGGATTTTTGACACTGTTACTGTAACTTGAAAATCCGAACTACCTATGGTTTCAATTAGTTCGGATTTTTGATGTTGTACAGTAGGGAGTCTTTCCCCAAAAATGAAATGGGATAAAGAGCTCCTGAAGAAAAAGGAGCGATTCCATGTCCAAAAGAAATAAATAATTCCTTGACTTTTGAGTTTGCAGTTCAATTCTATTCCATATGTGTGTAAAGAGGAACAAGTCCAACTTAGAAAGAAAAATTGTGGGACTAATTAAGACTTCAGTGCTTATTGTTTTGTTTTGTTCTGAAAGTTATTTTAATTTTCTGCAAAAGTTGCTTTTTACAACGGTTTCTCTTATACATTTTTCAAAGAAAGTTTTTCCTTTTTTTTTTCCTTTCAGTCATTATTTTTAGTAAAAATGATGAGAAGGGTCAAACGTGAAAATTTTTTTCTCTTTTTGAGGTTGGGGCGAATGGGTCAATTAGAAAATAAAGGGAAGGATATTTACAGTAAAAAGAAAATAAGAAGGACGATCCGCTTCTTTGGAAAACAAAGAGAGAATTCTGATACAGTCGGAGAGGCAATAATAATAAAATTAGGAGAGACCAAATAGATCAAACAAAAATCTGGAACTTGTAAAAGACCGTTAAAGTTACTGAAAAGAACTTCACAGTATAAAACTTGCTACCTAAGAAGAAGTTTTTGCACAACAAGAAGTTTTGTCAAAACTAATCGAGCCTACTTTTTCGTTTTCCATAACAATATATTTTTACTGATAATCGTTACATTTCATATGTTCATTTTTAGTTAAGACGAATTTTAAAAGAAAACAGCTACTATCAAGTCATTACGTTAATTTTTATCGCCTGAATTCATTTGACATCAGATTTCAATAAATGTTAACTGGTACCAAAAGAATAACATAGATAATAGTTGCAATCCGGCAAAATCTTTTGTGAGAATACATCCTTATGCTGACGTATTTTTGCATTTAAAAACTTATGAAATTCAGGGTTAAAATCCTAGTAACTCCGAAATATTTGCATACAAATTCAATGCTTTTTTAATACTGATGTTTATACATTATTTTTTGTCACAAAGGTATTCATTAACTTTTTTTTTTTTTTTCAGAATACTTGGATCGGAAGTTTTAGGGTCAAATTTTATTCATAGCGTTCGTAAGTGTGCGCACTGCGCAGAGTACATTTTAGAACTGCGGATACCATTGTATCGGAAGAGGTTTAGATAGGGCCAAGAAGATGAAGATTTCAAGCGATCTTCCGTGGAAAGTTTTGAACAATTACAAGTAAAGAAGCATTTTCAAGGCATTTGAGATACAGAATTGGGGAACATAAAACAAACATTTTAGCAGTTTCGTATTGCTAGTTTTTACGAGTTAATAGGGATACCACAGTACACTACTGGTGCCTTCCGCACGCCTAGGATGACTTTCCTGATTAAAAATAATAATAATAATAATTAAACAGTGAATGGCTATGTGAATGGTATATGTGAACGTGCTACTGTTCAATAATATTTTAGAACAGCTCAATAAAACTAATCAAATAAAAAATATTCTAAATATTAATTTTTTGTTTTTTAAAATGTCATATAGAATAAGACAAATTTTGTATGTATTCTCAGAAGAAAACAGAAATCGACTGACCGCGGCACGTATACTACATTTTGTTCATTTCACTAGCTTACATACAAATTTCGTAGAAAATTTTATTTCAATGAATCCCCCCTCCCTCCCTCTCCTTTTAGCATTTAATGACTTTTTTATTACTTCAATATTTTTGGGCAAAGGTAAGCTGTTTGTTAGGTAGTAAAGTAGGACGTACAAGTGTCAATACAGGAAAAAAGGTATTCAATATACTTAGCAATCCCAAGTTTTTCATGAATAGATGGAAATCAATTGTGATAAGTTATAATTTTCTGATTAAATAACAAACTCTTAATTTCTTTTTGAGAAAACTAAATGTACTTGTTCGTGATTTTTGGATTTTGGAAAATTCCTGTGCTCAACTTACGCATGGTAAATTCCATCTTTTTTATGTATTTCCCAATCTTGGACACGAGCATGCTTCGTGTCATGGAAGGACGAAGTTCTTTTTCATGTGATAGGCCACCTGGATAATATCGTAAAATGCCTGGACGGAATCATATGCAAATGCAACATTCTGCGTAAAGTTTCTCCAGATGATTTGTCATCCATCAAACTCCTTCTCTCTTTTTATTTATTTATTTATTTATTTTTTTTTTTTTTGCCATTCAGTCCGCTTGGAAACGTAGTTTGCGGCAACGTGTAGAAAAGAGTAGTTCTATGAATCAAAATTTAAATGTAGGGTTCTTTGGATTTTTTTAAAATTCCAAAAATTCAGTCATTTTAGTTAATAGACGTAAACATTCAAATTCCCGAATTTTCTGGCGAAAACAAACGGGGGGAGGGGGATTATCCCTCCCCCCCCCAAAAAAAAGGCAAAGTTCCGACTTTCTGTATTTGTATAAGGAAAACCCACTTAGCCCTAAGGAAGGTTTTTGCCCTCTATAGCGCCCGCCTCTCATGTGAATTTTTGAGCATCAAAGGTGCCAACTTCAGCAAACATCAAACGTAAACTGGGTTTGGTAAGGAACACACACACACACGCACAGATACATACAGCCATTGATTATGGTGCTGTGTTCATAAATGATTTCACACTTCTTTTCAACGTTTTTGGCCCTCTTCTTTGTCAAATATAACGCTATTTTTCATTACTAAATGCCTAAAATAGTGTCAGTACTTATTTCTCGATCTTCCTTACTTTTAAAATTAATGTATTTTTTAAATTCATTACAACTATTATCGATTTTGCTTTGAAAGTTCAAAAATCTTAGTTATCAATTAACATATACTAGGCAGAGCCAAATGAATTCACTTCTTCCACAAAAGTATTTGTTAAGAGGAAACTAATATTTGTATACGTACTCAAAAGTCAAAAAAGATTAACGAAAAGGAAACGATGTTTCAAAACGTTGATGTTTTTTGGTCATTGTGTCAATGCCATCGATGTTTTGAAACATCGCTGTTATGTATTAATGTCCCCCATCTCTATCACCAATGCAATCAAAATCAAGAGACTAAGAAAAAACTAATTAAAAAAATGACAGTATTCTAAATGAGGGTCTTTTATATAAAGAATTGTAAGTTAAATACCTTATGTTTCTTTTTTAAAGTACTTAAAATTCGCGTTAATGTTTCAACAAAACGAGCTGATGTGTGCATCACACGACTTTTTATGTTAATTTAATGATAATAGTGCCTTGGACTTGGAGTAAGCAAAAAAACACTTCAAATATTTTTACCCCAAGTTTGTTGCGAACCGAAGCAAAAAAAAAAAAAAAAAAAAACCGTTTTATCCGGATTAATTTTCCCAATGTTAGCAATTTTAATGTGATTCAATGGTTAACTCCTAAATATTACCAATAGTGGCCAAATTGAAACCGGATTTAAAAAGAAAAAAAAACGCAAAATTTCAACTTTCTGTTCTTGAGTTATGATACATATGCACATACATACGTACATACAGACGTCACGAGAAAACTCGTTGTAATTAACTCGGTTATCGTCAAAATGGATATTTCGGGTGTCTATACGTTCTTAGGCCACATGTGGTCGGGTTGAAAAAAAAAAAAAAAAAAAAGAAACTCAATACTCCATTTGGGGCGAGCAAAATGGAAATTAAGGCTGATTTTTGAGTGAAATTTTTTTCACGAATACAATATACTATTATTTTTTTATCGTGTGATTTCTTACAAACAATACAACCATAAATATTTTTCAAAACAATTCGAGAATAAGAAATAAAATAATAACAATACACACTTTGCTCGAACAAATCTCAGAAATACGGTGAAAAAGTGCAAAATAAAATGGCCCATTAGGTTAAATGGTTTGAACTTAAGTGCTATGAACTCAAGTGAAAGAGAAAGACGTAGTTACTAAAAATAAAGAATGAACTGCAGAACAAATATTCCAGTAACCATAAAACAAAAGATGAAATCGATCGATATATTTCTAAAAGAAGAGGAGAAGTCTTTGTTATACACTAAGGTAAAGGTAGAATTGTTATTTGAAAGTGCGTCTTCCTTGAAATTTAAAAGCAAATTTTTAAGTCACAAAAAAATCTCTCTCATTGGTTAGACATTCTCATTAGTCTGCATTTAGCTAGCAAAACATCATCGGTAGTCACTCCCCCCCCCCCTCACCCCACCCTCAGTTTAACAAGGCAGCAATACATGTAAAATAAAAAAAGGCAAAAAAAAAAAAAAAAAATTCCACTCTAATGAAAGAGACAATTTGTCTAATATACTAAGTATAAGGGCATATGGAAACCTTAATTTTGACTTAAAATAGATAGTCATCTGGTCGCAGAAGCGGTATGACGATAAATTCTGACAAGATAAACAAAAACTGATTGGAAAACATTCTTTTTTAATCTACCACCTACAGAAAATTGAGAAATAATGAAAGCAGCACGGAAACACTATTGATAGCACAATCGATTTATTGTCAGTCTTCGACGATAAATCGACGAAGACTGACGATAATCGACTATCGAATATCATCACGACTATCGAATCTTCCGACAAGCATATCGTTGCCTCAGTGCAGCAGTAGGATATCTTACTCTTGTTTTGAGGTTTAGATATCTTACTGTTGCGTTGAACAAGGACGGTTCCAGTTTCTTTTGGAAGGGATCACCATCAGAAAGAGGGGGGGGTGCAATTTTAAAGGCAAAAATGGTGAGTCTGTGGCAAATTTTCCGAAATATAAGCCTTAAAAACGCCGAGGCAATATTTAACCCCTTATGGGGGGGGCGTGCCCCATGCCCCCCCCCCCTTCCTCTGGCTCTGAGGCAGCGGTATTTACTAACGATAGTGATATTGATTTTGAAATCACGATTCATCGAAATTACCATTTACAATTACGTACTTGCAAATCTCTTTCTGCATTCTATATTTCAGTTAACTAAAATAAGATATGCAATAAAAACTGAAAAATAAATTAAATTCCACGTGAAATCACGAGATACGGCAACACGCTTATTCCTTTCCCTGACTGCGAGTGCGCGACGCAAAGGAAGGTAATGTGTTTATGAGTCTATGTATGCATGCTTGTTTCTATGTGACGTTGTAGAGACTAAGCGCCTTGGTCAATTTCGATGATTCTTACGTCAGTCGATTTGTCTTAACCTTGTAAATGTCACTAAACACATGACAGTAATGAAAATTCACCATAGCAACAACCAGTCACCATGTTGTCAATTCGGGATCGTGTTGCACGCGTTTTCGCTACCTGCATCACTTTTTGTTCACGGGACGCGGGAGCGTCCCGCCCCGCCAAGGAAACCAAACGTCAGCAGCCACAGGGGTGCCCATCCCCCCCAAGCTCAATGGCACAAATCCCCCCCCCCCAAAAAAAAAATTTCTCGCTTTCGAATCGGGTTAAACATAATAGTTTTTAGTGTTAAATTTCTAGTCAAATTCACGGGAGGGGGGGGGGGAGCGCTAACAAATACCATTTGAACTGAAATATTGTTGGATTGTTGATCCGCCTTGTCTTCCCAAATTTTACAGTGTGGACCTTGAGTAAACAAGTTTTGAGTACCCCTGTATTTTGCTACACCTTTTTTTTCCTTCGAAGGTATGAATAATTACAGGGAGAGTGGATTCAACTTTCTGGCTTAGAAGGAGTCATTACTAGATGTATGCAATATGAATCTTGAAAAGGAAATTTATCGTCACTTAGATAGGGGGTCCGGGGGTTTCTCCCCTGGAAAATTTTCGAAATTGTAGTTTTAAAACCAGTTTTAGACGATCTCTGATGTTGGGGGGGATAAAAAGTTTGGTGGCCCCTTCCCGGTAATTTTTCAGTATTGAAACTTTAAAAGCGCAATTGTAGATACTCTAACGTTGTGTTAAGGAGGGCTCTCCTTTGTTTTCAAAACTGTAGTTCTAAAAACGCAGTCTTAGACCATCTGCGGTAATGTTAGAGAAAGAAGAGATCCTAGGGATCGCACCAGGAAAATTTTCTAAAAAGAATTGAAAAGAAGTTAAATTCTTAACTTTGGAATTGAAATCTTAAAAACGCTATCTTTGGATGGGGGAAAAGCAGTTTTCTGAAATTGAAGCTCTAAAATCGCAACTGTAACCGACCTTTGTGACGTTAAGAAAAAGAGTTTTCGGCAGCTCTCATGAAAATTTCCTCGAAATGGAAGCCCTGAAAACCAAATGTAAGACGATTTTTTAATAATGTTGACAAGAGGGGGTAGAAGGGGGGGCCACTTAAATTTTTCGAATTTTAGCTTTAAAAACGCAGTTTTGATAGATCTTTATACTGTTAGTGGAAGGTGAATTTCGGTGCCTTTAACCAGGCAGTTTTTTGAAATTGATACTCCAAAAACGCAATTCTAGGCTTGTCTTTGATCATGTGAAGGAAAGAAGGGGGAATCAGGTGCTCTCTCCTATAAATTTTTCAAAATTGCAGTACTACAAACGCAGTTTTAGATGACTCTCATCACTGCCACACGTATTCATGCAGAATTATGCTACTTCCAGAAAATGCATAAAAAACTGAAAAGAAGTCAAACCGTCTGTTCCAGCTTCGAAACGGACACCAATTCCATGCCGTCTGTGATGTGTTCCCTTCATTGAAAAAGAGACACGGTCATTAAATTTTGGAAAGAGTACCAGGGTCGTCGCTAGGTCAAACAACTTCTGGGTGGGGGTACGCTTTGGCAGGTCCTTAATTGTTTCAAACGCATATTTTAATGTGCAGAGAGAGAGAGAAGATTTGGCTTCTGGTTTAGCAAGGATAGTCATATTACTATAGACCTTAGTACTAGTAATATAAGTTTAATCGTAAGGATAATATTCAGTCAAAATTAGGGCGTGTGGAAGGGCTACCTTCCTGCATTATTTCGAAATTGAAGACATAAAAATACAGTTTTAGACTATATTTTAAGTTTGGGAGGAAAGGGAGATGAGGTCCAGCATAGCATCTCCCGATATTATTTCCAAATTTAAGTTTCCAACACAATCGTACGTTATATTTAATTATGTTCAGAAGAGGGGATCTGGGGCATTTCCCCCGAATATTTTCAAGATTGTTATCTGAAAAACAGTTTTAGACGATCTGTGGTGATGTTAAGGGAGGAAGAGACTCGGGGTCATCGTTCTAAAATTTTTCAAAATGCAAACTCCAAGCACGCATTCCCAATTGTGAATTATTTCTTATTATGACATGTGTAAGGGGAGGGGGGGGGTCCGCGGGTTCTCCCCCGGGAAAGATTTGAAAATTGTAGTTCGAAAAATGCAGTTTTAGATGATCTACGGTGATATTAAGAAAAAGAGATGCGCCCTCACCCCCGAAATATTTTGAAATTTTGAAGCCTTAAAAACGCGATTGTAGACTTTTTGTTGAAAATTTAGTGCACCGGCAGTTTCTTGAAATTAAAGCTCCGAAAACGTAATTTAATCCAACCTTCGATGAAAAGGGGAAGGGGGGAGTTTTGAAGGTGCTCGCGATCAGAAATGTTTCATAATTGAAGCACTAAAAGCGAGATTTAAGACATTTTTCGATGATGTTCGCGAGAGAGAGAAAGGAAAGGAGGGGGGGGGGACATTCTCTTGAAAAAATTTCGATATGTTGAAGCCGCAGTTTTAGAAGAGTTTTGGTAATGTTAATGGGTGGACAGATTGGGAGTCCTCTCCTGGCAAATTTTTAAAATTGAAATTCAGTTAACGCAAACATAGACGATTTTAAGTAATGTTAGAAGTGTAGAAGGTTTTGGATATCTCCCCCGAAACATTTTATGAATTGAAGCCTTTTACAATGAAATTTTGGAAGATCTTTGGTAATATTTGGAGAACGACAGTTTTGGGAAACGTCAGCGAGTTTTTTTTTTTTAATTAAAATAGAAAAGACGAAATTTATTTGGCCTTGAATGATGATGAATGATTAATTTAGAGGGCGTTTCTCGGAGGTTACGTTTGGAGCACTCTCACGGTTTTTCGAAATTGCAGTCCTAAGTTCTCATGTGTAGGCCATCTTTAATGACGTTAGAGTAATAGACCAAGAGCTGACCCCCCAAAACACGATTTATCTCTTTTATGGCTTGTGGCCGGTTAAAATAATAAAAAAATGCAATTTAAAACTTTGGCTCGAATCCCCCCCCCCCCCCACTAATTTTGGGTCACACGGCTGCGTGGGTGGATGAAAGGTCAAAAAAATGAAAAATATCAAAGTGATGAGTTAAATGGCTAAAAACTATATAATAGCATTAAATTAATAAGAAAACACCCGTAGCGAATTCCCCCCCCCAGCTATGTTGGGGCGAACGTGGTGCCCCCCAGGGGTAAAGTATCGATTATTAAACTTAAAAAAAAATGATCACTTTCGTGGGGGGGAATTTTACAGGGTATTAGTTTCATTATTTTAATTGCCAAAAAAAAATCCCCCCCCCCCCAGTAACTATGGGTCAATTTGTCAAAAAAAATTTTTTTTGTTCCTCTTTATTTGGTTCAAGTCGAGTATTATTCGAACTTACGCATGACTGTTTAAGTTGCAAAAAAACCCCCCAAAGTTTGAACGTTTTTTCATTAAAAAAAACTCGTAGCAATCTCCCCCCCCCACACCTATGGAGGGGGTTGCTACGCGGTGCGCAGTTTTACAACGTGGTGCCCCCTCCCCCAGGGGTGAATTGTCGATTGATTAAATTAAAAATAAATGATCACTTTCGTGGAGGGAATTTTACAGAGTATACATTTAATTGCAAAACAAAATATCTCCTCCCCAGCAATTATAAGTCAACTAGCTGCATTGCCAGGCGTTGCACGGTCTACCTCAAAAATGTACGTGTATTCGGCGTTCCAAGCATTTTATACAATTATATAAATTTTCTCGCTTTCATTACATTTCTTATTGCTGCTCCACTCCTGTTAGTCAAAGCGCAATGTTATATAGCCTATAGCCTTCTCAATAAATGGACTATTCAACACAAAATGAATTTTTCAGTTCGAACCCGTCGTCCCTGTAGACCAAGAGCTGAGCCCCCAAAACACGGTTTATCTGTTTTATGGTGGGTGGCCGGTTAAAATAATAAAAAAATGTGATTAAAAATTTTGGCTCTAATCCCCCCCCCCTCCGCCCACTATTTTCGGGTCACACGCTGCATGGGTGGATGAAAGGTCAAAATAAAAGAAAAATATTAACATAAGTGAAATGGCTAAAAATTATATAATAACATTAAATTAATTAAAAAAAAAAACACGTAGCAAATCTCCCCTCCAGCTATGTTGGGGCGAATGTGGGAGCCCCCCCCCCCCAGAAGTGAATATCGATTGTTAAAATTAAAAAAAAAAAAAAATCACATTCGTGGGGTTGGGGATGGGGAACTTTACAGGGTATTTGTTTCATCATTTTGATTTCCAAAAAATCTCCCCCCCCCCAGTAACTATGGGTAAATTGGTCAAAAAAAAAGTTTTTTGTTTCTCTTTATTTGGTCCGAGTCCAGTACTATTCGAACTTTCCCATGACCTCTTAAATTGTAAAAAACAATTGCAATTATTTATTCGGTAAAAAAAACACGTAGAAAATCCCCCCCCCAGCTATGTTAGGGCGAACTTGTTGCCCCCCCCCCAGGAGTGAATTATCGATTGATTAAATAAAAAAAAGATTACTTTCGTAGAGAGGAGGGATTTTCTCAGAGTTTACATTTGATTGTAGCAGGAAAAAAAATCCCCCCCCCCCAAAAAAAATGTTTTTAATTTAAATTAGAAATTTTGAAATATTTTTCAAAATGAAAAGAAGCAATACAGCGTCCGTACATCTGCTTCTACCATTGTGTGCTCAGCATGAAAAGAATGAAGGGGAAAGTATACGCCTGTGATGATTTCTTCTTGCTGTTTCGAGGGCAGTTTCGTCAGTGATCAACTGTAGCCAACACAGTGAAGTCGTTATAGCTGTTGGTTTTTCTTTTCGGAGCACGCTGTACCGCATCCTTAAACTGAAAATGTAAAAAAATCCTTTTTTCAAAAATATATTTTGATGTTTTTATATTATGAGTGTTTTAAAGGGTAATTTTAAGTGTAGCGAGCCACCAGATAAAAGATAATTTAGTATATTATCTCTAGAGTATACATTTAATTGTTTTAATTGCAAAAAAAAAAAACTCCCCCTACCCCAGTAATTATGAGTTTATTTCACAAACAAAAGTGATTTTATGTTAAAATTGCAATAACGACTTTTTTACTTGTAAATGTTAATGCGTTAATCCGATGCGTTAAATGAATTTTTAAAATAATAATTTGGAAATTCATATAGATTTATTTACCTTCAGCATATTGGTTGTGATAGTGTCTATCTAGTTTGATAAAAATGTTCCTGAAATCTCGATGATATAGATCTGCTTCTGTTAAGAACTCGGAAAAATCTAAATCACGGAATTTCAGTTTTCAGTGTTTTCGAATCTTTGAAACTTTTATTCCTTCAAATAAAGTTTCTGTCAAAACATTATCTTTTATCTGGTGGCTGGCTACACTTTAAATTACCCTTTAAAACACTCATAATATAAAAACATCAAAATATATTTTTGAAAAAAGGATTTTTTTACGTTTTCAGTTTAAGGATGCGGTACAGTGTGCTCCGAAAAGAAAAACTAACAGCTATAACGACTTCACTGTGTTGGCTACAGTTGATCACTGACGAAACTGCCCTCGAAACAGCAAGAAGAAATCATCACAGGCGTATACTTTCCCCTTCATTCTTTTCATGCTGAGCACACAATGGTAGAAGCAGATATACGGACGCTGACTTGCTTCCTTTCATTTTGAAAAATATTTCAAAATTTCTAATTTAAATTAAAAACATTTTTTTTTTGGGGGGGGGGTTCCCTGCTACAATCAAATGTAAACTCTGAGAAAATCCCTCCTCTCTACGAAAGTAATCTTTTCTTTTTATATAATCAATCGATAATTCACTCCGGGGGGGGGGGGGCAACAAGTTCGCCCTAACATAGCTGGGGGGGGGGATTTTCTACGTGTTTTTTTACCGAATAAATAATTGCAATTGTTTTTTACAATTTAAGAGGTCATGGGAAAGTTTGAATAGTACTGGACTCGGACCAAATAAAGAGAAACAAAAAACTTTTTTTTTTGACAAATTTACCCATAGTTACTGGGGGGGGGGGATTTTTTGGAAATCAAAATAATGAAACAAATACCCTGTAAAGTTCCCCATCCCCAACCCCACGAAAGTGATTTTTTTTTTAATTTTAACAATCGATATTCACTTCTGGGGGGGGGGCTCCCACATTCGCCCCAACATAGTTGGAGGGGAGATTTGCTACGTGGTTTTTTTAAATTAATTTAATGTTATTATATAATTTTTAGCCATTTCACTTATGTTAATATTTTTCTTTTATTTTGACCTTTCATCCACCCATGCAGCGTGTGACTCGAAAATAGTGGGCGGAGGGGGGGGATTAGAGCCAAAATTTTTAATCACATTTTTTTATTATTTTAACCGGCCACCCGCCATAAAACAGATAAACCGTGTTTTGGGGGCTCAGCTCTTGGTCTACAGGGACGATGGGTTCGAACTGAAAAATTCATTTTGTGTTGAATAGTCCATTTATTGAGAAGACTATAGGCTATATAACATTGCGCTTTGACTAATAGGAGTGGAGCAGCAATAAGAAATGTAATGAAAGCGAGAAAATTTATATAATTGTATAAAATGCTTGGAACGCCGAATACACGTACATTTTTGAGGTAGACCGTGCAACGCCTGGCAATGCAGCTAGTAGACTTATAATTGCTGGGGAGGAGATATTTTGTTTTGCAATTAAATGTATACTCTGTAAAATTTCCTCCACGAAAGTGATCATTTATTTTTAATTTAATCAATCGATAATTCACCCCTGGGGGGGCACCACGTTGTAAAACTGCGCACCGCGTAGCAACCCCCTCCATAGGTGTGGGGGGGGGATTGCTACGAGTTTTTTTTAATGAAAAAACGTTCAAACTTTGGGGGGGGGGGGGTTGCAACTTAAACAGTCATGCGTAAGTTCGAATAATACTCGACTTGAACCAAATAAAGAGGAACAAAAAAAAATTTTTTTGACAAATTGACCCATAGTTACTGGGGGGGGGGGGGATTTTTTTTTGGCAATCAAAATAATAAAACTAATACCCTGTAAAATTCCCCCCACGAAAGTGATCATTTTTTTTTAAGTTTCATAATCGATACTTTACCCCTGGGGGGCACCACGTTCGCCCCAACATAGCTGGGGGGGAAATTCGCTACGGGTTTTTTCTTATTAATTTAATGCTATTATATAGTTTTTAGCCATTTAACTCATCACTTTGATATTTTTCATTTTTTTTTTTTGACCTTTCATCCACCCACGCAGCCGTGTGACCCAAAATTAGTGGGGGGGATTCGAGCCAAAGTTTTAAATTGCATTTTTTTATTATTTTAACCGGCCACAAGCCATAAAAGAGATAAATCGCGTTTTCGGGGGTCAGCTCTTGGTCTATAAGGGATGGGGTTTGAGAACGTTTTCCCGGGAGTTTTACAAAACCTAAGTTTTTAAAAGGCACTCACAGGTTTGGGGACGTAAAAAGAAGGGTTTGGAGTTTCCCACTCTTCTTTTCAGTTTGGCTACATCTCTCCTATCTTCATTGTAAATTTTAATTATTGGTAAACATATTGTTTTAATATTTTCTTCCAATTTTCCTTCGCCAAGCACGATTATCTGGTAGGATTTTCCATAATAAAGTTTTCAATTTCTCGCATAATATTTTTGTTTTCTTGCAATACAAGCGTTTGCAGCCTTAGGAAAAGGACTTTTAACATTTTGAACGGATGTGGTAATTTTCTGAGATACCTTAGGTCTCTATTCCACTTCCGTTTTATTTTAAATATGCCACCTGCATCTCTTGATCAAGCTTTGATTTACTTACGATTTTTACATTCAAAACATTTAGAACTTTTGTTGTGAGTATTCACTACAATACTTTGAATTTCTCTTTGCATTGAACTGTTTCTCTCTCTCTATTTCAAACTTATTTCGGCGACCCATACATTTTTCTCCACTTAGTAATAATTTTCAGGACAACATTTTTCATCAAAAAAAAAAAAAAAAAGGAATGTTTCGGCTAACCCTATCCTATGGGACATCCTAATGAAGCTGTTCTATTTATTTATGTATTTTTTTTTAACTGAAGAACCATGAAGCATGGTTTTGTATAACGAGGGCCGCCGAGATACAAGGCGTGCACCGTGTTAGTTCTGTCGCCGGTCCTCCCTCCCATTATGCTAATTTTACTCTATGCACAATACTTTAATTTGAGCCGAGCCCATAGTTTTTGACTAGACAGACATACCCACTCTGCGGCCTAGTGAAGAGTGTATTGTACTGAATATTTCTTTTTTCGTTGATAAAAATGTTTGAAGTGTACATTTCCGCGGCCCTTACTTAGATATTCTTAATAAAAGAGGATCATGGATATTCCTAAATTGTATTTTAAAATTACATATTCAATTCAAATTTCACAAAAAAACACTTTTTGGCACTATTATTTCAATTGTTCATTTATAGTTACTGTTTTCATTTTCTAAATCAACGACGTTTTCCTTTTCCTTTGTTAGTTGCATCGCTAAAATAAAATTGGCGGCCCCACTTCTGAAAAACTGCGGGGGGGGGGGGGGGGACTGCCCCTAAAAATACGTGAAAAAAGCATTATTAATGCATCTATTTCTTGTTGAATGAGTTTGAAAATTTTTTTCTTTCCAAAATTCAAAAATTTCATGTTCGAAAGAAAAAACTTTCCAGAAAAAAAAATCCCCCTCCCAAATTTTAATGGCGCAACTTGCGCCATAATCCCCCCTTGTGGGCACCCCTGAGCAGGCAACAGAAGCAAATCCACCGCCAAAGACGAAAGAAAATAAAAACGACCAAGAACAAGATTACACGACAGAACAAGTTGGAGTTTTTTGGGTTTTTCACCCCTCTGTATCTCAGCCCCATGAAGACCCCCGGAGTTGATTTTTGGTACACTCAATCTCTAGTGGCCCCTGACGCCGTAAACCAAAATACAATCCCCTGGACCATCAGGGGGAGGAGGTATTAAAGTTATAAAATCGCTGTTCAAAAAAGTTTTCGCTTTCTGTGACAGGGCTACAGCCCCGACGAAAAAAGGAATCAAGCTGAAATTTCGCACACATATTCCTTGTGCCCAAATGATGTGCCTTTTGTGCCACTTGACCCACCTCCCCTTCCCCCCTTGTTTTTACACCCCAAATTGTACATTCCCGGGGTTCTATCACAGCCCACCGGGGGCTACGGTAATGATTTTTTGTATACATATTCTTGGGGGGCCATTGAGTATATATACAAAAATTTAACTTCCAGGGGACATCATGCGCCGGAGTAACTGAAGTTTGAAAATCATTAATTTTCCCTAAATTCTTATGTACTTACTCTCAGCTCATATGGTTTGTTTATATCGGACTGCAATTGCAAGGTTAGAACAGATCTAATAGTTATTCCAAAGTTGTCTTAGGAAATGAAATTCAATCAAGACTAAAACATATCCAACAGTAGCAACTAGACGTTATATCGCGGATATCACAAATTTGCCACAGCGACTGCGCATGCGCGCAGACTTAGCTCATTGGGCTTTCTGTTTTCAGATTCTATGTTGTTTGTTTATACTTAAGCAGAGAAATAAATTAATGAATGAGATTAGAATGCTGTCCCCCCCCCCCCTCCCCCCCCCCCCCCCAAAGTTTTGCCGATACGAAATTTCCTTCCCCCTGTTTTTCAGTTTTGATATATTTATGGAGGGAAGAAATTTTAAATGTCGGCGCGAATCTGGGGTTGAACCATTACAATATTTTACGTGACAAATTATATGAAACTGTACGCATATGAATACGGCACATATAACTTTTTAATTGAAAGCGAAAAATAGCACTTTTTTATTGGTTTGCTTATTTTCTAAATTAATGGATTTTTCACAAACAACACATAATGAATTGAAAATATATGAAATACGTGTGTGGATATCCGTGCTTTGCAGTAATTTGTTAGCTGAAAAAATTTTTGCAATTAATTTAAGCAAGACTTTTAATGAGCTTAGTCCGCGCGCAACATGCGCATTCGCTATGGCAAATTTGGGATATCCGCGATTTGACATCGAGTAAAGTTGTATAGATCTTCTGACACATTCAAATTTAAAATATTTAATGGCTTAGTTTTTTTTTTTTTTTTTTTTTTTTTTGCTTGGTGATAACATGCGTTATTTCGTTTTTTAAATGAACTTTTAAACAAAACTAGGTATTAAACAAGACAAAGACTTCTATCAAGAAAAAGATAAATCACCAAACAATTAAAATTATCCCATAAAACGTAAAATAATCCACGATTTAAGAAAAAATGTAATTAAACAAAAAGTGAAAAGCTAGATTAAAATAGCCCTCAAGCTGTAAAACATTTAAAGAAACCTTCATGAAAACGTTGAATAATCTGTCAAGTAAAGAAACTGTAATAGAATTTATTGCGAAGTTGTAAAATACTCGAAAACAATATACAGTGAAACCCCTCCTAACGGACACCCCTTTAATGCGGACACCCCTCTTATGCGGACAGTTTTTAATTCCCCGGCAGAGAGACATTAAACCTAATGTATAAGGAACCTCTCTCGTACGGACACCCTCAAATACGGACACGGACACCCTTTTCGAAGTCATTTACATTGATATATCCTTTTTTGCGGATAGTATTTAAAACTTGAGAATTAAATAGCTACTCCATTGAAAGGCTTCATTTAATGCAAAGTCGACCAGCTTATACGGAGATAAAAAAAATATTTCTTTGCAATTTTACTTTGCATCTACTGCGTAGCAAAAAATTTTCAGCTTGACACCGAAATGCATTTTTCATTCCAAAAAACATCATCAAATCGTCAAAAATAAAAGAAAAGAAAAGAGAAAATGATTATTCTGCAAGTTTCTGTCTGTATACCCCCACCCTCCCCCGTTGCCTTGTTCCTTTTCAGATGACTAACAAGCAGGCGTGTTGTGTCTAAGTGGAGCCGAGTTGACGCGCCATCTAACAAAAATATTTTATAGAGAGTAAAAGTAAAGCCAATGCAATATCATAAAGTAAACTTAAGGGTAAAAGCATTCAGTTGTTTCATCGTTCTCATTGAAATGGCTCTGAATACTCATCGTCAGCGTCGTACTCTTTCTCTTAAAGAAAAAATTGAAGTTATAGATTTCGCAGAAAAAAATAAAATTGGAATACGGAACATTGCTGAAAAGTTTGGTGTGGGACGCACACAAATTTGCTGTATATTAAAAGGAAAAGAGAAGTTTAAGAAAGAATGGTTCATAAATGGAAACCAAGAGAAGAAAAAAGATTTTCCTAAAAGTAATGCCCTTGCAGTGGATGAAATTGTGTTTAAATGGTTTGTGTCCGCAAGAAGCAAAAATATTCCGATTTCTGGCCCTATTTTACAAGAAAAGGCGAAAGAAGCAGCTACTGAAATGGGTATAGAAAATTTCAAAGCTTCCAATGGATGGTTAGATCGTTTTCGAACGAGACATGATATCGTTTTTAAAAAAATATGTGGTGAATCCATGGATGTGGATGCTGACGTTTGCGAGAAATGGTTTGAGAAAGTGCCTAGTTTGATTGAAAATTACAAGCCATGTGGCATTTATAACATTGATGAGACCGGTTTGTTTTATAGAGCTCTGCCAGATAAAACCTTAACTTTACGGAAAGAAAACTGCTCTGGTGGCAAAATCTCCAAAGAACGCTTAACAGTTTTGTTGGGTGCCAGCATGGATGGTACAAAATTAAAACCAGTTGTCATCGGAAAAGCAGCCAGACCTCGGTGTTTTAAAGGACTGGATATAAAAAAATTACCTGTAGACTGGTATTCAAATAGAAGAGCGTGGATGACAACCAGTGTCATATGATTGGCTTGTAACTTTTGATAAGAAGTTGGGGAGAGAAAAAAGGCATATTGTTATTTTTATGGACAACGCGCCCTCCCATCCCAAAGACTTTCACTTGAAAAATATAGAAATAGTCTTCTTGCCAGCAAACACAACATCGAAATGCCAACCTATGGATGCTGGGATAATTCAAGCATTTAAAATTCAATACAGACAACTAGTTATGAAGCATTTAATCAATAAAATGGAAGAAACTAAAACAAGTAGCGAATTGTCCAAAACAATTGATGTGTTAGATGCAATCAGCTGGGTTAAGCACGCATGGAAGGAAGTTAAAAAAGAAACAATAGTAAGTTGCTTTAATCGCGTTGGATTCAAAAAAGGATCTGCCACAGAGGAAATTGACAACGAAGTTGATTGTGACAATGATGGATCCGATTTGCAGTCGTTAATGCAACAAGCAGGGTTCACAAATGTGACCGCTGAAGACTATGCTCCCATCGACGATCAAGTTTTCACTGAAGAAAGCGAAACAGAAATTGCAAGCATAGTGCGCGAAATTAACGAAGATCATACAGTTGAGGATGACGATGAAGATGAACTGTCCGTAAAAGAAGACGTTAAAACAATTAAAAATGTTAACGAAGCTTTAAGCGTATTAGATGGACTCAGGGAATTTTCAATTAAACACAACGATCCTAAAGGACTAGACTTGGTACAAGAACTTAAGATACATTTCGAAAATGAAAGACTTTCATCGATCAAAACATATCAACAGACATCAATCGAACAATTTTTTAAAAGTACAAATTAGGTATGTAATTTTTATGCGAACCTGTTATTTAAATCTCTTTGAGTGTGCAAAACTGTAATATTTGAATTTAACCTGATAAAATAATTGTTTATTATGTATATGTTGGTAAAAACTAGTAAATTAAAAAAAATCTATGCATATGAAAGAGTAGAATTCACACATATTTCATTTAAGATTTCAAAAAACATAAACAAATAACTAAAGTTAATTAAATTAAAAAAACCTCTGTAAAGCGGACACCCCTCTCTTACGGACAAAAAAGTTTGTCCCGTTAGTGTCCGTAATAGAGGGGTTTCACTGTAATTTAAAATATAGTATTTTGTTATCAAAGAAGTTTTCTTTGCAACAGAAAGGATACAAGAATTGCAATAAAATTTAAACCGCCCAATTCTCGCAAAATGAACATAGAATCTTAATAGGCAGAAAATAACTTGACGTAAAATTAGGCTAGTCATTATTGTTCCTTAAAAACACAAAAGAGCGTTGTTTCAATTGAAAATTTTATGACTTGAAGTTCTCAATTCTAAAAATACAAAGTAATAATATCAATGCAAAAAGATGTGATATCTCATCAAAAACAACCCTGTTGTAAAAATTTCCCCGCCAAGAAAACCTTTGACCTTTCCGCACAAAAAAGAAAACCTGCATCCTAAACCCAAAAACCCCCAGCCATAAAAAGTTATGATATCTAGTTTGCTCGCCAAGTATCTGCCAAACTATCATCCTTCCTCTTCTCCTTTTTCATCACAGTTACTTCCATTAGAACCTCCTCCCACCTTCAACTCCTCAGAAATATGGATAGATCTTTTAAATTGTTTATCTTGTTTGGCGGGAAGCTTTTCAAAGTGAAGTGGTTGCTTGGTGAGCAAAAAGCTTCCCGCCAAACAAGATAAACAATTTAAAGGATCTATTCATATTTTTGAGGAGTTTCTAATGGAAGTAGGTGTGATGAAAGAGGAGAAGAGGGCGGATGATAGTTTGGCAGATACTTGGCGAGCAAACTAGATATCATAACTTTTTATGGCTGAGGGTTTTTGGGTTTAAGATGCAGGTTTTCTTTTTTGTGCGGAAAGGTTAAAGGTTTTCTTGGCGAGGAAATTTTTACAACAGGGTTTTTTTCATGAGATTACTAAATCTACTAAATCGATTTTGATCAGATTTCCGACTTTTGTGATAGTTAGCCATTCTTTTCGCATTGCTACATTACACTTTTTTTTCTTTGTCGTGGGTGAAAGACTATTATAATTAAGTCGATTTTGATCTCTAACATGTTGCATTTGTTTTTGTCGTGATTAAGGGGACTGAGTTTCTCGACATGTACCTTTTAGATGGGCTTTTTTAATTTTGCGAGAAACATCTAATTGGCGTAATTTCCGAGCTCGCATCATCAAGAGTAATACACGCTGTTTATATATAATTTGATGACAAAGCAATAAAAAACAATGTTCCTCGAGTAGAAGTCAGAATCGAACCATAAACAACAGAATTGTATGCACTTCAAGGTCAGGGTAAAATGGAACGAAAAATGTTGCCATTGATATTGTGCTGGGGTGTAACTATGAACAAGCTCCAAGGAACTACTTTAGACCGAGCGGTGATTTACTTAAGTTCGCACATTTTTGCTAAAGATAAAACATAGTTTTTGAGCAGAGGTTAGATCCCTAGACAGACTAATAATTAGTAGTATAGATCACCGTAAGTTACTTAATAATCCTCACGGTATAAACTCTCTCGATAAAATGACAACATTGCAAAATTTATCGTCCTCATTATCATAATAACTAAGTCAATAAAAATTAACTAAAAAGTGTAAAAGGAAAAATAATTATAAAAAACAAAAAGCTCGACTGCGTAAAAGCCAAAGAAACTAAAAAGGAAAAGAAAAACACAGTAGTTTAGAATGTTATTAAGAACTACTGAATAACTACACCATTGAAATAGATTTTTGATCAACGATACACATATTAAATATTGTAACATAGTAAATTAATTTATGTTTTGCAATACGTGTCATGTAACTCGTAATAAAAGTCGCATTGTTTCTTCACATAGCTCCATTATAGATGAAGATAAAAAAATTCCACCAGAATGAATTTTATGTTTGCTTCAGAGAATCCTTAATTCAAAATTTTCATTATAATTAATCTGAATAATAATGTTTTTTAGTTCTTTCTTTAACTATGGGCAAAGAAAGTAAATACCTTTGTTTTATGGCATTTTTTAACAATGGGTTTTTATATTTAATCGTTTGTGATGGAAATTACATGAAATTTATTGTTTTCTACCCATAATTTTTCTCTAAAGAACAAATAGGGTCAATCAACGATTTGGAACCTAAGTTAGACCCCCCCCCCCATCCACTAAACAAAAAAAAAATCATAAAAACCGGTTCACTAAGTGAGACGATATACTAAGTTAATGAAGTACAAATCGTTTTAAATGTGAGTATGATATTTGAAGAGTGCCCTCGATTTCATCAAACCTTGATTACCATTAGACCACCGGGGAAGTATACCCCGTTTCGAACAAAGAAAGAAATTTCCTAATCGGTACAGGTGTCTTCAAGTATTTATGGAACATTGTACAAAGGAAAAAACAAATCCGTCGAGTTCAGAACTTCCTCCTTTTTTTGAAGCCTGCTAATTTAGTATAACCCTTATTTCTAATTTAACTGGCGACATCGTGAAATAGTAGATCTAGAATACTAGTCAAACTTCAGAAATCAGACACCAGTTACAATGTATTAATAAGGAATTTAAATTAAATCATCGGGGGGAGGAGTATTCTATATTCAATTCTCCTTAAATTGAACAATAAATATATTTAAAAACTGAAAATATTGAAAAAAAAAAAAATTTACACTTATGTGACTAAATAAAGTTATTTATTAGTAAAAAAAATACTATGTTAATTAATTCAACTATTAAAGTAGCAAAATATATTTACTAATTTACTGCTTTGCTACGTAGTAAACACCTATGGTTAAAAATTAACAGGCGGCGCACAAGTGGCCGATTTGCCCGATTTAGGTGGACAAAGTTATTTAATGAGCCTGCCTTACAGGAAATTTTACGCTGATCACGAATATACCCTAGTTCATAGGTCTAAAATGCTTCCTTCCCATGTTTTTCGCTAAAAAAACCACTAAAAATCTTGTTTTTTCTTCCAAAATCACTAAAACTAGTGTTTTTTTTTTTTTTTTTAGCGAATTTTCTACAGAAAATAAACTTATTGCGATTGATCGAGGTTTGCAAAAAGGTGTGCACCTGGTCAGCGGAGCAACTCAAAATGTGTTTCAGACCTCAAAGAATCGAATGGTGAATTTTGACGATTTTGTCGTATGTAGGGGAGAGGAGGGAGGAATGGGACAGTGGGAGGAGTGGGACAGCTAAAAATTATGGCAAAATAAATCATTTTATTTTATTGTCAGTTTGACCACTAGAAGGCCTGTTTATAGCTTCTTTTTGTTTCATACTTGCATTTTATCTAGCAGGAAGTTTCAGTTAATAGTTGGAAAAAGTTAAATTTCTCACCTCCAAAGTAAGTTTCTAATCTATTTTTAGTTTTATTTCTTTATTTATGTAATTTGTTAAAACTAACATAATATATTATCATTGTAAATTTTCAGTATATAATGTATGCTTATCTGCAATTTAATTAAGCCTAAAACCAGCATGGTTTATGTGACAAGTTATTTTTTAGAAGCAATGTGTAGAGGGAGGAATGGAACACTCCAAAGAGGGAGGAATGGGACATGCCCCATAAATATGTCCCTTCTGTAAATGGCTGTTCAAATATTATGTAAGCACGTTTTTATCAATTTTTGACCTCTCCTCCCCCTTGTCAGCAGAAATATGCAAATCGCAAACCCCCCTTAATAATAACATAGGCTAATAGCACCCCCCCCCCCCCACTTTTCTTAACAGTAAAAATTCAATTAAAAAAAATTGAGACTTAATTTTAAAAAAAAAAATGCTTGTTTAATTTCCTTATTTAAGAAAAATTCTTAGATCACAATTTTAAAAAGAACTTAGCCATTTGAAATTTTTATCTATTTTTTTTTTTTTTAACAATTTAAGATTTTTGAAAATGTCTTACGTAAGCATCACTCAAACATTCCCCCTTCCGTTGTCAGTAAAAATAAGCAAATTGCTAAACCCCCCCCCCCCCCCAACTATGTTGCAAGATAACTAACAATGTTTGCATTATAGATAAAACAGATATTATCATGAAATTACCGCCACCACAATTGGTTGGTGGGACTAGTAGAGCACAGTCTTGTTTTTCTTTTAATGTGGACCTTTCTAATGATGACATTCGCTAATTTTTCTGTAATTTTCAAATGTGTCCCACTCCTCCCACCCAGGAGGGATTAATGGGACAAAATTCTTGAAATTTGTAATTAGTCAAGTGTGAAAATAATAAAATGCTTAAACATTGTGTATATTTTTAAAATGTAGTTATAATATGCAAGTTTATTGTGTGAGCTTTTGCATTAATGAATTAAGTAGGAGGATAATGAATAAGAATCATTTATGTGAAAAGTGTCCCAATCCTCCCTCCTCTCCCCTATATATATATGTATACACGTATATATATGTATATATGTATGACGTCACTTTGCTGAAGACGCACGGTTGAAACCGAAATATCCAATTTTTGTAAGTCGATCCATTTCGTCAATTTTCTCTGTCAAAACCTCTATATATGTATATATGTATGTATGTATATATGTATGTACAGCTTTGCGCACTACAGGTCGCAATTTTGCATTTAAAAATCTGAAAAAAATTACACGTATTCTTTAGGTAATTGAACAGGCTAAGTTCGAAGATGGGGTCCTCTAGGTCCAATAGCGGTGGAGCTAGCACACGCTACAGGTCGAAAAACGTTGCTTTTCGTACGTTTTTGGTTCTATCTCGGTCTAGAAGCAAGCTACGAAGACGGGGATGGTCCTCAATCGATTCAGAGTAGAAAAATACATTTAACATGATACCCCACATGATGAAGAAATTAGTCCCTACATTCACTCAGAAACGACTTACTTGATAGACAAGGAAAATGATGAAAATTCGCATATTTAGTTATGCTGCATGACTGACTGTTTTTTTTTAAATTGCAACATTTTCTGATTTATTTGATGTGGTAAAAAAAACAGTTCTCACAAATCTATTTAAAATGAGGAAAATTGAATAAAGAATTAAAAATTCAGATGAAGAAATTACTTTTAAATAATAATAATAATAATAATAATAAAGGGGCTTACCTAGCGCAAAAATGCGCAAAAAAAGTTTAGTATGGCTGGAAAGAGGAGGTTTCAGTGGTAATTTTGGTAGCAAAATCATTCTGGTTTTTTCTGGTTTTCGTCGATTCGAGGCAATTGAAGTCGCAGATGTAAAAATTTTTTCGCTAAAAAACTTGACTGAAAAAATGCGTCGATTTCAAGTAGATGGTTAAAAAAATTAATAAAAATTTGGAATAGCTTTTTCAGTGTCTACATAACCCAAGAAAATTCACCACAAACGAACATTAAACCATGGTCTGCCTGGAGATGAGCTTTTATGAGTATAAAATTTTTGTCAAAATCGCCTTTAAAATCGTCAAAAACTCTCATTCACGCGTTCCTAAACGAGTGACCGAACGAACTCTGAAACTTTTTATTGTCATTTTCGTTTCTTCCAGACATGTCAGAACAAGATCCAACACAAAAATATCTGAAATTAGAACTTCAATTTTGTCCACCTAAATCGGCCACTGTGCGGCGTCGCGAAAAATTAATCCACATGCCGCGAGAATTAAATATCGTTCAAGAAGAAGGAAAAACCTTAGCTGTGAGAAATACACCGGCAAAACCACGTGACCAGTGACGTAATCCGCCCGTGGCGTAAGATGGATTATGTAGCCACAACGTGTGAAATTTAAAGTTTCTTGGATTTCTCCGGGACCCCTAATCAGATCCAAACCAAATTACCATGCGACCATCTGGGAAGTATACCCTTCCAAACAAAAAAGAATTTTTCAAATCGGTCCAGTAGTCTTGGAATAATCCGAAAACATACATAAAAAGCTGCAAGACGAAATCATAACCTCCTTTTTTGAAGTCGGTTAATAAACAAATCATAAAGTCAAAAGCAGAATAGAAGGATCAACAGTCGGGGCTCATTCCTTTTTGAGCATTCAAGAAACCGCGTAAAATTTGAATGGGCCAAGACTGTTGATCCTTCTATTCTGCTTTTGAATTTATGATTTGTCTTATGCATGTATCGATTATAAAACTATTTCGATGGTATAGTTTTTCAGTAGTACTTAATGACATTCTAAACTACTGGGTTATGTTTTTCGTTTTAGTTTTCTTGGTTTTACGCAGTCGGGTTTTTTGTATTTTTATCATTATTTCGTTTCTAAACTTTTTACTCAGCATACGAGGCCATATTTTTTTTTTTTTTTTTTTGAAAAAAGTTCATATTTTGGCACCTTTGGATGCCTACTGGCTGGCAACCAGTGATGATATGAACCTGGGAATGGTCTCATTTTAAAGCTGTTGAATGGGGCTTTAAAATGATATGCCACAAAATAAAGGTTACAATTTCAAAAAATTTAACATTTGAAAATTAAATTTTAAAATTTAAATATTTTAAAAAGTGGCAATTTTAAATTTAAAAAAAATTCTCAAAAGTAGTTTGTTGCATCAAAAACATATAGCAAAATTCAATCATGGGATCTCAATGGGATCAGGAGGTACAGGACTTCAGAAATACACATAATTTGCAAATAATGCACAAAATTAGTAAAATTTTATTTTTTAATTACTAATTTGTCTATGCAGTGTGCAGGACACTATTAAATTAATAAACCACAATGATTACTTTACATAGTGCCATGTTTGGAAAACTCTTTTTAAAAGAAAACTAAAGCTGATTAGCCTACAAGTACCAGGAAATCCCTTTTTACTCAGATAAAATGGGGATTTCCCTCAGAGGAAACCCATTTCACAAGGTGGAAGATGATTCATTAAACAAACAAAACCACTCATTTATAGTCAGTGCAGCATCAGAGTTGTTTGTACAAAGTTCTTTTGATGTTTCCTGTTATATTGTATCTTTAGAACACAACCCATTTCTTGGTCACTGTGCTTTTCCTTGTTGATTCCTCACTCGTACATGATGGATACCACTGACAAGATAGTAAAAATTGATTGTTTTAACTCTTTTGATAAACCTAATCAGTCCCATGCAAGAAAAGGAAATGAACAGATGCGTGGGTATCTTCCAATGATTGCAGTCTCCATGAAATAATTTGTTGACCCTAAACGTTATTCATAACATTGGATTTTTAATGGTACGTGTCTTCAGGGTGTCCACCTGTGGGGGGGGGGGGGGTCATGGCACCATCGAAATTTTTAGGGGGGGATTTTTCATTTTGTGGGGGGGTCACAATATTTAGGGGGTGCGCCCTTGCTCTTACGTGGGTTCCCTGGTGTTTATGTGACCTTTCTCCATTAAAAATTGTAAAATAGCCACTGCTTGTTTCATTGTAATGTGTTGCTTGTTTCATTCAATGAACTATTCAAAATAAACCATACTAAATATGATATTTTTCACAAAATCTGTATTTCTGAAGCCCTGCATCTCCTGATCCCATTGAGATCCAATTATGCCATTTTGCTTTTTGTATTAAAATGTAACAAACTACATCACATAATTTTTTGAAAATTTTAAATTTGCCACTTTAAAAAAAAATAAATTTTAAAATTAAATTTTAAAATTTTAATTTTTTGAAATTATAACCCCCATCTTGTAGCATATCATATTAAAGCCAAATTCAACAGCTTTAAAATGAGACCACTCTTAGGTATATATCATCACTGGTTGCCTATAAGCCTGTTTGCTATATGGCCAGCCTCTAGGCATCCAAAGGTGAGAAAACAGGAAATTTTTTCATAAAAATTTAAATATTTAAAAATTAATAACTTCAAAAATAATTGTGCTACATAACTGAAATTTGGTATTTTTCATAAGTCTACGATATGTTGCTGCATAACAAAAATCATGAAAATCTGAGACATGTGTTGATGTCTGAATCATAGTGTTGATTTGACATGGAATGACCCTTCAAGTGGTTTTGAGATTGTTTAATTTTTCAAATAATGAGAAAAATCAAAAATTTTTTGTTTAAACTGAGAAGAAACTAAATCTGAAAATATCCACCCTTCAATATCTGAGATAGGTATAAACTCTTAATTTTTTCATAATCTAAACAGTCGGAAACTAGCACATAGGACCCATGCATATCTAAGTATATCAAGTATTTCAAGAACTAGTCCAGTAAGCATTTGTAATTTTCTTTTGACTTTTAAAATTTAAGAAATCCAGCTGTGAAACAACTTTGTTCACATGCACTTTGCTTTACGATTTTTCTATACTTTAACCGTGTTTACCTCACATATGAATTAAGGATGGTTTTAGTTGCTTTTTCAGTAATTTGAACTGAAAATGGTTTTAAGAGCAAGAATGTCTAAATAAATATTAAAAACATTATTATGATAAATAACCAACATTTTTTACTTCTTACTTTTTTTTAATTCATAAAAAGAAAAACATTCTAAATATACTTTTTTATATGATCATTTTATTTTATTTTTTAATTTTGAAATTAAATGATAGATGATTTGATAAAAACAAAAGTTTTATGTATTTAGAATATGCAAATAATCTAAAACCATCTAAAAGATAGAAGATGTAAGAATGCCTAATTTCGGTAACGGACGTACTGGTACGTCCGTTACCATTGATTTACTCAATTATTTTCATCAAATAATAATAATTTTTTAGTATAATGTTATTCAACTGAAACAAAAAGTAAGCCTACGATTTGGGAGTTTTCTGCTAAAAAATAAATTAATAGCATCGTTTTAAAACCGAAATTAGTAACGAACGTAACAAAGTAATTCAGAAAAAACTTCATCAGCATTTTTAGACATATTAAATCTATTGTTAAAAAAACTTTTTGAATTATTCAGAACCTTTGAACATTATGCAAATAAAATAGGTGAAAAGAAAAATTTTCTTTGATATTTTCCTTTTTAAATACGTAGTCTAACTTATTACTCTTGTGTACTGCTGTTTCTAACCAATTGATAGAGGCCTAAACATAAACTTAAAATCAAAAATCTATTGCAAGTATAAGCATTATCAACACATTTTCAAAATCTGCAAGCTTTCACCTTTAAAATGAGGTATCATTCAAGTTTTTACGGCAAATTTAAATTTTTGAGGAAAAGTTTAATTTGAGATGATTTTGCCCAAGAACGTTCCCTTTCCAAAATCCTAGATGATTCTGAGGGTTTTGTCTCAGATGACTGTGTAATTGATGTCACAGCTAAACCACCCTATCAAAGACTGTTCAGTAAATGACCAAAAATGTGAATTATCACTGCCAGGGAAATCTTTAAACAAAAATATTCCAAAATACCTTGAGTCTGACCACTGCTGGGTCTGGGGTAAACCAGGCAGGATCCTTGTTTCGAGTATCGAGTGGCAAATCGAAGAGTATCGATAGAGCCCGAGCGTGGTGCCAAAGGTATGTCATGATCTCTTTAAGAGACCAAAGAGAGCTTAAAACTTCACTTTTCGTTCTTTTGCTCTGCCAAAATTTCTGAGAAAACCCCCCGATTCCCACATCCTTTCCTAATATCACCACAAATAACTTTAAAAATGCATTTTTATAGAGAATACATTTCTAAATCATTTCCAAAAGAGATTCACTTTTCTGCGCTCTTTCTACCAACTTGGCCCTCGACTCCATAACGTCAGCAGTGACTTCAATTTTTAAAAACATTTCGACAGAAAATCACTGCTCCCTGTCTTCCATTTACGTTACCAAAAAAAAAGGCCTAAATTGCGATTTTTGACGGACGTTCTGGAGTTTTCTCAAAGGACCGACTTTTTTTCAGACCACCGTCATTTATTGTAAAATCTTTACATTAGCTTTTCATTTAACAAAAGAAAAAGCGAACGTTTGGCGTATCATAGTCATGTTATTGCTAGCGTAATTTAAAATTGTTATTTATGTAACGATAAAAATGTTTTTTCAGAAAATTTGTTCCGGATGAACGAGAGCCGGATAAACGAGATTCTACCGTAATTTCAAAAACATAATACCTTTCATGTACCCTCGATGAACATAATTTCTAAAAAGATTCCCCTCCCAAATCCATAGTCTGGATCCGAATAGGGAAATTGCATGAAATTGACGGTTTTTTACCCATAACTTATTTTCTAATGAACAAATATTGTCAAAGTAATGGGACCTAAGTTGAACCATCCCCTATCCATTAAAAAAAGAATCATCAAAATCGGTTCACTAGGTGAGACGCAGTGAGTGGACAAAGAAAAAAAAAAAACATACGTGTATGCACTGATAACCGTCTCCTTTTTGAAGTCGGTTAAAAAGAGAAATAATCGAAGAATGGATGAACATTTATACAGAAATTACAAAGTGAGAAAAAAATAGTGAAATCCATTCCAAGACGTTTAAAACCTATTGAAAACAATATCCTATCGAATATTAATTTAATAAAAAATTAGAATATTTACTAAAATGTAGATATTTTTTTAAGTGTACGATGACGTGAGTAAGATTGTTTTTGAAGCTTTTTGGTTATTAATTTCTTAAAAACAAAGTTTTACTATGTTTTAAAAATATTTCATGTAATCTAGTTTTCTTATAAGAATAAATTATAGTTTTTATTATTAAATACATAGTCTGAAATATCAATTTTACTGGATAGATACTTAAATCATTGAACTGAAAGTGTACGAACACTTTTGGGAGGAATTCAATGCATATAATTTAAGCCTAACAATATTGCAAATTTAAGCCTAACAGCATTGAAATTTTCAGCATATACACAGCTTGATTGCATACAGTTAGAAGGGGTGTAAATAGCTTTAAAAGGGCTATTGATCTTCACTGGGGATTGATCAATAGACTAGAAATAGCCTAGCGGGGTCTAAAACGACACGTCCTCCACCTTGGGGCAAAATGATGCTTTCTTCCTACGTCTACAATGGTAAAGTAGCGTGTTTCGCTTCTTGATTGTGATTTCTTATTTACTCCATGTTAATCCATAATCAAAAAGCAAAACACGGTACTTCATTAAAGCAGTCAAGGGAAGAAAGCAGCATTTAGTCCCAAGATGGTGGACGTGTCGATGCTTAAGCTACGATCTAGAAGAGTTTTAGATGGGTTCGGAGCCTGTTGGAAATGTACAATATATGTTTGCTTTGTATTCACAACCGTATTTTGACTTAAAAAAATAGGCACACAGACTTTTTGATTTGCTCTCGTATTTTGGAGGGAGCCCATATAACCAAGATCAACTCCTCTATCCCATTTTTTCTTGTAATTTCAACTTTTTTGAGGGGGGGGGGAGCAACAGTGCCTTGATCTTCTCATTTTTTCGAGGAGGGGCAAGGACTTCTTACTGTCACCCAATGGCACAACCAAAAAGTGAGGGAACTCTCAAACAATTAGCGCTTCTGATGGGGGGAAGGGGGGGTCCGGGGGTTCTCCCTAGGACATTTTTGGAAAATGTAGTCCTAAAAACGTAATTTTATACGTTTTACGGGGATGCAACGGGGAGGAAAAATGCGGGGGCCTTCTGCGGAAATTGTAAGTCATTTTTTTTAAAGCTGGACACTTTTAATAGTTGATGTCCTCAATTTTCGTAAAAATTTCAGGATGTGTTAGTGGTACTATGATAAGAAAAAGTGAAGTTTCTTTTTTTAAAAAACTGATTTGTTTGTCCTTGAGTAGGGGTCAAAGATTAAGATCGTGAAAAAAAGAGAGCTAAATATCTGATTGCTTTGCTTCAAAAGCAATGAGTGAACCAAGCCAATTCTTTTAAATAAGGATACTACTTTATACCAGGTACATGCTAGCATAAATATTTTAGTGGCTCACTCTTGACTTTGATAGCAAAGGTCAATTGAAACTGCTATTTTTTTTATTTTTTTTTTTTTTTTTTTTGCCTTGTTTAGGCCCAGATATCTGCTAAAGCGCTAGTAACCCTCGGAAAGAAGTATATGAGTAACTACTCATCACAGTATAGTACTAAGAAAAATGTTAAATAGCTTTTGTTTCTCTTGGCTTTAGTAGTTAAACGGTCTCAAAGTCGTTGATTTTTTAAAAATGCACAGGTTTAAAGGTCAATAACTTCAACAACTTTGGGACACGGCTGTAGTTATAGTCCGAGTGGAGCAGTTTAAGGTCCAGGTTAGAAAACCATGGCAACTAATCAACTTTTTTAACTACGCGGTCTCAAAGTTGATAATTTGAAACAAAAAGAATCACAGTTTTAGGTCAATTACTTTAAAACGCCTGAGTCAATAACTTTGATCAAGAGCTGTAACTGCTCTTCGTGGTGCAGTTTTAGACTCATGTCAGAAAATCATGAGATCTAATCATTTTACTTAATTAAACGGTCTCAAAAATGATGATTTCAGTATAAAAGAGCGTTTTTTCACGAGTTTGTATACGTGCTACTCAAAATCTTATGAGCTCAAGCTCGCATAAATAATGTTAGAACGAATCAACAGCCTAATGTACTTTAAGCTCCAAAAATTTCATGCTTCCTGTGTAATAAAATTTTATGTAGCCTTGACCACAACATGGCAATTTTTCTCACTAATCTGATCCGCCATTTTGGAGTACTATATTTTGGGAATCCTAGATCCTCAGGATTCGGCTCTCGGAAGCTGAAAATTAGCATCAGGTTAGTTTCAAAGACACCTCTACCCCTCTATAAAATTTCATCCCATTCGGGGACAGTTTGCAAAATCATGTCAGTTGACGTAGAATCACTCTGATATAATCATTATGCACATTTTACCTGCATCTTTTGTTATTGTCTAACAAACCTGTTTTCTTTTTTTTTTTTTTTTTTACATTATATTTATATTTTTACTTCTGAGCCTTATTTATTAAATTTGTTTAATTATAAAAGTTTATTACTAAGTAGTGTATATGAAAATTCTACTGTAATTATGAACTCAATCTCTTACCTAATTGCAATCCTCTTCTTACAGTATAGCATTGATTTATGATCATTATAAAGTCGAAAATATCAAAAGAGGCATGTGAATTGTCACAATGTTATGCCACGGTTAATACACGTCAACTGACCTAAATTTCTCAAACTGTCCCTGCTCGATCATCCCCGAATGGGATGAAATTTTATAGAGGTGTAGAGATGTTTTTGAAACTAACGTATGCAAATTTTCAGCTTTTGAGGTCCGAATCATAAATATCTAGGATCCCCAAAATAAAGTGCTCCAAAACGGCGGATCAGCTTTGTGAGAATAATTACCATGTTGTGGTCAAGGTTACAGAAAATTTTATAACACTGGAAGCATGAAATTTTAGGAGCTTAAAGTACATTTGGCTGTTGATTCGTTATAGCATTTATGAGAGTTTGAGCTCATAAGATTTTGAGTAGCACGCATATAAACTCGTGAAAAAACGTACTTTTATGCTGAAATCATCATTTTTGAGACCGTTTAATTAAGTAATATGATAAGATCTCATGGTTTTCTGACATGAGCCTAAAACTACACCACGTAGAGCATAATTACAGCTCTTGCTCAAAGTTATTGAATCAGGCGTTATAGAGTAATTGACCTAAAACTTTGATTCTTGTTGTTTCAAATTATCAAATTTAAGACCGCGTAGTTAAAAAAGTTGATTAGTTGCCATGGGTTTCTAACGAGAACCTTAAACTACACCACTCGGACTATAACAACAGCTGTATCCCAACGTTGTTGACCCGTCGCGATCAAAGTTATTGACCTCTAAACTTGGGCATTTTAAAAAAATCATAAAGCCAAGAGAAACGAAAGCTATTCTTTATTTCTCTTAGTACTATACTGCGGTGAGTAGTTAATCATATACTACTTATTTTCGAGAGTTACTCGCGGCTTTAGCAGATATCCGGGCCAAAATAAGGCAAAAAAAGTAAAAAAAAGTAGCAGTTTCAATTGACCTTTGCCCTCAAATCCATGAGTGAGCCACCAAAATATTTATGCTAGCATGTACCTGGTATCAAGT
Organism: Uloborus diversus; assembly: GCF_026930045.1. NCBI lineage: Eukaryota > Metazoa > Arthropoda > Arachnida > Araneae > Uloboridae > Uloborus > Uloborus diversus. The sequence goes on along the minus strand of NC_072740.1, from coordinate 102,633,114 downwards.
AGTATCCTTATTTAAAAGAATGGATTTAGTTCACTCATTGCTTTTGAAGCAAAGCATTCATATGTTTAGCTCTTTTTTCTCATGACCCTAAACTTTGACCCCCACTCGAGGGCTTACAAGTCAAATTAGAGAGAAAATAAGCTTCACTTTTTCTTATCACCATACTAGTAAAATGTCCTGAAAGTTTCAGGAAAATTGAAGATATCAACTAACAAGCCCCCATTCACTTTGTCCAGCTTTAAAAAAAATGACTCTTAAAAATTTGAAATCTTAAAAACGACATTATAGGTATATATGTTAACGTTAGGGTACTGAAAGGAATGGAACTTTTTGAAGTAGACCCGATCGATTTTTTTTTAAATAGAGCTAAATCGATCACCTCTCCGCTCAGTTTTTCGAAATTGAATTTCTAAAAGCGCAGTTTCAGACTAACTTCGAAACTTCGATGATGTTAGGGGCAGGGTGGTTCTGGGGCTCTCCCCAAAACTATTCCGAAATTGAACTCCTAAAAAACGAAGTTTCAATGAGATATTCAGTAGTACTATGTGGAGGGATTTAAACGCTCTCGACCTTAAATTTTTCGAATTCGTTGTTTTTTCATTTTCAGATTTCATGAGGGAGCAGTCGGGCCTTCGTCCGAAGTTGTTCAGTAATACAAGTTTTAAAAACGCGATTGAGGTTGGTAACGTTAAGGATTCGGCCATTTTTCAAAAATGAAGCTCTAGAAAAGCAATCTTGAATTATTTCCGATGCTTTTAGAAGGCAAGCCGTTTGGTAAATTATCTCCTGAAAATTTTTCGACAATGAAGCCAGAAAACGTGACTTGGCTTGAGAAGCTCTTTGATAGTTTTGGTGGGGGGAGAGGGCTTGCAAAGTGCAGCTATTTGAAGACTTTCTTATTTTTAGACCGACTAGGAAAAAGAAAAAAAATGGAGGGGGATGAGAGAAATATGATGTGTTGGACGTAATTACCTGATCAATAGTCAGCACTTTTGAAAATTTTCATTTTCTTTTCAAAAGTAATTCAGAATTTTTTCCAACATTAGGCAATTTCTGAAAAGGAAGAGTTCCAGAATCCTCCGATTTCAGGTTATCTTTGAAGACGTTTAGCGGGAGCAGTAGGAGATCTTCGTCCGAAATTTTTTAAAATTGAAATCTTAAAGGCACAAATGCAGACTAATTTTGGTAGTAACCTTAGTGAGAAAATGTTGCTTCGTAGGGACCCTGCTCCAGAAATGTTTTGAAATTGATGCCTGTAAAACGCCTGAATAATAAATGCGTTTTTAGACGATCAGTTTCCATTATTACTCCAGCTGAACATCTAAAACTTATTTAAAATTTCTTGCAGAGGATGAGAGTTAAGGAGAGAAATATTTTGAAGACTCTTCTTTTAAGATTGAGTAGGGGGAAAAGGGGGGGTGAAAGAAAGAGAGGGGAACTTAACTTGCTAAGCAATAATCTGTATCTGTTAAAAAAATTTTAATTTAAATATTTCTTTTTGAAAGAACTGAGATTATTTTCCCAAAATTATTAGCCTTTCTTTTTGCTAAAATAACTTTGCTTTAACAAGACGCGTTCTTTTCTTGAGTTAGGGGTACGAATCTCCTGACCCCTTCTGAACGCCATTGCCTGGTGCCCTCTAACGCAGAAGTTCCCAAATTTTAACGATTCGCGGCACCCTTTAGAATTTTCTCACGGCATCCTACTCCAGTTTTATATACATATTGTTACCATGGAAATTTCGCGGCACCTCTCATCTCTTCCTGTGGCAACCAGTTCGGAAATCTCTGATCTTAACGTATTATAATTATTATTATCACTATCAATTATTTATTTACTCTTTTTTTTTAGCTTGAAGTTTGGAAACTTTTTGTGAGCAAACTAAGACCAAATAATAACTACATTTATTTAATTTTGTTTTCCAGATTTTTTTAAGGGGGGAGGGGGGTGCTCAGCCCCTCCTCCTTATATACGCCTTTGTCAGCTTTCGAGATCGGAATCCTGGGGGTCTAGGATCTCCAAAAATAGTACTCCAATCAGTTTTGTGAGACAAATTGCCATGTTGTGGTTAAGTTTGCAGAAAATGTTATCACACTGGAAGCATGAAATTTTGGGAGCTTAAACTACATTTGGCTGTTGATACGTTCTAGTATTTTTAGGAGTTTGAGCTAATTAGATTTTGTGTAACACGCATGTAAACTCGCGAAAAAAACGCTCTTTTATACCGAAATTATGATTTTTGAGACCATTCAGTTAAGAATTCTGAAAAGATTCTATGGGTTTCTGACAAGAGTATAAAACTACACCACGTAGAGTATAATTACAGCTCTTGCTAAAAGTTATTGACAGGCCTTTTAGAATAACTGATATAAATTTTTGATTTTTTTTTTTCAAATTATCAACTTTTACACCGTATAATTTAAAAAGTTGATAAGTTGCCATGGGTTTCTAACCTGGACCTTTAACTACACCACACCACATGCACTATAACTACAGCTGTGTCACAAAGTTATTGACTCGTTGCGCACAGAGTTACTGACCCAGAACATTGACTTTTTTTTATTTAGATCATCAACTTTGAGACCGTTTAACTACTAAAGCAAAGAGTAACACATGTTATTTTCTATTTTTCTGAGTACTATATTATGGTGAGTAATTCATCCTATACTTACTTTCGAGGATCACTCAAGGCTTTAGCAATATCTGGACACAAAAAAGGCAAAAAAAGTAACGAAAATACCATTTTCAATCGACCTTTGCCCTAAACGCCGAAAGTGAGCCATCAAATTATTTATGCTAGCATGTACCTAGTATCAAGTAGTATCCACATTTGGAAAAAAATGGCATTGGTCATTCATTGCTTTTGAAGAAAAACAATCATATATTTAGTACCACATATTCGCGGCCTTGAACTTCGACCTGCACTCAAGGGCCAACAAGTTAAATTTCAGAGGAAAGAAGCTTAACTTTTTGTTATGACTATACTACTAATACATCCTAGGGAAATCGAAGGTGTTAACTATCAGGCACCCGTAGACTTTGTTCAGCTTAAAAAAAAGGACTCTTAAGCTTTTAAAAATAATTAGACAAAATTACTTATTTTTTCAAAATAGGAAATATAGAAGTTATAGGGCAGCTATGACCAATGAATATACCTTAAAAATTTAACACAAATTTTCATCTATCAATCCTACAGCTGACCAGGCCCGGCTCCTAGGATAGGCAACCTGCGCGGCCGTCTAGGGTGGCAGATTTTAGGGGCGGCAAATTTCGAAGTTGAACTTTTTTTTTTTTAAGTATTAATATCTGTTTTAGCGGTATATGATTCTTATCTTCAATGGTAAAAAAAAAATAATAAAATAAAGTGTGTACCAGAGCTTGGATATGCAAGACGTAGTTGGGAATTTAACTATAAATTTAGCTTAATTTTAGAGGCGGCAAATTGCGTCATTTAAAAATATTTTGAAAATACTGATATCTGTTTCAATGACATAAGATGCACCACTTTAATACTAAAAAGGATAATTCATAGTGTGTATCAGTGCTTGGATATACAAAACCCATTTTGGAATTTAACTAGAAACTCACTTTAATTTTAAGCACTTCACTAATTATTTTTACTTTATTAATATATTATTATTTCATATTATTATTACTAATATTATTATTCAATGGTGGGGGGGGGGGGGGGCACTTGCCAATATCGCCTAGGGCGGCAAAACTAATACAGCCGGCATTGCAGCTGACCCCCCCCCCCCCCCAAAAAAACACTAAGGGGAAATCTACTTAATAAATAAATAAAACATACCAATATTTGGATACATTTTATCATCAGAAGCTTGAGGTGATACAGACATGATGAATCTGAAAAATTAATAAAACTGACTTGAGTAAAAAGGTTTTAAAAAAAAAAAAAATTGCAAATGCTATGTCAGTATAAGAATTGAGGCTTTTTCAATAACATATATTTTCAAGGCTTGTAAGCCAAGGAAGAACAAACTTGATGGATCACAGAAAATTGTAAACAAGAGGAAGTTATACTATGCTATGCAGCCGGCTGGTTAGGTGCTGGCCTCCTACGACGGGGACCCAGGTTCTGACCTGGGTGGCCATTCGGTGTATTTTCGAGATGCAGAAAATCTTCAGCGCCCATGTCGTATGATTATGCGGCATGTAAAAGATTCCTTGTTGTATTCGTTTGGCTTAGAATATCCCTCGGCTAAATTAAATTCCTAGTGCAGTTTCTCATCAAATGAGAGCCCAGGTGCGTCCACCTGGTGGAAACTGGGGGTCAAAAACACTACTGTGTCATGCATCAGCGCCCTAACGGTGACACACGAAAGACTGATGCATTGTTGGGGAGCGCACTAGGTCTGGTTATGGCCCAGACGCCTTTTGAAGTGGGTCTCTTATATACAGTCCCATTGGAAAGAAAGAAAGAAAATATTATGCTATGCATGTGAATTTCATGTAATAAAAGATTAAAAGCAAAGTGATTTAACACATTGATATGAAATTTTACTCACCAATTAATGTTTTTAAGACATCATGTTAAAGATTAAAATTTGAATCCAAAACACCAAGCATTAATTAGAAAATGTCAGGGAAGTATAATATGATTTAGAGATGTCTTAACATAAGATAAAATAAATAAATACCTTTGTGCTGAATAGTAAAGTCAGACCAAACAACGTAAGTAGAAGCACAAATTTGTAAATTACAGCAGACACGTGTTTCGGCGTTACAGGGAACGCCTTTTTCAATGCAAAAATAATGAGCTTATGGATGAAAAGACATCCGACAAAAGCCAAGAGCAGATAAGCAAGCAGCTTAAAAGATAAAAACAGCGGATTAGCCAAACACCAATGACAAAGTTATAAACCGATCAGGAACCAATAGGAATGCAAGCAAAGGTCAGGAGCTTTCGCTTAGGTACGAACCCAGAAAGAAAGAATTCAATTGGACAAGGATTAAGCCGAAGCTGAAACAAAAAGAAAAGAAATTGTCAGTAACCGTGAACCGCAAGAAAGGAAAAGCAGAATGGAAAACCATGAAATAAGATAAACAGAAACAAAAAATATTCGAAAAAAGGAAAAATAAAGATAAATAGAAGAAAATTAGGGGGGGGGGGTGTCAATCAAGACAAAATAGCAAAAATAAACAATGGAAGATTTAAAAAAAAAAAAAAAAGAGGGGGGGGGGGAATGGGGAAAGGACAGTATTAAAGATATGGGAGCCAAATGTTAGAAAAATATGGAACTGCACTAAGATCGTTAACTAAGTTAGAACTGTTCCTCAAAATATGAAAGGATTCCCAAAAGTCAAGATCTGATGAATTGGGGCATTTTTGGATAATCAGAAAAGAGTTAAAATCAAAAGAGTGATTCGAATCCCAACAATGTTGAGCAATACTAGACTTATTTAACTGTTGTTTTTTTCACATAATTTTGATGCTCTTTCAAGCGAATTTTTAAAGCACGCCGAGTCTGTCCAATATAGGCAAGTTTACAACTACAATTAATTCTATAAATTCCACAACAATTAAGAGGGTGAATAGGATCTTTAAGAGAAGAGAATGAAAGTTTATTAATAGGAGAGAACACCACCTGGAATTGGAAACGGATTATCCAAAAATGCCCCAATTCATCAGATCTTGACTTTTGGGAATCCTTTCATATTTTGAGGAACAGTTCTAACTTAGTTAACGATCTTAGTGCAGTTCCATATTTTTCTAACATTTGGCTCCCATATCTTTAATACTGTCCTTTCCCCATTCCCCCCCCCCCTCTCTTTTTTTTTTTTTATCTTCCATTGTTTATTTTTGCTATTTTGTCTTGATTGACACCCCCCCCCCCCCCTAATTTTCTTCTATTTATCTTTATTTTTTCCTTTTTTCGAATATTTTTTGTTTCTGTTTATCTTATTTCATGGTTTTCCATTCTGCTTTTCCTTTCTTGCGGTTCACGGTTACTGACAATTTCTTTTCTTTTTGTTTCAGCTTCGGCTTAATCCTTGTCCAATTGAATTCTTTCTTTCTGGGTTCGTACCTAAGCGAAAGCTCCTGACCTTTGCTTGCATTCCTATTGGTTCCTGATCGGTTTATAACTTTGTCATTGGTGTTTGGCTAATCCGCTGTTTTTATCTTTTAAGCTGCTTGCTTATCTGCTCTTGGCTTTTGTCGGATGTCTTTTCATCCATAAGCTCATTATTTTTGCATTGAAAAAGGCGCTCCCTGTAACGCCGAAACACGTGTCTGCTGTAATTTACAAATTTGTGCTTCTACTTACGTTGTTTGGTCTGACTTTACTATGTCTTAACATGTTGACACTAGTGTTGGGATGGAGCGGAGCTCGGCAGAAGTGCCAAATGGATAAACCGAAGTGTCGAATACCCTAGTAAATAAAGGAGCTGTTAAATTTCGTCTTTTTCCGCGTCGATAAATCGTCATTTATCGACGCTGTCATCTAGTGATAGACATAGTAAATTTCTTTTTTATTATAGGTGATTGTAAAATTAACAAAAAAAATATTGACTGAAATTTTGTTTTTACTATTTTTCGAATACGAAAGTGGTAAATTAAGGAAGAAAGCTTTTTAGCCATTTTTTTTTCAGGGAGGGATGGGAGTTGGATTTAAACTGAAAAAAAACCTGCTGGTAGTGCAAGTTACTTCGAGATTTTTATTAGTCAATACAAAATTAGTGTAAAAAATATGACATAAAATATAGTTATAAAGCTAAATTTTGGAATCTGAAAGAGATTTGATGACTGAGAGAATTGATGAAAAAAGGATTTTTGCCCAAATCGCGTTGTTTTCAGCGGGGGGGGGGGGAGGGGGGTAAAATAAGAAAATCGAAATCTAACTACTTCAGAGCAACATTCGAAAATTGAACGAAAAATATTGAGGACAAGTATCTGTATTGAACGAAGAGTTCCTTGACCAAGCGTCCGCGTTTTTAAAACATTTGTGTTTAAATTAAAAATTAACTTTCATTTATGAATTTTAGCCCTTTTTTTTTACTAAACCGTGAATGAGTTCAAAGCGAACGAAGAGAATTTTTAAAAACGATAATAAATAAACGAAAAACAACAATAACAACACTAAAAAAACAAAGAAAATTGTCCCGAAATATAGATGAGCAGAGCACAAGGGTTTTTCTAGTCAGTATAACTTTTAGAAATGTGAATATTACAACGGATAAAAAGATACAAATTTTCCAAATTGTAAAAATTTTAAAACAGAGAAAAATTGCACAATTACGAGTTAGGTTGCAAATGACAAATAAATTTTGCAGAAATATTAGTATCATAATGATAAGTAGCAAAATTTCTACATTTATGATCCACTGACTGTGCTCTCTTGTTTTAAAATGAAAGCACACTGAGTTAACATTATTTATAAAGGAAAATAAAAATTTTTATCCTATCAAGTTTTCAGAAACAAATGCCCTTAAATGTATTTTAAGTAAAAGAAGCAAATAAAGTTTTTTTTCCCCCAAACATTAACTTACAAAACCTCGCTGACACGTGTTTTGGAGTCACAGGGAACTCATGTTTTCAATGTAGAAAAGATTTGAGCTTGTTTATGTAGAGGCAATTGCCTGAGGCTAAGTCTTAATCCATAAGCTCACATCTTTTTTGGAAGAAAAAAAAAATTCCTTGTGACCACGAAACACGTGCCTACGAGTTTTAGAAAATTTATTTCTTTCTATATTTGTTTATTTTCACATTTTTACTTTAAAGAGAACTTATATTTTTTTGTGATACTTACATAACTAAAAGCTATGCTTTTTTAGTAAAACTTATTTGTTCATTTATTTTTCTTATAGTGTGTTATTAATTATTAATTTTTGAATACTGCAGTGAGAAAATTAAATTATATTGAAATAAATTCATTTTGTGTTATTGATTTTTGTTGATCATTTTGTATTTTTTTTTCTTTTAACTCTAGTTTATGAACAATCTAAAATATAACAGTTTTTATTCTAATGTATACACATAATTTTAATGTGTGTCATTTATTTCTATAATTGCTAATTATAAAACCGCAAAGGCGAAAAAAAAAGTCAACATTTTTCATTCATTTTCCGAAAGTAGTTCTGAAGTTAGATTTCAATTTCGTTTTTCTTTTTCGCTCCCCCCCCCCCCCCCCTCGCAGTACAAAACACAATTTAGATAAGAATTTTTTTTTTCATCCATTACGCCTATTTCAGATTCCAAAACTTGTTTTTATAACTATATTTTATGTCAAAAAATGACATAAGTAATGTCATTTTTTAATGACTTAAAAGAAAATCTCGAACTAACTTGCACAACTAGCAGATTTTGTTAATTAAAATTTAACCACATCCTTCCCTGCCGAAAAAAAAAGATTGAAAAGCTTTCTTCCTTAATTTACCACTTTCGTATTTCAAAAATAGTTATGTAATAACAATTTCAGTCAATATTTTTTTCATTAATTTTGCAATCCCCTATAATAAAAAATAATGAACTTTATTAGTCTATCACCAGATGGTAGCATAAATGACGATTTATCGACATGGAAAAAGACGAAATTTAACGGCTTGTTTATTTACTATGGCATTTGGAACTTCGGTTTACCTCAAGAAAGACATTTCTTTATTGGAGAGGACCCTAAGAAGGGCTTCTAGGCTAGTAAGGGGTCTATCAGATTTAGATTATGATGCCAGACTTAAAAGTCTTTATATGTACAGACTGGAGCAAAGGAGAGTCATAGAGTACATGATTCAGTCGTTTAAATTCATCGAAAGGGAAGATGTTAATGAATTAAACTTTTGCATGGAAAGCAGGATGAAGAACATTGTTCTGAGCTATTCAGATCTCAGGCTCTTTCTAATTTGGAAATTAGGAAATATTATTACTTTAGTAGGATTGTGGGCACTTGGAACAGGCTTTAGAGCCTGTTGCTATAGGTTGAGGTTTACAAGAACATAATATGTTTGTGTTTGTGATGACTAATGTTTTCTATTATGAACATTAAAATCAAAGTAACATATTCAAAGATTAATCAACATATATCTAATATACTTAATTTTGTTAGCATCTTCAAGAACTAATCCCAATATAGATGACTTGTCCAAAAAGCTACAAATTTATAAAAAGTATTAACTATGGACAGTTTACAAATTACTATTTGTAATCGTTTCAATTTAGTACTTCTTTTTAATTTCATACATAATGTACCTGACAAAACCTTTAAAAATGCTTATTAACAATACAACCTATTTTTGTACTTTTGTTTTTCTTTTAATTTACTGCTCATCACTACTGTTCAGATGTTAATGGGAAACAAACAAAATGTGCTATTTGAATAGCAATCACACAAACATCCAGTAAATAACCTTTTCTTGCCATTTCTTCAAATCTTTTTATTTCAGAAAATTTTATTGCTATTTTTTCAGTGCTGAGTAATTTTCTGCAACTTTATTTTTTTAAATGGTTTTATGAAGAATTGAGTAATAAAAAATGAACTCCTCTCCTAAAGTAAGTTCTTTTTGTTCATAATTGTTTGTAGTTTCTTTATTTCTCACCATAATTCTCACCCATCTCAGAGATGGGATGATGTCAGAGTATCTGTTACAAAAAAGGTTCAGACGGTTTGATTTCATTTTAATTTGTCGTGAATTTTTCTGGAATGAGTACAGTGCTGTACAATGAATAGGTGTGACAAAGATGAAAGAGAAGGGGTTAAAAATGGATAAAATAAAATACTTTTAAACCACTTCTTTTTTTTTAATTGTTGACTTAATAAGAATTTTGACATTATGCTCCAACCTTCCACAGATTCATTAACAACGGAAAAAATCAATAAGAACTAGTTTTAAAGTTTTAAAATAACATATTTTTACCCCTTGACTGGCCAATATTAATATACTTTATTTACAAACAGCTTGAGTTTACGTAGAATTTTTCATTTCATTTTACTCCCATGTTTTGTATCATTTTTAAAATGACAGTTTTTACTTCCTTTTACGAAAAGGAAGTATAGTATTCGCAAAAAAAATTTTATAAAAAAATCGGCATTAATTTCCATTTTGCTCACCCCCAAATGAATGTTGAGATTTTTTTCAACCTGACCACACGTGGATATGTGCCTGGAATGTACAGACACCCGAAATATCCATTTTGACAATCCCCAAGTTAATTAGAACGAGTTTTCTCGTGATGTCTGTATGTACGTGCGTATGTGTGTATGTATGTCGCATAACTCAAGAACGGAATGTCCTAGAAAGTTGAAATATGGTACGTAGACTCCTAGTGGGGTATAGTTGTGCACCTTCCTTTTTGGTTCATTCGGATGCTCCAGAGGGGTCTTTTTCCCCTTTTTGGGGGGAAATCATTGTTAATTTCGATGTAAACTCAAGTGGTGTTATAGTTTGGCGGACACTTGGCAATATATCGCCAGTTTTTTGGTAGCCAAGTTTTGTTGCCAACCTGCCGACAAATTTGCCGATTTAATTTTTTTTTAAAATCTGGTTTTAATTTGGCTACTGTTGGTGATATTTAGAAAGTAAACTATTGAATCATATTAAAACTGCCAATAATGAGAAAATGATATTAAATTGGAGTAAAAGGAAGTCATGTGATGCACACATCAGCTCTTTTTTTTTTAAATTTACCATTCGATGATTTTTACTAAGCTTTGAAAAATGTTGGAGACCACTGATGTAAGCGGAGCAGTTTGTTCGTGTAATGTATCTTAACTATTTTTCATAAACCATTTTTACTTTTTGCCATATCTAATACATAGAGGGAAGTTTTCTATCGATGAAAATTCTCCAATTTCGAAGTTTGTGTGTTTAATAAGTAAATCATTTTGACCATTTCAAGAAAATATCAATCTTTGTGTATCTGTGTGTGTGCAAGGTCACTGAGAGTCGAGGCAGGACTCTTGTCAGGTTGGTCGCCAAGCTCCCCTCTGCCTTGAAAACGTGGCAAATTTATACTACTTTGATTCCAAGTCTTGCTCCCTCTACTTTCTGACTAGGCTGATATGACCTCTCTTTGGTCCGGTGCACTGTTTGGTGAAAACACCAAAAAGCGCTTAATTTTTATTTTTCCCTATATTTAACTGATTGAGGATCAATAAATTTGCGTACGCCTACCTCTTAGGCAATCAGAACTGGAATTTTAGAGCCCTTCGTCCACTACAAATGTAATGGGAGCCTTTAAAAAGTTGAAGAACCATGAGTGTGGGAATTAAAAATAAATTGCTTTTACGCAGTCTATATATTTTTTCTTATTAAAGGCGGGTATATTCAATATCTCTCATGTCTAATGATTGTAATAGGATGACAAAAATTCATAATCAAATATTCAAACCGAAAATCAGTTTTGATCAGCACCGAAAACTAGGGAATTCAAGGTTTTTTTTTTTTCAAAGCTCTCTACAAAAAAAAAAAAAAAAAGTACTCTTATGTACATTTTGAAATTAGTAATAATTATTCGTCAATGGTCAGTAGAAAGACCCTGAAAAGAATTTAGCTGCGTAAACCTGCGAACTTTGAACCCGGAGCCCAAACATATAAAAAAAAAACTCCTTAATTACATGTCTGTGTAAACAAACAAGTAAGAGAGGTTTAAGACATATTTTTAAGTGATTTTTGGCGCTTTCGCCCCACTGTGCAGTGTGTGTGACCAATTTTTGGTGTTTATGCGACAATTTAGGACTTCAAATTCGAAAACTTTCAGAAGAAAGCCCCCATTAAAGGCCTTATTAAATATTGTTTTTAAGGCTTAGATTTCAAAAAAATTTCCATGGAAGAGCCGTGAATTCTTTTAATTAATTGCATTGTCGAAATTCATCAGCAATTGAGTTTCTGGAATTCCAGTTTCAAAAAATTGCCTGTAGAGGCCCTCTGAACTATCAAAGATTATCTAAAACTGCCCTTTAAAGATACAAGTTCAAAAAATTTCCAATTAAGTGTCCACACCCCCTTTGCTGTTCTAGCAAACATCATTAAAAAGCTTTAAGTTTTGTTTTTAGGACTTAAACTGTAAAACATATCGGTGGGAGAGCTTCCAAGAACTTATCCCCCAAACATCATCAAAGGTTGGCTAAAGTTGCATCTTTATAGCTTCAATTTCGAAAAACTGCCTGCCCCTAATTTATCCCCAAAAAAAAATGGACTACAATCGCGTTTTTTAGCACTTGAATTTCGAAAAATACCTCTTCCCTCTAACGTAATTGAAGACAATCTATAATTGAGTTTTTGGAGTTCTGATTTCGAAAAATTGCTGTGGGAGGTATGCGGAACCTTTCCCATGCCGAACAATATCAAAGATGGTCTAAAACTGCGTTTTCAGACCTAAAATGTCAAGAAAGTTCCAGGAGAGAGCCCCTGAACTAATTTCTCCGTATCATTACCAAATATCATCTAAAACTTCTATCGGAGATTTGTTCTGAAAAAATTACTGCGTAAGACCAACGAATCTCTCCCCCTTGATCATTGCTGAAGATCGTCAAAAACTGCATGTTTTAGAACGACAATTTCAATAAAGTTCCATGGGAGAGTGTCTGAACCCTCCCCCCCACCCATCCTAAAATCATCGAAGGTCGGCTAAAAATGCATTTTTAAAGCTTTAATTTCAAAGAAATTTCAGGAAAAGCCCCTGCCCCCCCCCCTTTACCTAATGTTACGAAAGGAAGTAAATTATTTTCCAAAAGTGTTGGCAACCTTAATTTGCATTAGGTTTTTTTTTTCATTCGTTCATTCCTTCTTGCAACAAGATCGCGTCAGCAGAATATGCAAATTGCCGGTAGCATTTAAGCTCCCGGCACTTTGCTTCATTCTCTTCCCTTTTCTATTTGCAACCCAAGTCAGACTTGGTTGTTTCTTTCGGCAGCTCAGTTGAGTCTGTCCGTTTTTGCCGATAGTTTCGGCTTACTGCTTTTGATATGAATATCATAGCTCAGTATGTTTAACGTTTCATACTTTGACTTAGAATGTTAGATTCAGAAGTCATTTAAAGTATTATGATCTACTTAATAATGTAAAGAGCGTATTCTCAATATTTCCTTTAACTTGTCATTGTATATATCATAGCCATAATAAACAAGTTACTTTTTAAATTTGGCTCTTCATGATGTTGCACAAGATAAATATGTTTTTTTTCAAGAAGTATCATACGTCCTGGTTGAGCTTCCACTTAAAGTTAATAAGCTGAGCACTTTTAAAAGCTCACAGTTTAACAAATCGGTTATGGGCCGTTTGCCCAACCTGACGAGATGGTATGCGTAAATTCTTAAAAAAAAAAAAATTTTCAACATCGAACGTGATACAGAAGTCTATCAGACGGCGGGCCAGATAAATTTTTTGCTCAACATGGAAATCTCGAAATTAAATAGGGAAAATTATTCCACATGGCTAAACGATATGAAAGCCTTGTTAATGAGCAAAAATTGCTGGAGATTAGTTACCGAAGTTGAAAAAGAGCCAGGTAAAGATTCACCGCAAACTTCAGACGTTTGTAAACGCAGAGACAAAGCATATAGTTTAATCTATTTGCACATATCTGATGAATACAAGAATTTGATAAATCAGATTGATGATCCTTCTCAAGCATGGAAGAAATTAGAACTGCATTTCCGACCAGACTCTCGTGCACGAATTATTGATTTGACAGACCAGTTTTTCAATTGTCACATTGAGTTAGGTGAAGAGGTTGATATCTATGCAAGTCGACTAAAAACTCTTATCAAACAGTTAGAGGATTTGGGAAAACCTATCCCGTCATATTATCAGTCTTTCCAGTTGATTCGTTACTTGCCTGCTGAATTTGGGCAGATTGTACAGTCAATTTACAGATGGAAAGAAGATGAATTTACATTTGATAAAATTTCGACTGAATTACTTGCTGAAGAATCTCGTTTAAAATTAGTGCAAAAGGACTCTGAGTCATCGGCTATAGCTTTTCAAACTTCCATTAAAGCGGGACAGAAAAATAAAATAAAATGTAGTTTTTGCGGGAAATGCGGCCATACGAAAGCGAAATGCTTCAAAAGAAAGAAGCAAGAATCGAATTTTGTTTGCAGTGTCAACTCCACAGAAGTATCCAATGACTGGTACGTGAACTGTGCGTCGACCCATCATTGTTGCAATGACCTAAAACTCTTCGTTCATTATATTCCAAATAATGCATCCAGCCTTACAACAGCAATTAAAGGGCCAAGCTGTCCGGTTGAAGGAACTGGTAGAATTGTGCTACTTTTGGACTCTAAAGGTAATAAAGACAAATTAGTTTTAAATAATGTTCTTTATTCTCCAAACTTACGGAGAAATCTTTTGTCTGGTTCACAATTAGATAAAAATGGTTATTCATTTGAATGTAAAAATGGAGTTTTAAATGTAAAATCTAAAGATCAAAGTAGAATTATAATATCTGCAAAATGTAAAGACGGGCTTTATTCTTTCTTGCCCAAATACCCCAGAAGCGTAAATGCAAAAACTAAAAATAATAAAATCTATAAATGTAAAAATGTAAAGGAACTTAACAGTTTTAAAGAACGCGAAAGTGTTGATTTATCGGCGAAGCCGAAAAATCAGGTTCTTTTTTCTGAAAATGATGTAAAAGTAGAGTCTAAGTCCGGAAATTCTAATTCTAGTCAGAACTCCAACAACTCCGGCGATTTAAAATCTAAATCTAATAGTGTTTTTTCTAGTAGAAAATTTGACAACAATTTAAATGTATGGCATCAACGTTTTTGTCACATTAATTTTAAATATATTGTTAATACTAGTAAAAATAATGCTGTAAATGGTTTAGGTGATTTTAAGAAAACTGAATTAAATTGTGAATCCTGTAAAATAGCTAAATCTAGACGTGTCTCTTTCAAGCCGTTGAATAAGATCAGATCAGAAAAACCCCTACAACTAGTACATATGGATCTTTGTGGAAAACTTCCACATGTCGCAATTGGGGGATTTAAATATTTTCTGTCTATAACTGATGATTATTCTCGTAAAGTCACTGTTTTTCCGCTAAAGGAAAAGAGTCAGGCACTAGAATGTTTTAAAAAGTATCAAAAAAGGGCTGAAAGGTTTTTGAATACGAAAATTGTAAATGTCCGAACTGATAATGGACTAGAATTCTGCAGTGCCGAATTTGAGACCTATTTAGAGGAACAGGGTATAAGACCAGAACGTACAAATACGTATACTCCAATGCAAAACGGGGTAAGCGAGAGATTCAATTACACAGCTCTAGACGCTGTAAAGGCAATTTTACATTCCAGTAAATTAGGAAATCAGTTCTGGGCTGAGGCGTTACTATGTTTCACGTATGTGTGGAATCGTGTTTGTCATGAAGGTCAAACTTTAACACCTTTCGAACTTTATTCTGGGCGAAAACCTTCGGTCAGGCATTTGAAAATTTTCGGTAATCCTGTTTTTCTTGGAACCCCCAAAAATTTAAGAAGGAAACTAGATATGCGGGCCAAAAAGGGTATTTTCGTCGGGTATGCTTTAAAAACAAGGGGATATAGAATTTGGTTTCCTACAGAACGGAAAATTGTGGAATCGATTGTTAGATTTGAAGCAGAATCTAAGTGCAGTGGAGCCTCACTGGACCCAACTAAGTTTCTGGATTCGTCAGATTCCGACAATGATTCTGATCGGGAAAGTTTAAGTGAGGGGGACAATGATGTTGTACCAGTGTCCGTACTGGAACACGATGAACAAAGTACTAGTCAAACCCTGATTCCAGATAAAATTGTTTGGATTCGGAAAGCTGTTCCCCGTCCTGACAAATCACGAACTGATATCTATTATTCAATTGAAGGTGCAAACGCAAGACTGCGGTCTTATAATGATGTTGAAGCGTTTTGCAGATCTCGCAAAATAGAATATTTGAAAGAAAATTTTGATTTCAGTGGGAAAAATAAATTTTCAGGGAAAGTAAATTTTTCAGACATGAGTAATTCAGAAACATGACTAGACGTTCGTATACCAAAATCTTTCAATGATGCTTTAAAAACACCAGAGGCACACCAATGGTACAATTCAATGTCAGATGAAATTCATACCATGCAAACCCGAAACGTTTGGAGTCTTGTGCCTAAACCGGCTGATTCCAAAGTAATTGGCAATCGTTGGGTTTTTACTGTGAAAAGAAACGATAAAAATGAAATTGTTCGTTTCAGAAGTCGCCTGGTAATTCAAGGTCATAGACAATTAAAAGGTATTCACTATGACCAGGTATTTAGTCCAGTCATTGAATTCTCATTGGTACGATTATTTTTTTCTATCTTTGTGTGTAAACTGAATTGGATTCATAATCAATTTGATATAAAATGTGCTTATTTATATGCTCCTCTAAAGGAAAACATATACATGTCACAACCCCAGGGATTTCAAGATCCTGAGAAAATTGGTTATGTTTGTAAATTAAATCGTGCAATTTATGGACTTCATCAATCGAGTCGTGAATGGTTTTTGGAAATACATAATGTTCTTATTGGTTTAAATTTTAAGAAATTATCATGGGCAAATTGTGTTTATATTTTTAAATCAAGTGTAATTTTAATACTTTATGTTGATGATATAGTAGTATTTTGTAAAAATAACAAATGTCTGAATGATGTTATTATTAGTCTGAAATCTAAATTTGACATCAAAGTACTCAGAAAAACGCAAAAACTTTTAGGCGTTGAATTTGAGGAAATAGACAATGCATTATTTATTCATCAACAAAGCTATATCAATAAAGTATGCAAAATATATCAAAAATACAATTTTCCAATTGTTTCTTTGCCGATTGGTGTAGGAACTGTACTTTCCAAATATCAATGTCCGAATTCTAAAGAAGAAATTGAAATGATGTCTAAATTGCCTTACCGTAACATTTTAGGTTGCATTTCCTTCATTGCATGTAGAACGCGACCAGATTTAAGTTACGCTGTAAACATATTATCTCAATTTCAATCTAACCCAGGTTTGAATCACTGGAATATTCTACTGTAACTTCTTGGCTATTTAAATTACACAAAATCTCTGAAATTATGTTTGTCTAACGTTTCAAATTTAAAAGTTGAATGTTATATAGTGATGCAAGTTTTGCAGCAAGTCGCGATGATAGAATTTCGATTGGCGGAATGATTTTATTCATTGATCAATCTCCTATCATTTGGAAAACTTTTAAACAGAAATGTGTTAGCTTATCAACAATGGAATCAGAATATGTGTCACTAACTGAAGCTGCAAAGGAATTAGTTTGGATTGTTCGCATAATAAATGAACTTGTAAAGTTTGAATTCATTCAGATCAAACCACAGTTTAACTAACTTTGCGACAATCAAGCAGCAATTAATTTTTCAAATTCGCCAATAGAAAACAGTAGAACAAAACATATAGACATCAGACTTCATTTTTTAAGAAATTTAATATTAGAAAATTTGTTTGATTTAAATTATGTGAATACAAAACAGAATTTCGCGGATATTTTTACAAAACCTTTGAACAAAATTAAATTAAACTTTTTCATAAGAAATTTTTTAAAATGAAAAAAAAAAATGCGAAGTCCAATTACATTTCCATGTGTACTTCGGCAAATTTTTTTGTAAAAATGTTCATATTATGTTATTGACTGTTGTCATTTGTTTTCATGTATCTGGAAATTCTGGAGCGTTTAAACGCAACAGCACGAATAGGACTTTTGATGTTGTCATTCCCGATATAATATTGATGTCCTCTGGATCCTTCAAAGTTCGCTGGAGCCGATGCGGGTCAACAGCTCAACTCATCAACTTGTTTGATTTTTTGAAAAAAAAAGTGCTGTTCTAAGGGCTTTAATTTTTGCAGTGCCAGAATTAAGTCAAGATATTTCAACTTAAATTGTTATTTTTATTATATAATATTCTGATACGATCTTGATTGCAAGAGGCGGGCCATTGTTACGAAAGGAAGTAAATTATTTTCCAAAAGTGTTGGCAACCTTAATTTGCATTAGGTTTTTTTTTTCATTCGTTCATTCCTTCTTGCAACAAGATCGCGTCAGCAGAATATGCAAATTGCCGGTAGCATTTAAGCTCCCGGCACTTTGCTTCATTCTCTTCCCTTTTCTATTTGCAACCCAAGTCAGACTTGGTTGTTTCTTTCGGCAGCTCAGTTGAGTCTGTCCGTTTTTGCCGATAGTTTCGGCTTACTGCTTTTGATATGAATATCATAGCTCAGTATGTTTAACGTTTCATACTTTGACTTAGAATGTTAGATTCAGAAGTCATTTAAAGTATTATGATCTACTTAATAATGTAAAGAGCGTATTCTCAATATTTCCTTTAACTTGTCATTGTATATATCATAGCCATAATAAACAAGTTACTTTTTAAATTTGGCTCTTCATGATGTTGCACAAGATAAATATGTTTTTTTCAAGAAGTATCATACGTCCTGGTTGAGCTTCCACTTAAAGTTAATAAGCTGAGCACTTTTAAAAGCTCACAGTTTAACACCTAACATAAACGAAGACAATCCACAATTGCGTTTTTGGAGGTTTCAATAGCAAAGAATTGCCGCAGGAGGGACAGCAAGCCTCTTCTCTGCATAGCATTACCAAATAGCGTTTTTATAACAACAATTCCTAAAAAATTCTGGAGGCGAGCTAAGGCTCCCCCAAGCCCCCCCCCCTTACACTAACATTAAGAAACATCATCTAAAACTGCGTTTTGGAGTTTCAATTTTGAAAAATTGCCGCGAGAGGGGCACGGAAGTCTTTCAACTGTCTTCTCTATAACATTACTTTAGATGGTCTCAAATTGCATTTTTAGACCTACAATTCTGAAAAAAATTCAAGGCAGAGCCTCTGTACTCCCCTTTCTCCGACATAATTGAAGCAATCTGCAAGTGTTTTTAGTTTCAGTTTCATAAAAATTTACACCTTAGAGACCCTCCTCTCCCTAACATTATCGAAGATTGTCTAAAACAGCAATTTAGAATATTTTCCGGGATAGAAACCACAAGAACTTTTATTTCCTGGTCACTTTTTTACTTATGATAATGGTCATATTTACTACATCTAGTTAGCAATGATTCCCTCTCAAATCAAAAGCTGAATCTGCTCCCTCTCTGTATTTTAAAATATATTAGGGGGGAAAGGTGGGGTGAGGTCTTGCTAAAACTCATGTCCCAACCCCCTGAATTTTTTGATCTTGCGAGGGCCCTAAAAAATTTAATGTTATCATTATTTTAACTAAGATGTATAAATAAATTACAAATTTAGCCGAGACATGCAGTGAATAGAGCGAATACGGTAGATGCAAAACAATCAAATTTGAAGTTCTGAGCAAACGGCAAAACTTATTTTAGTATTAACAGCGATTATTCGCAAGATCCAAAATTTATTATAAAAAACTGTTCCATTGCTTGTGCTTGCTATTGCTGTTGTAAATGTAAGCAGTTCGCTTAAGCATTTCTGTAATTTTATTTATCTCAAGCAAATTTATTGCGTTATTTTTTTTTAAATATATTTTTTTGATGATTCATTAAATGAATGTAAATGATGAGAGTTGAATTGGAAATTTGTGACTGAAAAGTGCTAAGTTTAACCTAATTTAAAAGCAAGAGAGTTGGGAAAACTTTTTTTTTTTTTGGGGGGGGGGAGGATTTTGCAACATTGAGCTTGGGGGAGATAGGCACCCCTACATTCCAGTCAAAAAATGTTCTTCATTATAAAGTTCCATTGTGGTGCATAAATGTTTCCAATTCATAATTCATAGGTAATTTCAAAAACCACTCTGAAATCCATATATCAATCTTTATTTTTTTTTTTTTTTCAATTATCCTTGAAAAACTATGTAACAGCAGCTTTTAGTTTTCTTCATTAGTTATTTTACTTTTGGTTAGTTTCTTTAAAGGGTTATGCAGAAAAAATTGAAAAGATTTTAAAAGTATAGATCAATTTTATTTGTTAGACTTCACCCACCCCCTCCCCTCCCCACACAAAAGGAAAAAAAAAAAACAGATTAGAGAGAGCGATAAAAGATCTGAGGCAATTTTTAAAAAAGAATTAAGTTGTTCATGGAAATTTTGGACCATGGCCCCTCAGAAATTTCATGCTCATGGCATGGGTCCCAAGTGCCTGTGCAATGAATAGGGTCTGGATATTTTTGTGGTTCAAGACCTGCAGACCAGTGTTAACTTTGAGCCCTGCCTCACTCAATAAAGTCTTGACCTAGATCAAGCTTGGCCTGTAAAAGCACAAAAATTAAGACAAATTAATTATTATTGGGAATTTTTCTCATCATAGTCAGGGCCGCGCTGTCCCTATGAGCAAGGTTGTGCGACGCACGGCGGCGCCAGAGTCTAAAAGGTGCCGAGCTCCATCAACCAAAAAAATAAAATTGAATTTTTTATTATATCTAATAGTTGCGGTGAAATTATAATGCTCATTAAAACAAACAATCCTCTTCGCTGCCTATCTAAAAGGAAAAATTATTGCCTTGTAACGTCTAAACATGTTATTCAAAAACGCAATTGTTTACAGTGAAGACACATGATGCTAATGAATGCATACTTTCGCATTTTTCTTCATATTTGGAGTTGTGAATGCTATTTCGTAATGTCTATAATTTTACACAGTTAAGCATATGAAGTGCAAGAAATTCGCTATTCCCCATTGTGATTCTTACAATGAATGTGGTCTATTATAATTTGTGCAATATGTCTTTTTGTGATTTTTAACTATTGTTCGTGGTAATGTCACTGTATCGTATATTTTTTATGTTATCATACACACAAAAAAAAAAATATGGTAAGCAAATTTGCATATCATTTACTTGTGCATAATACACATACAAGGGTGGTTTGATAAGTCCGTGACTTTTAAATGAAAAAATAAAAATAAAAACCAAAATGCAATTTATTTTTTAACATAATCTCCTTTCACAGCTATACATTTTTTCCAACGATGTTCCAACTAAAAAATAAGATGTCTGAAGGTCATCAAAATACTCATTTGTGGCATTGATGATCTCATCATTTGGGTAAAATCTCCTTCCACTAAGCCATTTTTTTAAATTTGGAAACAGAAAAAAGTCACTGGGGGCCAAGTCTGGGGAATATGGTGGATGAGGAACCAATTCATAGCTTAATTCAAGCAATTTTGTGGTTGCAATTGCAGATGCGTGAGCTGGAGCTTTATCGTGATGGTACAGCACTTTTTTCTTGGACAAATGGGGTCGTTTTTCTCTTAATTTTGCATTAAAACTGTCTAATAAATTAGCATAATACTGTCCCGTGATTGTTTTTCCTT
The DNA here is from genome assembly GCF_026930045.1 of Uloborus diversus. Classification (NCBI taxonomy): domain Eukaryota; kingdom Metazoa; phylum Arthropoda; class Arachnida; order Araneae; family Uloboridae; genus Uloborus; species Uloborus diversus. Next base: position 102,611,849 of record NC_072740.1, on the reverse strand, counting down.
TTTCAAGGTAGTCAATGTGGATCCCTTTGAATCCCAGAAAACTGAAGCCATAACCTTGCCGGCCGATGGATGTGTTTTTGTCTTTTTCGGAGCAGTTTCCGTAGAAAACGTCCACTGTTTTGACTGTTCTTTCATTTCTGGTGTGTAGTAATGTATCCAAGTTTCATCTATGGTCACATAACGTCGCAAAAATTCAATTGGATTACGTTGGAATTTGTCTAAACACTGCTTTGACATTGTTACACTATTCCGTTTTTGATCCACTGTCAGCAAACGCGGCACCCATCTTGCAGATAACTTTTTCATGCAAAATGTAGCATACACGTTCAGACGATATGTTTACCGTATTAACTATCCCACGTACTTTCACAGGGCGGTCTCCTAGCACGATGTCATGGATTTTGTCGATCATTTCTTCGTTCGTGACTTCAATTGGACATCCAGAACGTTCTGCATCTGTTGTGCTCGTACGGCCACAACGAAATTCCGTAAACCACTTCTGAATCATACCATGTGATGGAGCAGACTCACAATAATATTTTTTCAACTTTTGTTCCGTTTCGGAAATCGTTTTTCCGCGCAAAAAGTAATGCTTAATCACCACGCAAAACTCTTTTTTCTCCATTCTTCCGATGCCAATAAAACGCAACAAAATTTTAATATTGTCTGCAAATTTCACGGGTATAGCCAAATATAACTATAAATCATAATTAAATTGCATTTTGGTATTTATTTTGATTTTTTCCTTCAAAAGTCACGGACTTATCAAACCACCCTCGTATATTGTAGACAATAACTAAGGTTAATATTTTCGTTCCGAAAAGTAACGACTTGACCATAATTACTCGATTCCCCCACCCCGTTTTTCTTCAACTATTTGTGCATTAAGTTAAAGAAAAAGGTTTGGACAATGTGTTTGTTTCAGGTATTAGATTAAATGCCTTTTTAACGATTCTGTAATTTAGAATTTTTCGTTTTATTGGAAATTATCAGTTTCAGATTTTAAGGTGAAATATTCTGTACAATATTATCCTTCAATTTAGAAATATAAACAGTACCCTCCTGCTCCGTGGCGCAACTAGAGGGGGGGGGGGGGAATATTCTTTATTATGAAAGAAAATTTTTTAAAAAATGGAAAGCAAAGTGATTTTAATAAGAAAAAAGTAATAATGTTGGGGTAAAACTTTAAAATTTTTGAAAAGAAATCTTAGAATTAAAAGTTTTCAATAGTTACAGCTAATTGGTCAGCTACTCGTCCCCCTCCACCCTATTTTCTTTTTTTTAGTTCGTTTGAAAATAAGCAAGTCTTAAAATGCTACCCCTCCAAATCTCCCCCCCTCCCTCGAAAGCATTACGGAGCATCTCAAATTTCATTTCCAGATCTTCAGTTTCGCAAATTTACAAGTAAAGCCTCCGAATACCAAACAACATCACTTGAAACTGCATTAGAAAATAGCCGAAAAATGCATTTTTCAAGCTTCAATTTCGAAAGATCGCCGACCCTAATGTTACCAAATATGGTCTTACAATCACGTTTTTAAAATTTCAATTTCAGAAAATATTCGAGCTAGGGTCTCTGAACCTCTTCCACCAATCTCATAGAATATTGCTTAAGTTTTTAGGACATTAATTTTGAAAATTTTTTGATGGGGGGGGGGGGAGCTCTAGGATCCCTTTCTTGTAAAAGTCTTCAAAGTTGCCAACAATTGCACTTTCGAAAGTTCAATTTCAAAAGATTGGAGAGAGGAGATGGGGAATTAATTTCTATCTATCTTTCAAAAAGAAAAAAAAAAACTTCGGGCGGAATCCCAGAGTTCCATCTCTTGTTCTAACGTCAAAAAATGACCTTTAATCACGTGTTAAGGTTTCAACTTCTACAAATTTCAATTGAGCCCCTTGTAACCTTTTCCTCTGTAACACAACCAAAGATAGTTTAACGTTGCGTTTTTAAAACTACAAATTTCAAAAATTTTCTTTTAATGTGCCCCCCCTAAATCTGTTTTCTTGCTGCGCCACTGCCCCTCTTGTCATATTTTGACAGGCATAAAATATTTATTAATCATGCATCACTTAGAGATCAGATAAAAATTCAAAGTTGCATTAACTTTGATATTTAAAATATTTTTCTTTTCCCAAACACATTATTAGCATATCAGAGGAGCTGCTGAACTCGAAATAATTTCGAGATATGAAGTTAAAACGCACACCATATTCCAAAGTTAATGTTCACACATTATTTTTTAGATGAATTAAATGCCAAAAGTTTTTTTTTTTTTTTTTTGCATTTTGTATTTGTCTACAAAATCTACCTCCAGGTGTTAACTACATTTTCCCTGAACCCCAGAGCATAGAGGCGCACACGAGATATTTGCAAGACGGCGCCGATTAGGCTTGGCGCGGCCCTGATTATAGTACATTGGTAATGAATATATCGGGTTGCGCTGTGCCGAATTATTTTCACAGGAACCTGGGCAGACCACCTGAATTTCTTGGTCCTGAAGCACCCCTGTATGTGTACATACATGAAATGTAAACAGGCATGAGTTTGCATATCCTCAGAGCTGGATCCAATAGTCCAAGAAATTGGGGGGGGGGGGAACTAGCACTTAGATTTATTAATGTTGCAGATATACATCACTGGCCATACAGCTTTTGTTGCAGGGCCCAAAATTCATAGATCCGGGCCTGGATGTAAAAGACTAACAAAGACAACTCTACAATAATCAGAGATCAGATTAACAGTAGTAACAACAATTAGGTAGGATGCCTTTGCAACTCTTTCTGAGATAAAAAGAAAGTTTTATTCCAAGTTGGTCAAAAAATGCATGTTTTTGGTACGAAAAATGAATTCATACACTATACTTCTTATTCAATAATGTTAAAAGATGCAAATTAAACAACGAAGTTGATAAACGTTGTCAGCAAAATTAGAAAAATAAGTATATTCATTTGACAGAAAAAAATAAATAAATTTTCACTGCTAAATTGAGCAATCAACATCACATATGCTATTCTCCCTTCAAGTTGAATTAGTAAAACGAATGACAATAGTGATTAAAAATAACATTCATAGATGAATTGTAATGGAGACTTACTTTGTGAAAAGAATCCAATTAGTACAAACTTTAACAATCGATTATGTTATGTTACCAACCGGAAAAACCGTCTACAAAATGTCAAAACAATTCCTTCTCTTTTTTACAGATGTCCGCCTCATTCACGAAACTCTTACTTTTTAATTTGAAGCTTTTAATTATTAATCAACGGTCACCGTACAAAACAGCAAATTTTTGGTACCAACTCGTGTTGCTATGCATATATAATGCCTTTTATTCCTTCTTTGACATATTTGTTGTTTACAAATTCATGAACTCTAGGAATATACGCACTCGATAATGATCGGCATAAAAATAATCGCCAAATCTCATTTATCGCCAACGCATCAATTACAGGCACAGGAGATAAAAGAAACCTGGAGGCAAGAATCGCTGTTTTTCAGCGAGGAAGCGTGATATGCGATTCGAACCGACACCGTTTGGCAACGGTCCCATCTAGAGTCCCTATATGAAAACGTAAGGGGTCGTGGTAGCCTGATCGGTAAGGCATTGGACTCGGGGCAGGAGGGTCTCGGGTTCGATCCCCGCTGGTCGAAGACCCACCGTCGTCATTAAAGGGGACTGGGCGACGTTAAATATGCTCGTGGTCTCAATGTCCTCCAAGTGAAACGATACCTCTGGGGGTGCTAGTACCAGGTAGCTATTAGCTCTTGGACTAGTTCTAAATTCTCATTAACTGTTCGATCCGGTGATGGTGCTGCCATCTATCGGTATATAAAATAATGGAGGCAAGGCACTTAGTATGCAGTCCTCGACATAAATACAGTTGTAGTCAGTTGTGACTCTAGAATAGAATAGAATATGAAAACGTAGTTTTCAGAGTTGCGACAACGCGGTATCATTTTCCTATTCGGAACTCCAGCGCTCGAATACGCTACCTTGCGGTGATTTACAAAACTGCCGATGGAACTAAAACATTGCCACGTTTTAGTTCCATGTGTGTCTGTTGATGTAAACACAGGCAGTTTGTTCTGAGTATTTATTAACGCAATCGATGTGTCTTAGTTTGCTTTCAGCTACAGAAATTAATTCATCCCCTAAGAGTATTCTCGAGCTTCTCTAAATAATGTTAGTTTTCCTTATTTCTTTCAAAAAAGTATTAAATGGTGGACGCGTAAACAAGAAAACTCTGGATTAACAAAATTGGATAACGTTATACCAGGTAAAATTTTTTATTGTATGAATTTGTAAGAATATGAGTTTTTTTTTTTAATCTTAAATTAATTTAACTAATCATATTTTACAGCAGCATTTAGTTGGATGGACAGTATGCAAAATATTTTCTTGGATTTATTATCGTAGAACAAAATGAAAAATGTTTAACCCAGAAAGAATTTACTTTATTCCTTTTATTCTCAGCTGAAAGGTTTCGCCAAATTTGTTTAGGGTTATAATTTTGGTATTGTGCGAGCAAAGTAGCCTTGGCGAGATTTCGCGTTTTTAGTTAAACCATTTTTAATTTTTATCATGAGTGGAATAAAATGGTAGTAAGATTACAGAATTTGATAAGTGAAAAGAAATAATGGTCAATCAACTGAAAAGAAAACTACCACCATATATCCGTGAGAATTTTGTTGATGATTTGCATAACATGACACAATTAAATCGTAACTCAGAAATTAGAAAAATCGAAACAGAAAATTTTTAAATGAACCGATTCGGGAATTCGAGAGAAATAACTCAGCTACAAATGGGAAAAAAAATAAGCGCTAGCCAAGCAAGGCAAAGAAGTATCATCTTCTTTCGATAATAATTTGTAATGTCATATTGAATTTTCTAGCAATAATTGTTGTTCTTGTCAGGCCACAATTATTATTTAGTTTTATCAAGAATTGATAAATATCGAATTCAACATCATGGAAATAGCTGCTTAGAACTACGAACTACGTAGTTTGCATTAATCTTTGACGTTTAATAATGCTTCTTGAATTCTCATTTCTTTCTACGTGGGCCAGAATATCCACAAGACTTTGAAAATTAATTTAAAAAGAATAAAGCGAAAAAATCATACGTACGAACAAAAATCACAACACTTTTAGCATTTTCTTCGTTACCATGTGCGTTTGTTTTAGTTTTCAATGGACCTTATTCACGGTTTGGCAACGCTCCCATCAGCTGTCCGTCTGCGGGTATTTTGACCAATTACGTAGTGTTAGTAGTGCTAAAGAAACTCGTTTTATTTAAGGATTACTGGACTTCATGCGCATAATGAACATGTTTAGGGCTTAAAAAGACTTACGAATGCATGAAAAATGGCGAGAAACGGGGAAAATAAAAATAGAATTCGAGTTTTCACCATGTTTCTGATAAGGAACCAAGGAGGTTTAAACCCATGAAAATACGATAATAAAGAGAGTATTTCGTATCAAATGAATCGTTCATCATTCTTTTACAACGTTTCTTAGTTGAAAACGTAAAAAACCTGCCATTTTTAAATAGAAAGAAGAGTTTATAAGCCACACAAAAGCAAGTGTTATTATACGCTGTAGTGCCGGATTTTCGTCTGCTACAGTTCCCACAATGCACTGCATTGAGGGGTTTTTACCCGCAGTGACGTCAGGTAAATACTGTCCATTCCGCCATTAGACAGTGACTTCAGTGCCCTCTACAGTTCGTTGGAGTTGCGAATTGGTCGAAGACCGCCTGAGGCAAGGTTTCTTCTTCTCCCGTAGGATTAACATGGAGCGTATGACAGTGCTGTGGAAAAACCCAGAATCTGAAAAATTAAAGGTGAGTCCAGGATTTTAATGCTCATATTACTGTTCTACAATGTTCAAATTATACGTGTGTAGCTTTACTTGAGTGAGTCCATTCCTATTTCTTTAACTATCGCGTAATTATATCAAGAACATGTGTTCCGGTGTGCTAAAATTCCATAATGACACTTTATTTGGGTCTTTTATAGTTATTTTTTCTGTTAAATCGATGATTCCAATCACAACGTTATTGAAAAACAACACTTTAAGACAAGGCAAATGTTTAAAATGCGTAAATTAAATTTTTTTAACGCTAGATCTCTGTATTCGGTTTGCGCGATCAATTTCGTGCTTGGCGACGAGTGAAAGTAAACAAAACATACACTTGTGATGTGAAGAGATCTTAACTTGTGATTTGTATTATAAATGCCTTATGCTGCGGAAATTTTTATTTTAAATGAATGTGACTTGATATTAAAAGCCGTTTTAACTTATGTTTTAATGTTAAGGTTTTTATTTTTCCTGATCATTTCTTAGACAAAAATTGACTAATGTATCGTTTTTAATGTTCCTTCAAGCTATAAAACTCCAAGTTAAATCTTCTCTTTATGCAACGTAAGTATTTACAGTGTCAAATTTTTGTTTTTTGAAAGGAGATGCAGAGGAAATAAAATGCTTATAAATTATAGGACTTTCAGTGCTTGCTGGCAGTATCTTTTAATAACATTTTGATTTATGGAAACGTTTTGTTATGATATTCTGCTAAATGTTTATTAGTTAAAATTTGTTAAAAAAAATGTCAGTTCGATTATGAAATTAATGTGACCACATGAATTTGCCAAAGCGTTTGAGGTGGATATGAAGTGCAACACTTGCTTGACACACAGTACAGTTTTTATCTATTTTTTAGGTTGAGCGAGCCAATTTAAAATGTATTATTTTATTAAAAATTTAATGAATTGTAGGTAGTTTTGGTTATTTTGGAAATTTACTCTTTTTTATTCAACAAGCATGCCAGTCGCTGTGTGTTCCATCATAAACAGAAAACTGAGGTGTTCTAAGTTCGGTTCAAGTAGTGTGTTGGTACGTTTTATTATGCTCTAATTAGGGTTTACTAATTTTTAGGTTGCCTTGTTATTTTCTTTACCTGCTATTTCTTTATCACCTGAAGAATCAAGTGCATGCTATCACCCCACTTCAGGTTCGTAAAAATTTCTATTTTTATTGAGAAAATGATTTTTAAATAATTATGCCATGATTGATACATAGTTAAGTTTTAACAAGTTTTGAATTACCTTTGAGGTAAGGACTGTTATCATGGGTTTTTGAGATTGTAAAAGTCCTCCCAGCCACAAAGTTCTTGTTTGTCAGAAATTAGGTACATTTAAAGTTTTGCGAGTTGAAATATCAATACTTTTATAATAAAATGCTGAATCAAAGATTTTTTTAAGTGAAACTTTTTATGCAAGGGCTTTGAAGTTATATCCAACCTTTTTGTGTGATGAAAAGTGGTGGGGATAAGCAATGTCGGTTAGAAGGAAAATAGTGGCTTGCTTGCCTTCGGATATTGGAGGAAAGTGAGACCTTCCACTCTTCTCGCTTTCTTTCTCATTTTGTATGGTTGCATGTACTACGTTTAGGCAGCGCGGAGATCAATATGTACATTTGTAATTACCTACTTTAGTTATCGTAAACAGATCATTTCTCTTCTTAAGAAGGATTAAGGTTTATAATTCTTTTCTTGAATTCAGAATATCCATATAGTGATTTTTAAAGAATGATTAAATGACTTCTTATGAATAGTCGTAATAGACCAGGAGTGAGTGCCCACTTAGTCTGTCATTGCGCAGAATGCGCCATTTAAATGGGGGGAGGAGCTGTTTTGAGGGGGTATTTTTCTCATTTGGGAAGGGGGCGATCTTTGTGATAATTTAGGGGATGGGAACCACTGTAAAGACATTGACACAGTGATGGCGCGCATCGGCTCAGGTGCGCACCCTCCTTCTACAAGATTTATAAGTGTGCCTTACCTCAGATTTACCACATTTTTTTTTTAAATGATAATGTAAAAAAACCTTGGTGAAGGAAGACATAATTGGGCATTTATAATCAGTTTTATTTTAATTTTAGATAATTACAATCGCAATTGTGGTAAAAATGCGGGATTTAGAAAAGCAAACGAAATTCTTCCGCCGATCCACGATTTTTTTTTTGTCATTTTTCACTTTCCCTCGATTTTTTTCATCTTTTTTTTAAAACGTTGATAAATTTGCAAATCCTGCCCTACAAATAGGCTGATGTTGGAAGAAGGTTTTAATAAATGGGAGACAGAAATTGTGTAAAACTCAGAAATGGACTTCAAATTGCCAAAATTTTAGAGCAGAGCGCATTACGCTCGTCTAAAAATACCTGGGGGAATCGGTAAATGCAGGCATATATGAGAGAGGGCGGGGGGCTTCGCTGCTTCTGCTGTTCTCCTCTCTCCACTGCAACACGACTGGATTTGGGAAAATATTTAGCGAAAAATTATGTATATATTTATACATTTTCATTGCAACTACAAAACCCCTCCCGTCTTGGAAACTTTCCAAAATTGGAAATTTTAAAACTAAATTTTAGGTTGTCTTTGATCATAACCGAGGAGGGGATGTGACTACCCATGAATTTGCCGATTGAGGAAGAAGGCAAATAGTCTTCGTATCCGTCTAGTATGTGTATAAGTCGTGTGCAAGTGGTGGAAGAAAAAAGAATTAAAAATATTTTGGGCCGTGGTAGCCTGATCGGTAAGGCATTGGACTCGGGGCCGGAGGGCCTCGGGTTCGATCCCCGCTGGTCGAAGACCCACCGTCGTCATTAAAGGGGACTGGGCGACGTTAAATATGCTCGTGGTCTCAATGTCCTCCAAGTGAAACGATACCTCTGGGGGTGCTAGCACCAGGAAGCTATTAGCTCTTGGACTAGTTCTAAATTCTCATTAACTGTTCGATCCGGTGATGGTGCTGCCATCTATCGGTATATAAAATAATGGAGGCAAGGCACTTAGTATGCAGTCCTCGACATAAATACAGTTGTAGTCAGTTGTGACTCTTGAATAGAATAGAATAGAAAAATATTTTGAAAATTTACGAAACATAGCAATTTTAAAATGTTTGTTTCCTTTTTCAACGATACCAAAAAGGTTTTTAAATGTTTAAAATGCTATACACAGACCCATCATTTAGGTGATTGGAGGGCATGGGCGCCCAAATGCAAAATTGTAAGGGGGCTCAGATATTTTAACCATGGTTTAGCAGGATATTTTCCCCATAGAAGCGGATTTCAGGACAGATTAGAGTCATTAAAATTTGACATTTTTAATTACTTATTCATTAATGGCTGGAGAAGAAATGTTTTTACATTTTTGCAAAGAAAAAGTATTAAAGCAAGGAAGTTCTAATTTCTAAGGGGAGGGGGCTCGAGCTCCCTATATGGGCGCCCTTGTTCGAGACGTGTCTGGATTTTAGAAACATCATAAAATTAGGCATTTTTATAAGTATTTTGTTTTTCCCCTATGAAACGTATTGAACACAACCCCCCCCCCTCCCATGAAGACTTTGAAATGACGAGCTTGATCATACACAAATTTGAATTAAAAATTATCTATTTCTCAAGGAGGGTGGGAATAGATATTAGATCACACATTCAGGGACGCCTTGAACTAAAATTTTCGGAAGCCGGAACATTCTCATTTTGCTGAATGAAGTTTCAGTTTTATCGAATGATAAAATACGAATATGAGAATCGTCATAAAATAATTCCGAAAATGATTGCTGGGTCTCCGTTAAAACTTATAAAATTTACATTGCTTTGATTCTCAGACGGGCCCCCTCAATGGACGGAACCCTAGTTTCTGGGGCTTCTAGCTGACGTGGCCTTGACTGATGGGAATCGAATCCACGTCCTCCTGCCCCACACATAGGAAAGCACGATCAATTGGCTTTTGGCCCTGATTAAAACTTAGCAAGTACACTTTAAGGAAGAAATAACGTTGGTACATGTATTAATTTCCATTTGCACACGCATATAAACGAAATGAGAGTTTGTATTTGTAAATCTAGCTTTGCCTTTACAGTTCATAAGAATTTACCTTATTTGAAAATATTTTGGCAACGGCAGTTCAGAAGAAAATTTTTCATTTTTCAGAGAAACAATTTAGTTGCCAAGTGCGCGATAAACCTTGCCAAATAGAGACCTGGCGAGATATCTTTCTATTGTTCGTGAAGGCAGTTTAACAACGTCCGAAATCACGCCAAATTACCAACCTTCAGTTCAAATTCGGTGTTTGGCGAGAAGGCATTTTAACCACTTCCTTTCGTGCTTGGCGACGAGTGAAAGTAAACAAAACATACACTTGTGATGTGAAGAGATCTTAACTTGTGATTTGTATTATAAATGCCTTATGCTGCGGAAATTTTTATTTTAAATGAATGTGACTTGATATTAAAAGCCGTTTTAACTTATGTTTTAATGTTAAGGTTTTTATTTTTCCTGATCATTTCTTAGACAAAAATTGACTAATGTATCGTTTTTAATGTTCCTTCAAGCTATAAAACTCCAAGTTAAATCTTCTCTTTATGCAACGTAAGTATTTACAGTGTCAAATTTTTGTTTTTTGAAAGGAGATGCAGAGGAAATAAAATGCTTATAAATTATAGGACTTTCAGTGCTTGCTGGCAGTATCTTTTAATAACATTTTGATTTATGGAAACGTTTTGTTATGATATTCTGCTAAATGTTTATTAGTTAAAATTTGTTAAAAAAAATGTCAGTTCGATTATGAAATTAATGTGACCACATGAATTTGCCAAAGCGTTTGAGGTGGATATGAAGTGCAACACTTGCTTGACACACAGTACAGTTTTTATCTATTTTTTAGGTTGAGCGAGCCAATTTAAAATGTATTATTTTATTAAAAATTTAATGAATTGTAGGTAGTTTTGGTTATTTTGGAAATTTACTCTTTTTTATTCAACAAGCATGCCAGTCGCTGTGTGTTCCATCATAAACAGAAAACTGAGGTGTTCTAAGTTCGGTTCAAGTAGTGTGTTGGTACGTTTTATTATGCTCTAATTAGGGTTTACTAATTTTTAGGTTGCCTTGTTATTTTCTTTACCTGCTATTTCTTTATCACCTGAAGAATCAAGTGCATGCTATCACCCCACTTCAGGTTCGTAAAAATTTCTATTTTTATTGAGAAAATGATTTTTAAATAATTATGCCATGATTGATACATAGTTAAGTTTTAACAAGTTTTGAATTACCTTTGAGGTAAGGACTGTTATCATGGGTTTTTGAGATTGTAAAAGTCCTCCCAGCCACAAAGTTCTTGTTTGTCAGAAATTAGGTACATTTAAAGTTTTGCGAGTTGAAATATCAATACTTTTATAATAAAATGCTGAATCAAAGATTTTTTTAAGTGAAACTTTTTATGCAAGGGCTTTGAAGTTATATCCAACCTTTTTGTGTGATGAAAAGTGGTGGGGATAAGCAATGTCGGTTAGAAGGAAAATAGTGGCTTGCTTGCCTTCGGATATTGGAGGAAAGTGAGACCTTCCACTCTTCTCGCTTTCTTTCTCATTTTGTATGGTTGCATGTACTACGTTTAGGCAGCGCGGAGATCAATATGTACATTTGTAATTACCTACTTTAGTTATCGTAAACAGATCATTTCTCTTCTTAAGAAGGACTGAATTCGGAAGAAGATGATCATTATAAGTGGACACATGTATGTAATTTTATGTCAGAAAATGAATAAGAAATACAATATATTCAAAAGTGTTTGATGAACAATTAACATGTTTCGCGTCTATCGTGTGTCATTATGACACAACCCGTTTCTTGGAATCAAACTTTAGAAGAATTCTACTCTTCTAGATCAGCAGAAAAATAAAATACATGAAGCTCTCACCCCACATCAATTTCGTAAAAATTTCGATATTTGGTGGAAAAATGATTTTTAAATAATCCTATCTCGATTAATGTGGAGTTAAATTTTAACTAGTGTGGCATTTTAAAATAAAGGCTGTCATAATGGGTTTTTGAGATTATCCGTAAAGATCAGGGTTCGAAAATATCCGATATTTTGATATATATTTCTGTATTTAAAGGATCAGGAAAATCAGATCCGTTGATCGACATTTTTTGAGAATAGCAAAGCCTATTATACTCATTTCCTGCATTAAAATACGCAAAAGACATGATTCTACCTAGAACTGAAAGAAAACAAAATTGCCTGAACAATGTAAACATCAATCGTTTGCAATAGATTCGCCATCCATCTACTAAAGGATCGGTAAGGTCACAGCCATTGAAAGATAATTTTTAACAATAACTAAGTTTGTCTTTCTTATTTAATGCATTGAAATACGCAGAAGACATTATTCAGCTTTTTAAAGAAGCACAACAAAATCGCTTTCGCTATGAACACCTATCTCTAGCAATGGAGATGGGCGCTTAACCGGAATTAAGACTCGCTACTTCCGGTCTACGTCAGTGGTTTGTTTGTTTATTTAGGATATTTGGTGAATACGACCGGCGGTGACACACATCGGTTAGTCGCCGTAAATCTACCTTAATTCTTATTAAATTATCGCTAAATATAGTATTTCACTGGAAATTCATATTAAGTCTCATATTATACATCCGACCTCCATAGAATTTCATAAGGTCTATTTGAATCATGTCCGACCCAAAGCAGCGGCACTCGAGGGCATGGGTCGGAGATGGTCGATGTATCGCATCGAATAATTGAATTATGATTAAAGCATAATTACAGATCGTGTATGCCGTTTTAATATCTATATTAATTCAAGAACTATCATTTCGCTCGGCGTATATACCTTAATTTGCGTAGTCGGCCATATATTACTCGTCCGACCGCTTAGAATGTCATTGGGAAAGAATCTTAATTTGTGTGGTCGGCCATACATATTTCGTCCGACCGCTCAGCATGGGCATTGGGAAAGTATCTTAATTTGTGGTGGTCTGCCATACATAATTCGTCCGACCGCTTAGACTCATTGGGAAAGAATTATAATTTGTGTGGTCGGCCATACATATTTCGTCCGACCGCTCAGCATTGTCATTGGGAAAGTATCTTAATTTGTGTGGTCGGCCATACATAATTCGTCCGACCGCATAGAATATCATTGGTCGGCTGTTGAAATTAGATCCCGCCCATCGTAACGCCCCCTTGGTCGGGTTCATAAAACAATCCCGACCCCAAGGCAGTAATTTCTACTCTGCGCATGCGCAGAAGGAGATCGGTACTTCATTGCATTTCCGGCGGTCGGTGCCGCAACCACTGCCATACGACCGTCGGAGCTGGATTCGGCATCCGACCTAGAAACTTGCGCATGCGCAAATCTGACACTTTCAACGGATTGACACGCCTCCTTCGCCTCGCGTGGCGCGGCGGTTCCAGCTAGCGACGTCAGTAGTTCCAACTACTTCCGACCATGTGCGTGCGTGCTCTTGGTTCGTGTAAAAATGGCTAGCATCATGGAACGCGGTGCGAGTTTCAAAGCGTACATTGAATATTCGAAAACTGTTTAAAAGAGTTCAAAATGAATAGCTCTACGGATTTCCTCCCTAGAATTTCGCGCTCGAGGGCATGAGTCAGAGTTCGGAAAAGAATTCCTGCCGTATTATTCACCAAATTCCAAGCCACGCTTACTCTTTTGAACACTAGGTGGCAGGGCTGCACGGGGTCACTCAAAACTTCCGGCGGAAGTCTTATTTGTATTGCTTCTTACGACGAATTGCTCTGTTTACGTATCTGTAATTTGAATGAATTTTTTAAATTAATCATGAGTTTCAAAGGCGCAAAATTTTCGTAAAAAGAGGGGATGTTGTTCTTCTTTCGGGTACAGCATGAGGACAGGAGCAAATAAGATGTCAGAAATAAAGATGTTCAAATTTCTAAAGGTCCTGATCGTCGAATCAAAGCCAATGCTTTAAAGCGAAAGGATTGAATCTTAATGAATATTATGTAGTAAAAACACTTTGTGCGAGGTATTTATGAGCTGGAAACATTCACCTTAATTTCATCAGCTTTGTATTTTTAATGTAATGTGTGAAGATCTATATTGATCTATATTAAATTGATTATTAGAAAAACTCAACCTGAACAATTTTTTATTTGCTTCCTGCAAAGCTGAAAGTTTCCAGTGTTTTGACGGGTTTCAAACAGTTTGATTTGTGTGATTAAAATAAAGAACCACTATTCATTACATCATGGAGAAAAAAAACTTCCCATAGCTCGAACTATCAATAACTCGAACCATTTAGCCCGTCTCTTGGGACTTCGAGTTATTGACGAGTTATCAGGAGCTCTAATTTTAAACAAATTTAGATATTCGACAATCGGTAAACAAACACATTAATTAAAGTTATAGTATAGTATCATAGTGTAGCTATTGGTATTACATTCAAAGCAATTTTAACGCAGGAGAAAGCACTCGGAGATTAAATTTAAATTTTGTTATCTTTCAATTTTTTTTTATGCCTATAAATCTTGCTACAGAAGCAAGTTGATTAAACAAAAAAAAAAAAGTGATGTACAAATATGTAATAAAATATATTAAATATCAAACCTGAAAATTAGGTAGCAACTGTAATAAGTGTGTGTGAACTGAAAAGCTACAACAGGAGAATTGATTGAATATGACACCAAAACTCCCTGTCATAGCCATTCTGTGTGAACACAGTGCAGAAAAGCTTCCATCTTAGAAAAAATAGCTTCAACTTAAGAATAGGAATTACAATGCACAACGTACTTGCAATCCAGTAGATTTGTGATTCTTGAAAGCAGACTTTGTATCAACTTTATTTCTGTTTAGGAGGTATTCATAAATGCTTATCATTGAAATCGCGGTAATGATCGACAAACGAAGACTCTTTTTTTTTTTTTTTTTTTTTTCTTATTTCTGTATTTAAAGGATCAGGAAAATCAGATCCGTTGATCGACATTTTTTGAGAATAGCAAAGCCTATTATACTCATTTCCTGCATTAAAATACGCAAAAGACATGATTCTACCTAGAACTGAAAGAAAACAAAATTGCCTGAACAATGTAAACATCAATCGTTTGCAATAGATTCGCCATCCATCTACTAAAGGATCGGTAAGGTCACAGCCATTGAAAGATAATTTTTAACAATAACTAAGTTTGTCTTTCTTATTTAATGCATTGAAATACGCAGAAGACATTATTCAGCTTTTTAAAGAAGCACAACAAAATCGCTTTCGCTATGAACACCTATCTCTAGCAATGGAGATGGGCGCTTAACCGGAATTAAGACTCGCTACTTCCGGTCTACGTCAGTGGTTTGTTTGTTTATTTAGGATATTTGGTGAATACGACCGGCGGTGACACACATCGGTTAGTCGCCGTAAATCTACCTTAATTCTTATTAAATTATCGCTAAATATAGTATTTCACTGGAAATTCATATTAAGTCTCATATTATACATCCGACCTCCATAGAATTTCATAAGGTCTATTTGAATCATGTCCGACCCAAAGCAGCGGCACTCGAGGGCATGGGTCGGAGATGGTCGATGTATCGCATCGAATAATTGAATTATGATTAAAGCATAATTACAGATCGTGTATGCCGTTTTAATATCTATATTAATTCAAGAACTATCATTTCGCTCGGCGTATATACCTTAATTTGCGTAGTCGGCCATATATTACTCGTCCGACCGCTTAGAATGTCATTGGGAAAGAATCTTAATTTGTGTGGTCGGCCATACATATTTCGTCCGACCGCTCAGCATGGGCATTGGGAAAGTATCTTAATTTGTGGTGGTCTGCCATACATAATTCGTCCGACCGCTTAGACTCATTGGGAAAGAATTATAATTTGTGTGGTCGGCCATACATATTTCGTCCGACCGCTCAGCATTGTCATTGGGAAAGTATCTTAATTTGTGTGGTCGGCCATACATAATTCGTCCGACCGCATAGAATATCATTGGTCGGCTGTTGAAATTAGATCCCGCCCATCGTAACGCCCCCTTGGTCGGGTTCATAAAACAATCCCGACCCCAAGGCAGTAATTTCTACTCTGCGCATGCGCAGAAGGAGATCGGTACTTCATTGCATTTCCGGCGGTCGGTGCCGCAACCACTGCCATACGACCGTCGGAGCTGGATTCGGCATCCGACCTAGAAACTTGCGCATGCGCAAATCTGACACTTTCAACGGATTGACACGCCTCCTTCGCCTCGCGTGGCGCGGCGGTTCCAGCTAGCGACGTCAGTAGTTCCAACTACTTCCGACCATGTGCGTGCGTGCTCTTGGTTCGTGTAAAAATGGCTAGCATCATGGAACGCGGTGCGAGTTTCAAAGCGTACATTGAATATTCGAAAACTGTTTAAAAGAGTTCAAAATGAATAGCTCTACGGATTTCCTCCCTAGAATTTCGCGCTCGAGGGCATGAGTCAGAGTTCGGAAAAGAATTCCTGCCGTATTATTCACCAAATTCCAAGCCACGCTTACTCTTTTGAACACTAGGTGGCAGGGCTGCACGGGGTCACTCAAAACTTCCGGCGGAAGTCTTATTTGTATTGCTTCTTACGACGAATTGCTCTGTTTACGTATCTGTAATTTGAATGAATTTTTTAAATTAATCATGAGTTTCAAAGGCGCAAAATTTTCGTAAAAAGAGGGGATGTTGTTCTTCTTTCGGGTACAGCATGAGGACAGGAGCAAATAAGATGTCAGAAATAAAGATGTTCAAATTTCTAAAGGTCCTGATCGTCGAATCAAAGCCAATGCTTTAAAGCGAAAGGATTGAATCTTAATGAATATTATGTAGTAAAAACACTTTGTGCGAGGTATTTATGAGCTGGAAACATTCACCTTAATTTCATCAGCTTTGTATTTTTAATGTAATGTGTGAAGATCTATATTGATCTATATTAAATTGATTATTAGAAAAACTCAACCTGAACAATTTTTTATTTGCTTCCTGCAAAGCTGAAAGTTTCCAGTGTTTTGACGGGTTTCAAACAGTTTGATTTGTGTGATTAAAATAAAGAACCACTATTCATTACATCATGGAGAAAAAAAACTTCCCATAGCTCGAACTATCAATAACTCGAACCATTTAGCCCGTCTCTTGGGACTTCGAGTTATTGACGAGTTATCAGGAGCTCTAATTTTAAACAAATTTAGATATTCGACAATCGGTAAACAAACACATTAATTAAAGTTATAGTATAGTATCATAGTGTAGCTATTGGTATTACATTCAAAGCAATTTTAACGCAGGAGAAAGCACTCGGAGATTAAATTTAAATTTTGTTATCTTTCAATTTTTTTTTATGCCTATAAATCTTGCTACAGAAGCAAGTTGATTAAACAAAAAAAAAAAAGTGATGTACAAATATGTAATAAAATATATTAAATATCAAACCTGAAAATTAGGTAGCAACTGTAATAAGTGTGTGTGAACTGAAAAGCTACAACAGGAGAATTGATTGAATATGACACCAAAACTCCCTGTCATAGCCATTCTGTGTGAACACAGTGCAGAAAAGCTTCCATCTTAGAAAAAATAGCTTCAACTTAAGAATAGGAATTACAATGCACAACGTACTTGCAATCCAGTAGATTTGTGATTCTTGAAAGCAGACTTTGTATCAACTTTATTTCTGTTTAGGAGGTATTCATAAATGCTTATCATTGAAATCGCGGTAATGATCGACAAACGAAGACTCTTTTTTTTTTTTTTTTTTTTTTCTTATTTCTGTATTTAAAGGATCAGGAAAATCAGATCCGTTGATCGACATTTTTTGAGAATAGCAAAGCCTATTATACTCATTTCCTGCATTAAAATACGCAAAAGACATGATTCTACCTAGAACTGAAAGAAAACAAAATTGCCTGAACAATGTAAACATCAATCGTTTGCAATAGATTCGCCATCCATCTACTAAAGGATCGGTAAGGTCACAGCCATTGAAAGATAATTTTTAACAATAACTAAGTTTGTCTTTCTTATTTAATGCATTGAAATACGCAGAAGACATTATTCAGCTTTTTAAAGAAGCACAACAAAATCGCTTTCGCTATGAACACCTATCTCTAGCAATGGAGATGGGCGCTTAACCGGAATTAAGACTCGCTACTTCCGGTCTACGTCAGTGGTTTGTTTGTTTATTTAGGATATTTGGTGAATACGACCGGCGGTGACACACATCGGTTAGTCGCCGTAAATCTACCTTAATTCTTATTAAATTATCGCTAAATATAGTATTTCACTGGAAATTCATATTAAGTCTCATATTATACATCCGACCTCCATAGAATTTCATAAGGTCTATTTGAATCATGTCCGACCCAAAGCAGCGGCACTCGAGGGCATGGGTCGGAGATGGTCGATGTATCGCATCGAATAATTGAATTATGATTAAAGCATAATTACAGATCGTGTATGCCGTTTTAATATCTATATTAATTCAAGAACTATCATTTCGCTCGGCGTATATACCTTAATTTGCGTAGTCGGCCATATATTACTCGTCCGACCGCTTAGAATGTCATTGGGAAAGAATCTTAATTTGTGTGGTCGGCCATACATATTTCGTCCGACCGCTCAGCATGGGCATTGGGAAAGTATCTTAATTTGTGGTGGTCTGCCATACATAATTCGTCCGACCGCTTAGACTCATTGGGAAAGAATTATAATTTGTGTGGTCGGCCATACATATTTCGTCCGACCGCTCAGCATTGTCATTGGGAAAGTATCTTAATTTGTGTGGTCGGCCATACATAATTCGTCCGACCGCATAGAATATCATTGGTCGGCTGTTGAAATTAGATCCCGCCCATCGTAACGCCCCCTTGGTCGGGTTCATAAAACAATCCCGACCCCAAGGCAGTAATTTCTACTCTGCGCATGCGCAGAAGGAGATCGGTACTTCATTGCATTTCCGGCGGTCGGTGCCGCAACCACTGCCATACGACCGTCGGAGCTGGATTCGGCATCCGACCTAGAAACTTGCGCATGCGCAAATCTGACACTTTCAACGGATTGACACGCCTCCTTCGCCTCGCGTGGCGCGGCGGTTCCAGCTAGCGACGTCAGTAGTTCCAACTACTTCCGACCATGTGCGTGCGTGCTCTTGGTTCGTGTAAAAATGGCTAGCATCATGGAACGCGGTGCGAGTTTCAAAGCGTACATTGAATATTCGAAAACTGTTTAAAAGAGTTCAAAATGAATAGCTCTACGGATTTCCTCCCTAGAATTTCGCGCTCGAGGGCATGAGTCAGAGTTCGGAAAAGAATTCCTGCCGTATTATTCACCAAATTCCAAGCCACGCTTACTCTTTTGAACACTAGGTGGCAGGGCTGCACGGGGTCACTCAAAACTTCCGGCGGAAGTCTTATTTGTATTGCTTCTTACGACGAATTGCTCTGTTTACGTATCTGTAATTTGAATGAATTTTTTAAATTAATCATGAGTTTCAAAGGCGCAAAATTTTCGTAAAAAGAGGGGATGTTGTTCTTCTTTCGGGTACAGCATGAGGACAGGAGCAAATAAGATGTCAGAAATAAAGATGTTCAAATTTCTAAAGGTCCTGATCGTCGAATCAAAGCCAATGCTTTAAAGCGAAAGGATTGAATCTTAATGAATATTATGTAGTAAAAACACTTTGTGCGAGGTATTTATGAGCTGGAAACATTCACCTTAATTTCATCAGCTTTGTATTTTTAATGTAATGTGTGAAGATCTATATTGATCTATATTAAATTGATTATTAGAAAAACTCAACCTGAACAATTTTTTATTTGCTTCCTGCAAAGCTGAAAGTTTCCAGTGTTTTGACGGGTTTCAAACAGTTTGATTTGTGTGATTAAAATAAAGAACCACTATTCATTACATCATGGAGAAAAAAAACTTCCCATAGCTCGAACTATCAATAACTCGAACCATTTAGCCCGTCTCTTGGGACTTCGAGTTATTGACGAGTTATCAGGAGCTCTAATTTTAAACAAATTTAGATATTCGACAATCGGTAAACAAACACATTAATTAAAGTTATAGTATAGTATCATAGTGTAGCTATTGGTATTACATTCAAAGCAATTTTAACGCAGGAGAAAGCACTCGGAGATTAAATTTAAATTTTGTTATCTTTCAATTTTTTTTTATGCCTATAAATCTTGCTACAGAAGCAAGTTGATTAAACAAAAAAAAAAAAGTGATGTACAAATATGTAATAAAATATATTAAATATCAAACCTGAAAATTAGGTAGCAACTGTAATAAGTGTGTGTGAACTGAAAAGCTACAACAGGAGAATTGATTGAATATGACACCAAAACTCCCTGTCATAGCCATTCTGTGTGAACACAGTGCAGAAAAGCTTCCATCTTAGAAAAAATAGCTTCAACTTAAGAATAGGAATTACAATGCACAACGTACTTGCAATCCAGTAGATTTGTGATTCTTGAAAGCAGACTTTGTATCAACTTTATTTCTGTTTAGGAGGTATTCATAAATGCTTATCATTGAAATCGCGGTAATGATCGACAAACGAAGACTCTTTTTTTTTTTTTTTTTTTTTTCTTATTTCTGTATTTAAAGGATCAGGAAAATCAGATCCGTTGATCGACATTTTTTGAGAATAGCAAAGCCTATTATACTCATTTCCTGCATTAAAATACGCAAAAGACATGATTCTACCTAGAACTGAAAGAAAACAAAATTGCCTGAACAATGTAAACATCAATCGTTTGCAATAGATTCGCCATCCATCTACTAAAGGATCGGTAAGGTCACAGCCATTGAAAGATAATTTTTAACAATAACTAAGTTTGTCTTTCTTATTTAATGCATTGAAATACGCAGAAGACATTATTCAGCTTTTTAAAGAAGCACAACAAAATCGCTTTCGCTATGAACACCTATCTCTAGCAATGGAGATGGGCGCTTAACCGGAATTAAGACTCGCTACTTCCGGTCTACGTCAGTGGTTTGTTTGTTTATTTAGGATATTTGGTGAATACGACCGGCGGTGACACACATCGGTTAGTCGCCGTAAATCTACCTTAATTCTTATTAAATTATCGCTAAATATAGTATTTCACTGGAAATTCATATTAAGTCTCATATTATACATCCGACCTCCATAGAATTTCATAAGGTCTATTTGAATCATGTCCGACCCAAAGCAGCGGCACTCGAGGGCATGGGTCGGAGATGGTCGATGTATCGCATCGAATAATTGAATTATGATTAAAGCATAATTACAGATCGTGTATGCCGTTTTAATATCTATATTAATTCAAGAACTATCATTTCGCTCGGCGTATATACCTTAATTTGCGTAGTCGGCCATATATTACTCGTCCTACCGCTTAGAATGTCATTGGGAAAGAATCTTAATTTGTGTGGTCGGCCATACATATTTCGTCCGACCGCTCAGCATGGGCATTGGGAAAGTATCTTAATTTGTGGTGGTCTGCCATACATAATTCGTCCGACCGCTTAGACTCATTGGGAAAGAATTATAATTTGTGTGGTCGGCCATACATATTTCGTCCGACCGCTCAGCATGGTCATTGGGAAAGTATCTTAATTTGTGTGGTCGGCCATACATAATTCGTCCGACCGCATAGAATATCATTGGTCGGCTGTTGAAATTAGATCCCGCCCATCGTAACGCCCCCTTGGTCGGGTTCATAAAACAATCCCGACCCCAAGGCAGTAATTTCTACTCTGCGCATGCGCAGAAGGAGATCGGTACTTCATTGCATTTCCGGCGGTCGGTGCCGCAACCACTGCCTTAGATATTTTTATATTTATCCGATGTTTTCAATCAATGCAAAATAAAGTCTTTAGTAACTGCTTCCTTAAATCAGAGTTGTTTATTTCTCTTATATTATTATTATTATAAATGCATCCACTTTAAAAGTAATGTTTCTTTCATTATTTATATTCATTTATTACATGTTCGTGATTTTGCCTCACCCACTCAAAAGGTAATTCATTTGCATCTGAGTTCATTTCAACCACTCATAAAAATAAATGTATAAATAAAAAATATTCAATTTATCAGAGATTATCTTAATTTGTTAAAGGCTTTAGAAAATCAATACTTTTGTCAGGAAATAGAACATTGAAATAAAGGGGAATTCAAATGCTCTAAGACAATGGTGAAAATGGACAATTTTGAAAACATATGACTTTCAAAACTGATTCATGTGGCCAGCTGAAATATCTGGTATAGATAAATGAATTTACTGAAAAATGTGGCTTTATTTTAAAGAATAAATTTAAGCATCAGTTATATTGCATTCTCTATATTTTTACTTTACTTAAATTTATATGTTAAAGCCAAACAAGAACAGTTTATAAATAGTTTCTACAGTATGCACTCACATTTTTTGAATCACAAGCACAAGTAAGCTCTTTGATGAGGTAGTAGCATTCACGTAAAAGTTTAAGACAGGAGTTTAATTTTTTTTCTCCTCATTCTTGACTAAAACCATTAAAAAAATTAATTTTTAGTTTTCTGAAAATTATTCAGGACTGCTGAAATAACACTTTCTGGAAAAAAATTTGTTCAATATAACTGTGCCATGTGATTTCGTGATAGGATTTGTAGGACCATAGGAGCTATTTGTTGGTCAGAAAATAAAATAAAAAATATTAATATTATTAAAATAATTGGGACTTGAACAACGTGCCCCACTGTCCAACATACCCCACCTGCCCCTACAATTTTGCTGTGGATATTCCTAAGTGAAATGCAAAAAAAAAAAAAAAAACAAGCAAGTTTTCTCACGGTTCCTATAAAATTTGGAATCATGAACAATCATTACTTATTTTAGTCATCATAAACTGATGATTTCTCTTCTTAAGAGCAAAGATGATGCACACTAAAAAATATGTACATAATATTATGTACATAAATGAATGAAAAACATAATCTATGCTAGTCAAAAGAGATTGATGAATTAAAATATTCCCTGTAATATGTGTTTTACTTTTTCATGTGTTTTTAGAACACCCTGTTATTTGAAATTAAACTTTACAACACACTTAATGCAAAGTAGTTGAAATACAGCTCTATTTCAATTAAAGTGTGTTTATTTATTTTCCATTTATAATTTTATGAACTACTTCAAAAAACATTCCTGCCAATTCAAAACATCAGCCGTACTGATGATTTAGCACATTTGAAGAGTTTTACTTCAGCTTTAAAATTTATTTGCCCTTAATGTTTTTTAAGTTTCTTCCAGATATTCTGCAACTTAAAGAAAGCTCAACTACTAATTGAATTGTAGCCCTGATGCAGATGTTCTAGAAAACTCATGATAATATTGTACTGTTTGCTTAAAAAATTGTATAATAGAATGATCTCCAGTATTAAGTTTACAAGGACGTCCAGAAATCATTTTCGAAGTTTTCTTAGCTTGACAGCTTTATCAAAACTAATTTTAATGAAGTTGTTTAAAAAAAAATAATAAATTTCCATGTATAATATGCCATTCATGTTTGTTATGTTGTAAACTTCAGGAAATTTGTTGCCGAAATGGTCTTTGGATTTTCAACAACGACATACAAACCAACGAAAATTTTGTGTTTAAATGCTAAATAGTGTAATTAAATGAAATTTTGATCTTCTTCATACAGACAATGCTGTATTTCTGATTTGTTACACTTATTATCAAATTTATTGTCATTCATTAGTATAATAATATTGAAATGTAAAGAGGTTAAACAAACAATACTTTTGCAACAGAAATTTTAGAATATTAGCTGGTGTTCTGTTTTGATTCTCTAAATTTAGAGTTTTGAATGTTTTGTAAATCAAGTGCTTTCTTTAGGTTTCTGCTTGTTTGTCATGTAAAAATATTGTTTTCAATTCAGATTTATAATAATTTTTTTGGTATTTAAAGCAAGGATAAAAAATTTAGATATACATAAAATTATGAAAGATGTATTTAGGTTTGTTTATTGTTATACCTTATTTCAGCATTAAATAAACAGTTCATTTCTGCTTATTCTGTTCCTGTAATTATCCAGAACCTCCCCCCTCTCTAAAAGAGATTTTTCTCCCCACTTAAAATACAGGACAGAATTTGAATAATTGCAAATAGCTCCAATTTTGGAAGGGATTGGTAGCAACTGTTATCTTAGTCCACTTTTGACTGTCAGTGCACCTGTTCTGTTTCTGACTGAGTTCTGGAAGCATTTTTCAGGATATTAGAACATACGTCATGTTCATCCATCCATGATATGGGGTAATGAATGGAATAACAATCTATATGAAAAATTCTGAACAAAAAATTCAATTTATTTCAATCAAGGGAGTTTTTTTTCATAAAAATTCACTTCACGAATAGTATAAGAGGAAATAAATTACAAGCATCAGTATATTTTGCCCTGACTAATCGAAACTCCCTGATTGAGTAGATGGGAAAAAAGCCTTTAACAAAATTTATTTTCTTTATGTTTATAAGTGACTGAAAATTTTAATTAAACTAATGTTTTGTCCATAATTATTAATTTTTGGAAATGATACTTTGGAGTAAGGAATTTTTAAAAATTTGGTAATAATAACTACATTTTGAACATCTAAATATTTTGAGGTTACGTTGCGTTTCAGAAAACACAAAGATTAATCTTTGCCTATTTTGTTACTTAAGCAGTTATTGATAATAATAGTGTGTCCCAAAATCTATAAAAACTTCAAATCCTGTTTCGGTTCCCTCAATTTGAGTTTGATTGCCTAGTTGGGAAAAATGTCTTTGTTTCCTCTTTTTTTCCTCGTGTAAAAATGTTGGAAATACTGTGTTTGAAATGAAGTTTACAGATGTAACAACACCAAAAAATAAATTGAACATTAGATACTTTGGTTGTAATTTTTATGTGGTAATGACCTGAAGACTTAGTATGGAATTAATGAGTTTTCTTCATGCTAAGTTGTATTTAAAATGTCTGTCAAAATTAAATGTAAGCATTGCTTTTCCACAAAAATTGAAAATAAGTACAAGTCCTCTACTGGTGCTGTGAATGATTTTTTCTTTGTAATATTGTTTTGATGTGAAAATATTGTTCAAAATTTAAGTAATAGATGTATGATGCAGAGAAATAAATAAATAACAATAGATACATTTGTTTCTTATTCATATGAGTTGAAAATAAGTAATGTTTAAAATTACACCCCCTCAACTCCTCAATTTATTTCTGAATATTTGTATCTACATAAAATTAAAGTAATAATTTTAAATTTTATTAAAATTAATATTTTAACCATGATTACCTACTGAACCACTAAAATATTTAGAGGTTCTTGGTATTTTTTCTTTCTTTTTTTTTGGGGGGGGGGGGGGTACCTCGTTTTAACCATCTACCTATTTCTAGTGTTAAGCTTTCAAATTTTCCTTTGCATATTTACCTTTCAGATTTTTAATTTAATGTTTAACTTAATCACATTTAAATCAGAAAATTGTACAGGGTAAACTTAAACATGCAATTTTTTTAATAGCAAACCACTTTTATTAGTAATATTGCTTTTTAGATGGTTACAGGAAATATTTTTAGATTTAAAACTCTTTATAACGCTTGCCTTTCCGAAACAAAAACAAGCAATTTCTAACGTGCATTATCTGTCGTTCATTTATTTAATTTCATTTTCTTATCTTTTTTTTATCACTTCATTTATTTTGAATTAATTAAATTCTAATACATGGAGGTAAGAATTCACATGCTGCAAACTCCCAAAAATAAATAAATAAATAAATAAAAATTATTACAAAAAAAAAAAAAAAAAACTGTCGGCAGATTTAAATGGATATATTTTTGCTGAAATTAAAAACCAATAAACTATTCCTTAGTTTTAACTGTAAAAGGCATGTGACAGCAAAGTTGCACTTTTTGAAGATTAGCCCATTAGTGACTGAAGTTTTTAATTAAACTAATGTTTTCTTTTTCGGATGAAAATGCTGGAAATTTTGTGTTTTAAATAAAGTTTATAGATACAATAACACCAAAAAATAAATTGAACAACAGAGATCTATGTTGTTTACAACAACAACAATATAACAACTATGAGATCATGCTATTGATTTGAAAACTTAGCATGAAATAAATGAGTTTTCCTCATGCTAAATTGTTTTTGGTTTTTAGTTTTTGTTTTCTCATAAAAATTCAAAATAAGTACAAGTCCTTTTTTGGTACTCTGAATTGTTTTAATTTTGTTTCATTAAAAAAATGTCTACTACCTAACTACCTTTCATTCTAGTATTGTTTTGGTATAAAAATGTTGTTGAAAATTTTAAATAATAGATAGTGTACTTTCAAGAAATAATTATAAGACAATGGAGACATCTGTTTCTTATGCATATACAAACGTTAAAAAAATATATGTCAAAATACATGCCCCCCTCCCTTAACTTCCCAATTCATTTCTGAATATTTCTATCTGCATCTAGTTTCAAATAAAAATGACCTCTGATTAATATAATTTCGTTTTCAACTAAATACAAATTAATCTATTAACTAGGTGTGCCCACCAAACCATTGAAATATTCAGAGGTTCTTAATTTTTTTTGGAGTGGGGGGGGGGAGCGAGATAGGATCCCTGCAGTGTGGGGTGTCCCAGGTCTTAAGGGGTCCAACGGCCTATGAAATTGAAGAAAAAAAATTGAAAAAAACCTAGCACTAAGACTTATTTAATGTTACAAATAGTACACTGATGGCCTTTGGGGGGGGGGGGAGCTGCATACAGATTTTGCTGCAGGGAGACCCAAAATGTATAGATACGGGCCTGGATAGGACACCTTGTTTTAAGCTTCTGCATATTTCTAGTATTACTCTTTCAAACTTTCCTTTGCATATACATGGGTGCCCCCCCCCCCCCGTAGGTGGACATCCCAGACATATATTTCCTTTCGGAATTTTTAAGCTAATGCTAAACTTTTCCATTTAAAGCAGAAAATTGTATTTTTTTTTCCTTTTATAAAAAAAAATAAATAAGCAATGCTTTTTGATATCAATTCAAGAAATATTTCTATGTTCAAAAATCTTTATAAAACTTAATTAATGTAGCAAAAACAAGCAATTTTTTATGTTCGTAATTTGTTGCTTATTTATTTATTTTCATTTTCTTAATCATTTTTTATTCCTTCATTCATTTTGAATCAATTCAAACTATAATATAATTTTCGTTGTCTCAGAATCTTTTGATTAATTTAAAATTAATCGTATTAAAAAGAAAAAGGTTAAAGAAAAAATCTGCTTTTAATTCTGCTAACACAGGGCCATTTTGTCTTTTTCTAATGTTTGAATCAAAATCGAGCGTTTCATTTATTGACAGCATGCATTTTCGAATCCGCGTGCTTACATACTTCAGAACCCGTTTCAGCCACTCTTCCCGCTCCCGCTTGTGACTATTTTTTTGTAATGAAACTCGAAAGCGAACAAGGAGCCAATCTTGCAGCTCGGCGGCAACCCTATCTATCTCCTGTAACCGGTTGCGCTTTCCGAGCGTAGCTGTTGTCGCAACTCTGAGGGACTCTAGTCCCATCAGTTGTCCGTCTGCGGGTATTTTGACCAATTACGTAGTGTCAGTAGTGCTAAAAAAACTCGTTTTATTTAAGGATTACTGGACTTCATGCTCATAATGAACATGTTTAGGGCTTAAAAAGACTTACGAATGCATGAAAAATGGCGAGAAACGAGGAAAATAAAAAGGGAATTCGAGTTTTCACCATGTTTCTGATAAGGAACCAAAGAGGTTTAAACCCATGAAAATACGATAATAAAGAGAGTATTTCGTATCAAATGAATCGTTCATTATTCTTTTACAACATTTCTTAGTTAAAAACGTAAAAAACCTCCCATTTTTAAATAGAAAGAAGAGTTTATAAGCCACACAAAAGCAAGTGTTATTATACGCTGTAGTGCCGGATTTTCGTCTGCTACAGTTCCCACAATGCACTGCAGTGAGGGTTTTTACCCGCAGTGACGTCAGGTGAATACTGTCCATTGGACAGTATTCACCTGAATGTTGAAAATGTTGAAAAAGAGTTGAGATGAAGAAATGTTGTAAAAGAATGATGAACGATTCATTTGATACGAAATACTCTCTTTATTATCGTATTTTCATGGGTTTAAGCCTCTTTGGTTCCTTATCAGAAACATGGTGAAAACTCGAATTCCCTTTTTATTTTCCCCCGTTTCTCGCCATTTTTCATGCATTCGTAAGTCTTTTTAAGCCCTAAACATGTTCATTATGAGCATGAAGTCTAGTAATCCTTAAATAAAACGAATTTTTTTAGCACTACTGACACTACGTAATTGGTCAAAATACCCGCAGACGGACAACTGATGGGACCGTTGCCAAACCGTGAATAAGGTCCATGCCGCAGTCATAGAGGAAAAATTATCGCCCCGACCTCCGATGGGAGGTCACTGTGACTTTACTCAAATTTCCTTATTCAGCAAATTTTCTCTGACGGTTTGGCAAATTTCGAGACTTAAAATTGCAATTTTCAAATGCCCGAATGTCTCTTTTCATTACCTATGTGAGCATAACCATATTCGCAACTATCCAGTAAACTATAGGGAGCGCTGCAACCACAGTCTAATGGCGGATAAAAAAGGTAAAACAAACAAATGCCAGAACTTATAACTTGCTTTGAAGCTTAGTGAATGACAGTGTAGCTTTAGTGTAGTTGTTGTTTCAGTAAACACTACCATCCCACTCCAATTATTTATTAATTTTACAATAACACATACCAAAAAATCAACGCGTCTATTCGATCGCCAAATTGTTTTTCTTCTCCTCTTCTCTCTGCTCGAGTTGAGTTGCCCGCTCGCTGGAATCAGTGACGTCATGACTCTTCACTTCCCTACACATAGTCACCACGATCCCCAGAGCTGGAGGCAGAGCCGTGTCCAAGGGGAGGGTTTTTAGGGGTTAAACCCCTCCCATTGAAAAAAAAAATCAATAAATCATTAAACGATTTTCCAAAAAACATATTTTAAGCTTAATTAATTTTAGAGTTAAACTCTGATACAGTATTCAACCTCTTTAATATTTTCCCATTAACAATTAACATTTTCCTGAATTGTAGAATTCCCAAGTAACTTCGCTTCTAAGTGCTCGAAAAAATTAACGATGGAGGAATAGCTGAAGCGTCCGGCAATGCTATAAGCATGCAGGGGGGAATATTATTCAAAAGAATATTAGACAATGATGTGCCCCCACCCCCCCCCAAAAAAAAACTTAGGGGCAGGAAAAATTGTTACTTTGCTTACTATTAGATTTTTTACAGTACGCCTTTAGTGTTGGATGAATTAGTCGTTTCACACATTAGAAAAATATTTCTATGCGAAACAGCATTTTTTTTAATAAAATTTTTATTTTTAATAAATTTCTGTTCAATGTTATTTGATGGAAAAACAAAAGAAAAAAAAAAAAAAAAGAAACTAGCATTAGGTAGCGTAAAAGGAATATGTGTGCCTTTTTTTCGCTTTTACAAAATGTTCATCTGTACAAATAAGATTTCATTCAAAAAAAAAAAAAAAAAACACGAAACGTATTTAAAAAAAAAGCTTAGTTATCGAACCAAAATGAACTATTCAACACGTTAGTTAGTTTTCCTTTGACAACGTAAGTTACAAAGGGGAACCCTCCCTTTATGAAATCCTGGACACGGGCCTGGCTGGAGGACTCCAAATATCTGGCCGGAAAACGAACCCTGCTCCCTGTTCTTGTTGTCACTGGTGGTGGAGAAGAAGTTAAGTGTTCGTGGTCTGGAGCAGGTTGAAAAGTGGGAACTGCCGAATGGCTGCCCGTTTCGTCCGCGGACTCGACAGGAGGCGCAGAAGCGGGGACGGTCGTTTGAGATGAGCATTTGTCTTGCAATAGGAAGGCAGGCTTTAATCTATCCACTGATATTCGTTTTGGGGCCAGTGAGCCATCGATTTCGAGATCAAAATATTTAGCCTTGCGGCTTTAACTTTGTACTGCCCTTTGTACGTTGGTTGTAAAGGGGCATGCACAGCGTTTTGATACACAAAAACGTGTGTACATGTGGCAAGGTCCTTAGATTGAAAAATGCCCATATTTCCATGAGTCGTAGTGGGTGTTAACTTCAGGGAACGAATGACTTTTTGCAATTGCCCAAGAAAAGTTGAGTGACTCGTGTCTTTTGACGGTGTGAACAGTTCTCTTGGTAGCCGAAGCGGCGACCAGTAGACCAGTTCAGCGGAGGAACATCTCAAGTCTGTTTTAAGGGCAGTTCGAAGTCCAAACAACACCAACGGTAGGGTTGAAACCCAAGATGAAGATTGAGACATCAAATGACATTTTAAAGCCGTCTTGAGGGTACGATGCTGACGTTCAATCAACCCGTTTGATTGCGGATGATACGCCGTTGTCGTGTAGTTTTGAAACCCTAAGTAAAGCCGCAAGACTGCGGAACAATTGGCTCTCAGATTGCCGGCCCTGGTCCGTGGTTATTCTCCCCGGAATACCACGAGAAATCTAGAAAATTATTAGGGTTTTAGCGACGGTGTCCGCGGTTTGATCTTTCATTGGGTTTTTCATTGGGTTTGATCCCCCTCTCCCATGTAAGGGTACGTAAGATCCCCCCCCCCCCCATTATTACGTAAGATTCCATTTCGTTTTTCAAAATGATAAAATAACAAATCTTGGAATCGTTACATCACTGGAATCGTTATTCAATTCAAATTATTAAATTTAACTTTTTGCGTAAAGAAATAGTTACTGAAAAGTAAGAATCTAAACTGAAATTTTTTCGACATTTTTTTTGATGTAATATTAATTAAAAATAAAACATGCCATACATAATGCGACTCTTTTATTATATTTTACACTATTCATTCTTTGTAAAACAAATAAAAAAACGTCTTATCCTAACATGTTTCTTACCTTCCATACGCAAATGGAACATAATCTCTGCCAAATCACTTGTTGACCGCGCAATTTCTAATGTGAAATATCGACTTGGAAAATATTACGTAAGAATGAGTTTGCCCCCCCCCCCCAAAGGTACGTAGAGGCTTTTCCAATCCCCCTCCCCTACGGGACCCTTACATATTTAATGAATGGCCCCTTATAGTCTATTATTTTCATTGAAGATAAATTAGCATAAGGTGATTTTATATTCTTCAAAAAATAAATGAGCACCCATGTAACAAATAGCACTTATTACAGAATTTGTCTTTTGCGCAGAAATAAGTTCAGTCTGAAAAACGGGGCTTTTAAACTGCGAAATGAGCATGCAATCGCTGATTTAAAACGAGTCTAATTGAGGAGCATAACGTACTACTTGAGCGCAGCGCCATCTGGTTTTTCCTCAGATCTGACCTCACTTTTTCCCCGTCGATCGGCACACTACTCTTTCTAGGCACTATATTTCAAACTCAGGTTGCAAGCAGAGGCGCTTGAGCAGAGCATAAGCAGCATTGCGCTCCGCAAAGAGCAGCACTGCGAAATTCTCGCCAACCATTTTGGCAGCTTCCGAATTTCGCCAATGCACTGTAATTGAGAGGGTTTCAAAATTCGCTTGCCGACGCCCAAAGCTCCCGGCGCCCAAAACGCTCGACGCCCAAAGTTCCCGGCGCCCAAAACGCTCGGCGCCCAAAGTTCTCGGTGCCCAAAGTGCTCGGCGCCCAATCTTCCCATTTCGAAATTGCGCGCTCTCTTGCGGTTTCCTCGTTCGGAGGGCGATATTTGTAACATACGATCATTGGCCGATCGGAACACTACTCCTTCTAGGCACTATTATAGTGCCAAGAAAGAGTAGTGTGCCGACCGGCGTTTTTTCCCCACGATTCTTGAAGACAAATTGTATGAAAACCGCTAGATGGCAGTGCGGTCGAGATGTACTTTCAATTTTGCGGTATTTACATTAGTAGACGCGGGATTTTGTTACAATTTAGTTCCGCGTTTCTCATTTTTACCTTTATTTCGTGAATATTTCATGAAACAACGTTTAAGGCTTTTAATGAAGGCATCAAAGTTGAACATTAGAAGAAATAAAGCGTCATCTTGTTTCGTATCAGAGTGCAAAAGTGGATACAAAACATTCAAGGAAAAAGTTACGCTTTTTATAGCTCCAGCAGATGAAGAAAAACTAAAGTGGAACTTGTCAATTCCATGGTTAGATAAAGTTTTTGATAAATATTGCTCAATTTGTGCTCTGCATTTCGAAAAACATTTTATTGAAACGCATTTTAAGCATATTATAATTGGTGAGGAAGTTTTGATTCCTCGGGGAAAAACGTTTTTGAAAGATGAGGCAATTCCGACAATTTTCCCAAGTCTGCCAACATACTTTACTAAAAAATTACCAAAGAAAAGGTCAATCAGGAATTATGCAGTTAAGAAAAATGTTCCCTGTTTGAAAACAATAAAACTTGATCTTTCCGCAGATGAAACTGAAATAACCACGTATAAATCTATTATAAATGAAATTGTTCATATTAATTTGCCTGACGAATATTGGGTTTGTATAAAATTTAAAAAATCTCCAAATATTGTAGTTTTTGTATATAATGGAAATTATGTGGAAAATAATATTGACGATAAAAAGATCATTATTGAAGTAGACAAGGATGTTTTCAAAACAAAATTTTACACAATTGACTGAAAATTTGATACTTATATTTTAAGGCAAATGTATTATCAATCGAGATGGCTTAGGGCGCAGTTTGTTGTTGTTTTTAATGCCACTTGTGAGACTCAAGCCCCATTCATGTAGCTAGCATGAGTTTAAAGCAGAATGGAGCGACTCCTGAGTCAATGAGGCCCCTAAATGAGAAAGAGCTCGACTTGGGCACGGTATTTGTTAGCACCACCTCTACAGTTTATAGTTCTGGAGAATAGGTTGGAAATCTCCAGCAACGCTACGCCTGGTAACTGTTAGCGACCGACCATTCGACTTTCGGACAAACGGAATCAACAAGCACGTAAGTTATATTTAATTTTTTTTTTTAATTTTAGCCTTTTAAAATCCTGTACGGAATTGATAATTATTTTTGTTATCGTCCCCCGTTATCGAGATAAAAGGTATTTAAGTCTCCCGAAATTTTAAGAAAAGCGGCAAATTTAAACACTTGGCGAGATTGAAGGTACCAATTTTTCACAGACGATTTCCTCGTCTGCATGTGGCAGGACATCCATATCTACCTATTCTAGGACATCCTATTGGAACGTGAGAAAGATGTCTGTCCCCATCGAAACTCGCTAAATTTGTAACAACGAGACTCGCTTTTCTTAAAATTCCCATAGGCTTTAAAATCTCATATATCGACAACGGGAAAATATTTTTTTTGCGTCCAAAAACATGTATCACAATGTTCTTTTGATCGCTACTTATTTAGATTTTTTAATTGTAGGACTGTCATGCTGTTTCCTGATTAAGGGTAAGAAGATTCAGAAGCTGCTCATCCTTTTAAAAGAACATTTTAAAGCTATCATAAGCAATGTTAGACAAAGGAGAGGGACGAGGAGGTTCCCCATTTGTTTTTAGTTTAGCGTCACAGAGATCCAGACAGAAATCCGGACAGAGAGACTTTCAGCTTTATTATTAGTAGAGAAATAAGAGACGCGCAGTTATTGAATACTTAGCGGTCATTTATTAATTACGTAAGGATGATTTTGGCAATTTTTGATCCCCCTCCCCCCATGTAAGGGTACGTAAGATTTTTCACCCCCCCCCTATTCTTACGTAAGATTCCATTTCGTTTTTCAAAATGATAAAATAACAAATCTTGGAATCGTTGCATCACTGGAATCGTTATTAAATTCACATTATTAAATTTAACTTTTTGCGTAAAGAAATAGTTACTGAAAAGTTAGAATCTAAACTGAATGTTTTTTCGACATTTTTTTTGTTTGATGTAATATTAATTAAAAATAAAACATGCCATACATAATGCGACTCTTTTATTATATTTTACATTATTCATTCTTTGTAAAACAAATAATCTTATCCTAACACGTTTCTTACCTTCCGTACGCAAATGGAACATAATCTCTGCCAAATCACTTGTTGACCGCGGAATTTCTAATGTGAAATACCGACTTGGAAAATATTACGTAAGAATGAGTTTGACCCCCCCCCCCCCAAAGGTACGTAGAGGCTTTTCCAACCCCCCTTCCCCTCGGGACCCTTACATATTTAATGAATAGCCCCTTATAGTCTACTATTTTCATTGAAGATAAATTAGCATAAGGTAATTTTATATTCTTCAAAAAATAAATGAACACCCATGTAACAAATAGCACTTCTTACAGAATTTGTCTTTTGCGCAGAAATAAGTTCAATCCGAAAAACGGGGCTTTTAAACTGCTAAATGAGCATGCAATCGCTGATTTAAAACGAGCCTGAATGAGGAGCATAACGTACACCTCGAGCGCAGCGCCATCTGGTTTTTCCTCAGATCTGACCTCACTTTTTCCCCGTCGATCGGCACACTACTCTTTCTGGGCACTATAGCACTATAATAACTCTTTGATCGCCATTGCTTCTAATTTAGATTCTCTCGCCAGATGTGATGACGTGTTGGTTACTTTCAGTCCTAATAACCGTTTGCCCTCTGCAATCACAAGGCCCGAGGATTCACGTAGGGTGCGTTCGACGAACCTCACCGGTTAACCAGTAAGTAACTGGTTACTTACCGCAGCGTTCTATGATCAACCGGTTACCTCACTGGTTACCATTCTAAGCAGTTGATTAGTTGATTGGAGCACGT
Organism: Uloborus diversus; assembly: GCF_026930045.1. Taxonomy (NCBI): domain Eukaryota; kingdom Metazoa; phylum Arthropoda; class Arachnida; order Araneae; family Uloboridae; genus Uloborus; species Uloborus diversus. The sequence continues at coordinate 102,577,238 of NC_072740.1, read as the reverse complement.
GATCATTAGTTGTCACGTGATTAACTAACCGGTCGCTCTCGGTCGTGCTCATCGAACGCAACCGTATATTCAACCGTCAAAACCCAACAGTTAGGTGGAAGGAGTTAACTGCGATCCACCAGTTTACGGCGGGCCAATACAATCTAAATCTGCATTCTGTTCTGCGATCTCTTTTTAGTTACCTCGAACTGAACGGTGACATTATGAATTTAATTCAAGAGTTTAGAAACAAGAAACGGGATCCTGATGGAAATTTCCTCTGCATAGGATTTTGCAAGTTAGATGTAGTCATTTTGTGCGAATCCTACCCTGAAGAAAATAAGGATCACAGGTATAGTACAAGTACAGTTACCTCGACTTATGCTAATCCGGTATTATGCGATTTTCAAATCAAGTCGATTCGTTTTTTAATTAAGGGCTACGCGTTTTTAAACGAGTTTTTGTTGTTTATTTTCAACCACTTTAATATTTATTCTTTAGTTTCGAATTCTTTTGTTTTGTTTTTACTTTTTTATTATTAGTATTTTAAGGTTTTTAATTTATTTAATTAAGTGCTTCTAAGTAATTATGTAAGTTTTTGAATCCTGATGGTTTGAAACTCATTTATTACTTACAAGTTTTGTCAGAAACTAAACAAATCTCCCCAACCCAAATTTAATTCATTCTTATAATTTCAAACCAAATTTAAAAAAAACAATCTTGAATTCCCCCCCACCCCTGTTTTGGTTTGTTTTAACGGGTTTTTGTTTCATAGGAAATCATATAATTTTCGTTGTTTTTTCAGCTTTCATTCGGCATTTAGCACGTGTTTCTGTAATTTGAAAGTTTTCTTTCAAAAACAGGAAAACCCCTTTTAACAGATACCTGTCAAATGAGGACAGTTTATAATTCCCTGCAATAAGGCATTGAGCCTAATGTATTTAACCTCTACTATGAACACCCTCAAACACGGACAGACAGTTCTGGAAGCCATTTACATGAATCTTTCCTTTTTTGAGAACAACTGAATTTAGGAATAAAAAAAATAACTTCAAGACTTAAATAAACAAAATTGGAAAGTTTATTACATTCATAAAGTTGATGAAATACACTTAGTTTAGAGTTTCTCAGGATAAAACTGTCAGAATGCTGCTTTGGTGCAGAGCGACAGAGAGCCAAGGTGGGCCCTTGTCAGTTATGTCGCCGGGTCCTTCCCGCCCTCCCCCCCCAAAAAAAAAGAAAAGAGAAGAAAATAATGGGGGGGGGGGGGAGAAATATCAAAGCTGTTTACTAGAAAACAGTTAACTCTTTTTTAAGTGCCACAACAGTAAGTACCAAAAGGGTAAGTTTTACTTTATCTTTACGTTTTCTCTCATTCAGGGTTTTTTCGTTCTTTTTCTTTCTTCCTTTCTGTTTTTCTTTCTTTTTTCTTTCCTTCTATTCTTTCTTTCTTTTTTTGCGTCAGTGTCTCCAGGCCCTTAGTTTCCGACTAGGCTGACATGGCCTCTCGTCCGGCCTGCTCTGGTGAGTAACTTTCTAATAATGTTTAAGATAACTTGCATTGTGCATTGCATAATGTGAGAACAATAGTAACAAAAGAAATGAAAAAGAGTTTTGAAGATACTTTAAGTAAATATTGAGTATTGATTGGAAATATCAGCCATTTTGAGAGATTTGATAAACTTTGGGTGTAATGCTAGAAGTCACAACTTTGTTCCTATAAACTCTGTTAATTTGCTTTCGATATAACGACCGTTCTGTATTGTCTAATCCAATACAGCGACCAAATCAGCGGTTTCTTGTGTTCTTTCCAATAAAACAAATTTGTAGCTTAAAATGACATTGATTTACCGACATCTGCCTGAAGTTTTCAATGTCAAATCTAACTTTAAGAGGGGGTGGTGGGGGGAGGGAATTACCATTCACTACAGGTAGCACAGAAAAAATAATGGGAGGAAAAATCAACAAAATTCCAGATTCCTAAGAAAAGGGAGTTGGCAGATATATTGGTAGTTTGGTGTTTGAATCTAGTATTTTTAAAGATTTGTGGTTCTCGAGGGACTTTTAAATGTTTCTTTGGAAAGCAAGAGAAACACAATTTATCACCTATATCTGAAACAGAAATAATGTTATGCAAAAATCACATCTGCTAAAAAGGCAGACCTCTGTTTCTGGTTTTATCTTCAGAAATTGTTGTGGTAGTAGTAGTAGTAGTAGCAGATCTGAAAGTGTGTAACATTTTCCTCCCTATATTTTCTACTTTAAAACTTGTTTAATATTCTGTCATAATATTTTGCGCACTACTTTTCTAAAAATTCCTATGATAAAAAACATTTTGGCATTTACTTGGGCATGCATGATGACGGTGTACATTTTTTAAATTTATACCTCTTATAACGACCACTCGTTATAAAGACCTTTTTCTCTGGGACGGAGATGGTCGTTATATTGAGCGTCGACTGTATATTTTAAGCTTTGTTCTGTCAGTTATTAACTACCCATCATCATTTTTTTGTTTCATTTCTAATACTTCGGAAATTTTTTGAAAAGTCTAAAATAATTCAAAATTAAGTCAATTGTGCAGACTCAAGATGACGTTTTAAAAATGAAATATTTTACAGATTTGTAACTTAGCTTCGTACATAACAGAAAGGAACCCGTTTCCGAACGTCGAAAATTTATCTTTTTCGCTCCACCCTACTGTACAGTAGTGTCTTTGCATATGAAAACATTTTAATCTCTTTTTATGCCTATTAGCATTTGAAATTAAAGTAATAATCATGTATATCTTTGTGGTGAAACAAAACAGTAGAGTAAAGGGATTAAAGTCATTAAATTGGTGCACCTAAAGTTACTATTTTTGAATGTGAATGGACAATAGTGCAGATAAGAGGGTTAATGGCTGTACTGAGGATGAACGTTCTGTTCACATTAAAACTCATGAATGCTTCAAAATAGTTTATCCACGCTTGTTCACTCTAATCTTGATTCTATTAAACCTTGAGAGCATTAAACGGCCCCAGCATTCTCGTATTTTTTAATTCCTTGGCGAAATGGAGATAGATTCCAGCTGTAAACTAGTTGATTTTGTGTTCATGGTTGGTGTATATGCATTAGGGTGGGCCGAAAATTTTTTTTTTTGGATAGTGCTGAAAAGTTGCTATATGGGCCAACCATAAAAAATTTCACTAAATTTGTTTAATATTTTCATCAAAATGTGATAAAATTAGAAATTCCTCATACTTAAAATTCTGATGCTATTTTCTTCTCCCCCCCCCCCCTTGTATATTAAAATACTGTTTAAATTTGATATTGAAAGTTCTTGTGTGATAGTATAATTTTCATATATAGATCAAATATATATTGCATATAAGCACAAAAGTGGCATCTGCAGTTGAGCTCAATACTGGGCCATATTGGGGCTCGTATTAGGCTATTCCCAGTGGTGGATCATGGATTTTGAAGCCCTAGGCGCACCTGATGCGGAGGCCCTCTGCACAACAAAAATGACATTGTTTACTAATATTAACAATACAGAAAATCATAACTTTTTAAAATTTTTAAATCAACAAGCTTCGGGGAAGGGAGGTAGTTCCATTATTATATTTAAAAAGGAAAAAAAAAACATTTATGACAAAAAAAAATTACAATGAAAATTTTTTGCCTTCTAATTTTTTTTCGGAATTTAGTCGGTGCTGGGGTGAGATCCGAGTCCTGATTTCTTGCAACGAGCAAAAAACCAACTTTACCCAGTTTTCCAATGCCAGTGTAATGTAGTGGCATAACCAGAAAAAGTTTTCAGGGGGGGGGGGCACATTGCAAAAAAAAAGGCGAGAAAACCTCTAATTTGATTGGACCCTTGGCTCCGCAGACACATTTTTGGGGGCACCAATTTAACTTTTGATATGAAAAGAAATATATTTGTCGAGCATTTCTGTAAATATGGCACAGATTACAAATACAAATATACAAATACAAAAGTGACGACCAGCAACAGGCTCTGGGCCCAGCTAGACTGGTCCTAGTCAATTTACAATCCCCAGTGAAGATCAATGGCCCTCTTAAAACTGTCTAGGGTCAGGTGGGGTAAAACGGGTCATGGGGTGAAATGGGTCATGCTGTGTATTTTTATTAATAAAAAATTTTGGTCTGGCTGAATTTTTCTCAAACTTTACACAAGTTATGAGGGGCTTTTTGGCTACAATTCTGATTTTTTAAAAGTTTCTGTGTAAATTGCTGGGAGCACTACACTGACATTTTGTTTCTCAAGTCACATGTGAATTTTTAGGAAGCATGACAAACTTCTTAAAATCTTGCTATACATTCTTTTTCTCTTGAAATTCTCAAGCGTTATCAGTTAGAACAGACTTTCATCTACAATTTGCAAAAAACAGGTAGAAAGAGTATCAATTCTTTCTTTTTTTGTTGCTATTTTCATGTGGTGGGGTGAAATGGGACATAGTTAGGCTTAGCGAATTTTAATTCATAATGAGAATAAATTGACTTTCAAAATCCATAAACAGGTCTTAAACAGAAATTTAGAAGATTTTTACATGTAACAAAAATAAAGTATGTATTATCAATGTGTAGAATTCAAAAGCTAAACTTGCCATCCATATTTACAACCTATTACCTACCTACTCTTTCCTAATTCAAATTTTTTATTTATTCAATGAAAATGCCTGGGATGTATGTAAGAAAAAGGGGGGGAAAAAATTCAGACTATGATTTAGAGGCTGCACTAATTTAAAGTTGAAGATGATTTAGCAATTCCTGCAGCTGCAAGGAAATATAATATGCCAAGAGAAACATCGAGGAGATGGGTCTCCGGCGCACAAAGTCGAAAAGGTTGGTTAGACGTACAACGCTAAGTGAAGAAGAAAAATGTATTGCTTTAGCTCTACAAAGTGCGATTCCCCATTTGATAGAAAGATACGATTATGGTTGCTAAGGTATTTATAAAGACTAATTCTGAAAAATGCAATTGTGGCACTCTTGGCATAGAGTGAGCCAGGAATTTTGAAAAAAGATCAGCATGCCACTTATGCAAGAGAAAGCAAGAATTGCTCACGAAAGCAAGAGCCTGGACATCTTCTAAAAAGCAGCAACCGAATGAAACCCAACTCTTAGATGAAGAAATGTCTGAGTTACTTGTGCAAGAACCAACACCTGGGAAGTGGATTCTTGTCTAATACACGGGCAAGAAATCATCAAAAGAATTTGTTGATCACTTGACATAAAGTTAATGACCAAGATTACAACAACAGTAAATTTTCTACAAAAAGCCAACTCAGGCAAATACCAGTGGCGTACCCAGGGTGGGCTGATAGGGCTACACCCCCCCCCCCGAAATTTTCAAAATTAATTATAAAAATTATAATAAAGAACAAGTTTTTTTTTATGATGTATTTTTGAAATCTTACATTCGTATTGATATCAGAAAAGCGATACATGAACTTTTCTTAGCTACAGTTCATAAGTATCCCTGCCCCCCCCCCCCCGAACTGATTTGTCTGCGTACGCCGCTGGCAAATACTACATCTTTCCTGAGTAGGAAGATACAGACATTGTTGTCAAATTCTGAAGACATTGAATGAGCAGAATTCGATTGTTGCGGACATTATGTTTTTGAGTTTTAGTTAAAAATATTTTGGTGTTGAATATGTTAAAATAAATAAATGGTTCTTTGGAAACAATTTCTCTCAGCTATTGTACGTGTTTTGGTAATAATTTCTTAGTTATTGTATGTTTCTATTGCAATGACCCATTTCACCCCATTAAAACCCATTTCACCCCACCGTGGGGTGGAATGGGTCAGATACTTCAATTGCAATTTTCAGATTGTCAATGACAACAAATTTCAATGAGAAGCAGCTTAAATTAAAGGGGAAGAATCAGATGTAAAGAAGAAATTTTGAAAATAGTACAAAAAACGTTTATGGGTTTGCAAATGGCATCATTTTAAAAAAATAGACAAAATCCGCCCCATTTCACCCCACCTGACCCTATTCCTTTGCTCATTACCACCTCTTCCGGTAAGCTGTTCCAAGGTTCCACTACCCTGCTAAAATAATTTTTCCTAATATCCATGTTAGCCTGAGATTTAAATAGCTTAAAACAATGACCCCGTGTCCTGTTTTCAGTGCTAAACTTTAGCCCCGTAACATCTTTCGTTTTAATAAATTTAAACAGCTGAATCATGTCCCCTTGGTCTCTTCTTTGCTCAAGACTGTACATTTTTAGCCTTCTAAGCCTGGAATCATAATCTAAGTGGGAAATTCCACTTATTAGCCTTGTAGCCCGCCTTTGAACCCTTTCCAATACATTAATGTCTTTCTTAAGATAAGGAGACCCAAACTGAACAGCATATTCCAAATGGGGTCTTACCAAACTTCTATATAAGGGCAGAAGAACTTCTTTAGATTTATTTGAAATAGATCTATTGATAAACCCAAGCATCTTATTGGCTTTGTTGCTAGCAATGCTGCACTGTTGGCTAAACTTTAAATTCTGACTTATTAGGACCCCCAGATCAGTAACTTTGTCTGCCAGACTAATGACTGAACCTTGCAAATAATATCTTGTACACTTATTTCCATGCCCTAAATGTAGCACTTGACCTTTCCCAACATTAACAGCCATACCCCATTTATCAGTCCACTCCGTAATATGATCTAGATCCTCTTGCGGCTGATTTGCTTGTTCTTCATTTTCTACAGTCCCCATAACTTTGACATCATCAGCAAAACAATTCATGTTCCCAGAAATATTTTTGTGAATATCGTTCATAAAGACAATGAACAAAACAGGCCCTAACACTGATCCTTGAGGAACCCCGCTTAAGACCTCACTCCAATTAGAGTAATTTCCCCTTACAACTACTCTTTGTTTCCTTCCGGTCAGCCAATTTTTTACCCAAATGAAAGTTTTCCCTCCTATTCCTATATCACCTATATTACCTAAAGTATCCATTAATAACCCTTATTATTCACGAGAGGTACGTAGTGGGTGCGCATGTAATAACTAATTTTAATCATTTCGTAATTGAACATGTTATCCTTGTGTATCAAAAAATGACAGGAATTAAATCCTGTTAATCCTTTAATGTTAAAATGTGTTAGCGATTTTAAAACTTTCCAACGCACCCTCTCATATCTTTGTGCCCTGCTCATCCCTCTCTTCGGACTGCCCTGTTTCCTTATGTTAAAAATGACCTTGCATTGACAGATGATAGAAAGAAAATATCATGTCCAGTCGCTCAACTTCATAGCTCAGTCAGAGGCCTAGCGTGACCAAACATTTGGGGGGGGGGGCACCAGGGCTTTCACCAAGAAAGGTGTTGCCCCCCCCCCCCTCCAGTTTTCAAAAATCCAGTCACCAATTTCGTGATTTAAACTTTTGTTTTTTAAAAAGGAAACCTTAGTGATCTTAAGAAAATGGAATAGAAATAATAAGTAAACAAATAGAATACAGGTGTTTCAAAAAAGGGTCTTTTTCAGCAAAATTTTGAAAGCAAATGCAATCTTTGAATATTATTTAGTAACGTCCAAGGTTCTGCATTATGCTTTACCTAACTGATGGCCACTAAAGCAAATGTTTGGAACATTATTTTAAGCACTCTTCAGTCAAGTAAAAAATAAATTGGTGAATAAACATAGCTCCATAGGGGCCATTGACATAATTACATCTTTATCTTTTTTTCTTCTTTTGCCTTTTTTTAAATAAAAATATTGTGGAAATCGCAGTTAAGTGGAGAAAAGTATTTGTGCCACCAAAATATGTTTTAAATAGAGAAAAAGTTCAAACAGTGTGAGCAAAATTTTGAAAACATCATGCCTAGGCACGCCAGTAGTTCTAAGTGTTTATAAGAACCGGAAAAAAAAACAAGAATTTTACAAATATATTCAGGAGGCATAATATTTGCAACAGAAGAAAGCGAAAAGGTTTCGCTGAAAAGAACCACATCACATCAGTTCTTAATCTTGAAAGTTTTTTTGACGGGGGCCGCAAATGGTTGTATTTCAAACAAATAAAAATATACATTTCTGTAAATTGAAAATTTCATTATGAAAAAACCAAAGCAGTCAAATAATTTTGGAAAAGAAAAACTGATGGAAAGTTTTTCAGGACATTTTTATCAATAATTTAATCAAATAAAAAAGATAGAGACATTGCCAAAAAAACCAGGAGGGGGAGAGATTCCGAACTCTATCCCTTCTCCTTCTCACGCTATCAAACCTAGCCTCGAAATGCAATTTTGAAACTTTGACTTTGAAAAAGTCTTTGAATCCCACTTCTTCTCCGAACACCATCAAAGATGGTCTAGAATTGCATAAGTACTTCAATTTCAAGAAGCATCTATGAGTGCCCCACTGCCCTAACTCTCAAAAAACAGCCCTACCCCATACTTAAATATAGTCTAAAATTCCATTTTTATGACTTCGAGTAAATCCTAAAGGTCCCAGAACCTTTCCTACCTCTAATATCACCAATGACTGTCTAAAATTTCGCATTTATGGCTTAGACTCTGATAATATTTCTGGGACGAGTCCCCGAAAATTCCCTGAAAATATCATTGAACATCTTATATATGATTCCTCTATCCTGTTTTCCTGTTGCTATACAAGACCTTATTTATTCCTTTATTGAATTCCATGATTTACTCCTCATTTTCATGCTTATCGTGTCTGCTGATGAAGAAAAATGAATCCAAGGTCGAAATATTGCCTTCTTTTTTTTTTTAAATTTTCTTTTACCCATTTTTATTGCATATTACATCGCAGCCGAGAGCAAAGACAAATTGGCTTGATCAGATAAAGCAGCTTGCTAATAAGGGGAAAAGCTGCTTGGGTTCATATCTGGGTCAAAAAATATGAATGGGGGTTTTTTCGTTCAGCAGAATTCTTATCTAAGTTTCCATTGATATGCAAAATTATACTCATAGCAGAATTCTAAGCATAAGTTCTGTTGTTGTTAACTTAAACAGTAACGTTAAGTACATTACTGCATTATAATAGCACTGAACAATAGATATCGCAATTTTAATTACAGTTTTTAAAATTATGAAGATGATGGTTTACGCAGTGTGAGAACACCCCTAGTTCTGGCTTCGCTTCCATTTTTATGATTTTTGTATTTTGTTCAGACACTACTCTGCCAACTTCACTATTAAGATAAAAGTGCTCGTTTGGGAGCCATTCTGTTTTATCAACATTCATATGTAGAAGGGAAAAAAAAACGTTAAGAATCAGAGTGGTTATTTGTATAAATTAAAGCAAAGCGTTGTTTAGACTAATACAATGTATGAACTTCCGCTTTCAGTTATGCTAAACTAATGAAAGTCCAGTCACAAAACCAATATTTAGTGTCAACAAAGCCCATTCTAACGCTCCACCGCTCCTTTCCAAAAAAATTCATGTTGCAAGCAAGCTATTCGCGTCAGCAATAAAAAATGCATTACTCAGGAAAAACTCGCATTATAGCCAATTCCCGCAAGTCAGATGGCGTTGTAGTGGGATCCGACTGTACTTTTATTTATGATTATTATATTTCTCCTTTTTTAATTTAGCAAGTAGAGGCTGAATTTGGCGCCCCTTGAAGGTAGCTCACGCGTACAATACAGGCAATATACATCCATTTACACAGTGGGCCTGAAAAGAAATTTCCATCACAGAAGCATAAAATGCCTAATTGCTCTATAAGTTTGGTGAAGGAGCGGTAGAACTGGTACTACCATTACTCAGGAATTTTTCAAAATTTTTTGCTTGAAGTTAACTTGGTAAAACATAACATGTTCACTTGTGCCCTCCTCCCCCTAAATATATTAAGTATATTTTGTATAAGGGCAGTTCTCAAAATGTGGGAGCAAACACAGATCTCAACTTTGAAGCTTCAACACCAAATAACTTTCATTTTATCTAACTCGAAAATTTTTGAGTTAAACTTTAATACTGAATATTTTCTTTGCTAAAAGGTACAATTTTGGATATATCAAAACGTTAACTGAACAAATGTACCATTAAAAAAATTTTTTTAAAAATTATTTCCATACGTTTCAAAAAAAAAAATTAAAGGTATGAATCTTACACTGAATAACTTTTTAATATTTTACACGAATAACAAAAGTAAAGATAGAGATTATTTATGTTGGATATAATTTGAGGTTAATGGCCTACAGCTAAGCTGAAAATTAGGCAACTCATTTACAACTAAAAATTTGAGGGAGTGGTCTGCCCGAAGAAAATAAAACATGAATCATTCTTTACACTGAAAAACATTTATTTAACATATGTTGAGAAAATGATTACAACAAAATGATTTGGTTCTCCGAAGAAAATTAAAAAAGAGATCTTACAATAAGTCCATGCAGGTATCAAAAGTCCTGTCGATGTTCCATAGTGACACCTCACAGGTAGATGGACGGCATGGCAATTTCCACCAGAATTGCAGGCTGGTCAGTTTATACCATGTGAGCAAAGTTCACCACATCAGGAGAAAAACATATCGAAGATGGACACGATCCTCTTTCCTCGGAGACCAAACGACCCACATCAGGGAGAATTATAACTTTTCACTTTGATAGACGTCATAACAGCACGCGCTTTCCAAACTGAAGACCTCGGCAGTGAATTATTCAGAAAAGATCAGACCTCACCTAAGAGGCCAGTAGCAAAAAAAAACTTATGATGACATTGACGAACACATTTACAAACACCAACAACACGAGACGAGTAAAAGAAAAGTAGCCCGATCGTCAGAGTATTTATAGCCAGATCCGACCTTGCACGTAACAATGTGACGTTACATTATTTGCATATTGCAAGAACAACTCAACTCGGAGAAAACACAGCTTGCAGGTTGCACAATTCTTATTTAATTTGACATTCAGCACTTAACACCTCAACATGGTTTCCTCATCTGATCGACATGTGCTCTGTCGGAAGTTTACCGACGTCTGCCGAATGACGGCAACCAATCATAGCGTGCCACATGTTTTTCCGAACACTTCCGATTCAAACTCGGACATTTGAGTGTCGGTAGCAGGTGGATGGGATTTCACGCGCAAGGTTTTTCCCTGGAATGGCAAAAGGTAAGTCACAAAATGATTTTTTTTTAAAACAATATTGGTGAAATCCTCCAAGAAACCAAAAATAAAGGCATTTAGCCCAACAATTTATTTGTAAAGGATTTAAAAAAAAAACGTAAGTTTGAAATTTGATGTATGTCCAAAAGTTACGATCTTTACAATGCTATTATTTGAGAACTAAGTATATGATGTTTTTGTTTTAAAGATATTTATCGATCCTGAGAATCAATTTTTAATCGTTTAAAAGTGTTTTCATAAGCTGTTATGCAGTATCTTAGAAGAAAAATGATTTTTCTTAAACATACATGTGAGATGTCCAAAAGGGCGTTACGATCTTGACGCCGATAATTCTGTCCGTTTATTCATAATTTTTGATGATCCACTGTCTTCTAACCTCAATAAAAAAGGTTATTATAATGTTATCTTCTTTAATCCATTGGTATTTTGCATAAATAATATGTTACACACATTAAACAATACATAAATTACAGTAGAAACATGGCTGGTTATGTTCGTAACAAAAGCCATTTTGCGCTAAAATCGCCAAGCAAACCTCCATTGGCGACAACACAATGATAAGCTAATGGTTACCAGAGGGGAATTCTAGTTTGACAAATGTAGTTTATCGTCAGCTGCACCAGTTTTGGCGACTATATCACCTGCGCTAGCATTTTTAAAATTTTTTAGAGTTAAAAAAAAAATCGTCTACAGTTGATTTGTAAACAAATATCAGTTGGTAATTTTTATTTTTTCTTGAGATTTGAGAGATAGTAAACTTTTTGAATTAACAACATGTTTTGAAAAAGTGCTTTAAACAATTTAATTAAGTTCTTTTATGGAATTTGTGTTGTATTTATGTGTTTTTTGAAGTCATTATTGATTTTTAATACCTATTTGCAAAAGGTTTTATTGCAAAGTTAAATGCTCACACGAGATTATGTCTCCTAGAAGTAGAACAAAAAGTGAAGTTCTGGTAGAAGTACATTCTAAATTTGGAAAATATCTGCAGAAATGAAAGTTAATAATCCAGAGAAATACAAATGTTATGTAATAAAAGATGCTACGAGTTTGTATAGTTATTTCCATGAAGCTTTTTTTAACCTTTCATCAACTTCTTCAAAATCATTCCAAAAGTTTATTAAATGTAAAGAGCAGTATGTATAGCCATTCAAGTACTTCATTAATATCCTCTTTATTATTAAATTTCAAAATTCAAAAAGTGGTAGATAAAATTTTCATTGAAAAACGGTGAAACTTACATTATGATGATGTCCAAAATCCGTTACCTACAGGACAACAATGTCCAAAATCTGTTACCTACAGACTGCTGTTTTGATTTGCTAACTAACAATTTTTACAAATACCTGTTGTCTTTTCATGTTCATATATTGTGTTCTAGGTATGCATGCTGTAGAATAAAAGCAAAATTGATGTCAAATTTGAAAATTTTTGAAATTGCTCAAAGTTAACTTTTTTGTTCCCACCTTTTGAGAACTGCTCATAATCATTTTAAAACAGTCTTTCTTCTTCAGTTTCAATGCATTTATTTCAGCTCTTACTTTTTAACTCTCTTATTGTGGAGTACAATTTAAATTTTGGATAGTTGCTGTTGAGAAATGGGGAATTATGTTTTGTTCATATTACTAAAAAAATGAAATGTAATTATGATTGACAGTTTTGAAATGCAGTACGATTCAATTTAAATGAAAGTCTTCTGATTGGGTTTTATATTGCAAAGCATTTTATGAAAGTATAAAATGAAATGAAAATGAAATATCATTTTATTTTTATGAAAGTAAGTAGATGTACTTTTTCTATAAATATAACGTATAAAAAAATTAATTTTTTTTGAAACAATTTTGACTAGATTTATTTTCATATTAAAATTATAAATCTGTAATTACTAAAAGTTTTTGTACTTGAGTTCTGAAATGCTTTACGAAATTTAATTTAAAACATCACTACTTATTTACGACCATACTTACAGGTTCATATCTCATCGATGGCTGCGTGGTGGTAATGCTGCAAAAGCTGCTAATGTTTTTGTGGAGTATGGAAGGAAGTGTGATTTTTTTGGGCCAATGAGCCGTGACATGATTGGTCAGTAAGTAATTTAAACTAGCATTTATTTTTAAAATTTCATAATTTTAACTAAAAATAAGCATTTGGAACATTATTTTTTTACCATTCATATCAAAAACATAAACAAAGTTTGCGTTAGCTGTCATTAGGTGCATTTTGCCTTTAAAAATATTAGTTGCACAACGATAATTTTATGTACAGTCATCGCTTTTGACCCTTTATGAAAAGTTCAATTTGTTAACCGTAATTTTACACTTAGTCATCATTTTTACATAAAACACTAAAGTGACAACCAGAGAAGGCTCTGGTCTCATCTAGTCTGGAACTACTCAAGATCATTGACCATCTAAAAACTATTTCCCCCCTTTCTCATTACAGCCTCTTCTAGTAAGCTGTTCCAAGTACCCATAACCCTACTGAGTCTGTAATTTTCTCAACTTCCAGATTTGTATGAAATCTATATAGCTTAAAACAATGACCCCTTCTCCTGTTTAGGGTGGAAAAAGTTAGCCCGAATCTCCATGCCTCTGGGTAAAAGCTTTGCTTCAGAAGCCAGAGGTTGTGGGTTCGATTCTCACAGGTGCTGTGGGTGTTATTTCCTCCTCTTTGTGTTGTCTAAATAAAATAAAGGAGTCCAACCTCTCGAGGCAATGACATCCTATATTTATCTATAGTTAACTAAGGACATGTCAGCAACAACAACAGTAGTGTTCACTCTAGAAAAAAACAGGGCAGGGTGCTGCACTTTTTTTAAAAAAAAACGCACTATTTCAACGCAGTGTCCCCAGCCCAAGAACAATGATGCACCACTCAAAAAGTACAGAGCGCACCCCCCCCCCTGCCCAAAAAAAAAAAATTAGAAGGAGAAATAACACTTAAAACAGCTTGCAAAAATTCAAACAGTCTAGTCTGCATCTGCACCATACCCCCCCCCCCCCCCACCTTGATCGCCATCACCACTGACTTTAGTATTAATATGATTTCATCCAGAAAATGCACTCGTCTTCAGAATAGGGTTAGTTCCCCCTCCCCCACACAAATGCCAACTAAGCTAAGCACATTTTCCACACTCCATAGGAACATTTAGCTAATACTGAAACTTGGCTTTGAGTGTTTTTCAACACTTTTAAGGTCATAATTTTAACTACCTATGAGAGTAAAAAAAAATCTAGGCTTTTCAAAACCCTTTGAATTTTAATTTAAGAAGAACAGTATTTAATTACTGATCTCCTCTTCCTACCAAAGAAACTGCCTAGTAATGTGCATTGTGCCATTAATTTTTTTAGTAGACATCAAAATCGTGATGAGTGTAAATTCTCCTTTTTTAAATATATTACACTTCAAATAGAATAATTAACTTAAAATGCTGTGTGCAGTGCTTCAAAAATGCAGTGGTAGCAAGTTGCAAAACTAAAAAGACTTTATTTGAGCTCTATTTCTTAGTCTTGGAGTTTTTCAAATTCATAACACAAATGTGTTGGCAGATGTATGCACTCCTAAATGCAATGCATAAGCAGCTTGGGCCAAGGTAAGATTTTTATCTCAGACAATTTTTGTGAAAATTTAATATATCGGCATTTTAATTTTGTGATTTTCAAATCAATTGTATAATATTTATAAAAGAAAAAGAAACTGCAAGATCATTTTAGTTAGAAAAAAGCACAAGTATGTCAAAAGTATGTTTTTTATTATGTCAATAAGTGTTTTAGATAATCTGTTATATGAATCATATACAAAGATAATAAAAATACTTAGCAAAAAGGAAAGAATTAAATGAACGCCCTGTCAATGCGATATCTTTCCATTTCAAATGGTTTTTTATGGGGGAAGGAGCTGTGGATGGGGTTTAAAAATCCAAGATGTTAAAAAAATACCCTTGCATTTTAGCCCAGTAAGCTTTGCACTATGTTCTTCTTAGGAAACAATCAGAAAGTTAACTTTCCAGAAACAGATGTGAAATAATTGCTACACAATCACTAGCAATGCCCTAAAATTAGCTAAGCCTAATTTCTACGTGCAAATGAAAAACGGACACAAAGGGCTGAAATGTTGGGATAGTGTCCTATTCTCTCTCTCATTATTAATTCTCAGAAGGATGGGAAGGAATGAAACAAAGATCTCTCCCTTCCCAGGGGACCTCCCATCCCCTCTTTGCCTAGGTATTTGCTACTCTTTTTGTTTATGGGGCCGTTTTCAGGATGAAATTCTGGGAACAAGGATAAGACATGGGTGTTTTTGCAGACTGTCGTTGGACAAATAAAATTGCCCCGATATTGCGGAAGGTCGAAACGATGATTGAGGCATCTTTTTAAAAACACAGGGTGCAATTTCTTATTTCTGAAAAGGGCGGGGCGCATTTCGCGATCTAAAAGAAGGGCAGGGCGCATTCTGCTGATATGGAAAAGGGCAGGGTGCTGCGCCCTGCAAAAACAGCCTAGCTGGAACACTAAACAACAGCATCATCCTTCATTTTTATGAATTTAAGCAACTTAATCATGTCCCCTCCGACTCTTTTTTGCTCAAGAATATACATATTAAGCCTTTTAAGTCTTGTATAATCTGAATCTCTAAGTTCCCTCTGGCTACCCTAATAGCCCTCCTTTGAACCCTTTCTAATAAAGAAATGTCTTTCTTGAGATGAGGAGACTAAAACTGAACAGCATACTCTGTATGAGCTTTTACTAAACACCTGTATAAAGACAAAGAACCTTCTCAGAATTGTTTTAAAACAGATCTAATGATAAACTCAAGCATTTTATTGACTTTGATATTTGCTATGCTGCACTGTTGACTGAACTTGAAGTCATGATTTATTAAGGCACCTAGATCAGTAACATTTTCTGCCTCACTAAATGATTGAACTTTGCAAACAACTTGTGTGCTTATTTCCTTGACCAGACCCCAACAACATCTGCATACCTTTTGTTATCAAAAGCCAAGGTAACTTTGTTATAGAAATGCAATAAATTAGTATCACACATTTAACTTTTTCTGCAACCATACTGCAGACTAGTCAACAAAGAAATAATTGTGATTTTAATCAAAGTTTCAAAAATTTTACAAAGAACTGAAATCAGACTTATAGGTTTATCATTTCCTGGATTACCTTTAGACACTTTCTTAAAGAGATGTGTTATGGCAGGCAGCTTCCTGTCCTCTGGCAGTCTCTGAGTTACAAGACACATTGAAAATATTTAAAATAGCATCCACTCTAATTCCTCTTCACTAAAAGTTTTGGATTAATATATCAGGTCCTGGAGCTTTTATTGCTTTCTTTTTTCAAATGAAATAAAATGTCGTCCCTGGAAATCAAAATCCTCGTGCTGTATAATAGCTTGCCTCAACTGTTTGAGAACATGTGCAATATTCATATCCTTTCGTATATAATATATCTAGAAGGTCTTATGTTTCACTTGGTCTGGTCGAACTCATGAGTGATTTTTTAGATTCAGTCAGTGGCGGATACACCCGGCCGGCATTTGCCTGGTGGGCCGGTCATGTTTCCTGGTGGACCGATCAGTTGCCCTGTCTACAAACAGTAAAATGTAAATACTGCTACATAAATTCTCTAGCTTCAATCTCTCTTTATGTTAATAAAAGTGACAAAAAGGATTTTTTCAACAAAGCTTTAACAGAAAATGTAATCTTAAAACATAATTAGGAGCATCCAAATTTCTGTATTATGAAGATTATTTAAGTAAAGACCTCCTAAATGTGCGTTTCTAACATTTTTTTGCGAAAAGTAAAATATTCAGTTTCTCTCACTCAATATCCCTTGAAAGCTTCAAACCCACTCACAATGGGGTGAAAACGCTTAAAAATGATTAAATCCTCAGGAATTTGAAGTATGGATTCTAAATTTGGTTGATTTCTTTGTGCTATCAAGTAGTTGGATAGTATATACTATGAAACAAATTTGAGGATAATGAAATGTTCAGTATACAAGGTAAATGTCGAGAAATAGAACAGATATTTTTAAAAACGGTGTGTGAAATATCATTCCAATGTATAAATTCGTATTGTATTAATTTGTGTGCGATGATATGTAACACAAATGATATTTTTATAGGTATTTTGAAATGTGAGGATTAACTTGAAAGAAATTTTATTTGATGTATATACAGAAAAAAAGTAAATTTTAAAACTAAACTACATCAATTGAAATTTCATTAAATTCATCTGCTGCTCCCTCCATATTATCATCAATTAGCTGTTTAGTATCATCTTCAAGGTCCAGTGCAATTGGTAGCCATTGACATTGTAATGACGAAACTAAAGGGTCTGAAGGAACGAGGAGGTTGTGCAGTACGTCTTCGTTGTAGAAGTGTGGGAATATTTTTGGCTGTTTTTCAGCCTGAGTTTTCTAAACCCCTTGTTCCGTGCTTCTTGTGCCTCTTCAGATATCCAACCAGTTGGCATTGGAGTTGAATCCAACAAAGGTTTTACATGAAGCATACTCATATGAAGCGATGATGACATATAGTACCAACTATAACAGCAAACATAGAGTTCGTATATTTCCATGCAATATTTATGCATTTTTTCTGAATTTACATCATTACCACTAACAAGAACCTGGAAGATAATGTAGAATCTATGGATGAGGTTTGCATTAACACCTGTCACTTCTGTAGCTAACTTTCAGTTGCGAAAAAAACGACAAGCAGTGTTGCCATTATTACTCATCCCTGCTCCCTGCTTCGGCACATCTTGAGATCTTGCACTCCATTTTTTGAAAGGAAGTCGGTACCGTATATGGAGGACGCACTCCAAGAACCTGATCCATGCGTGAAGTGTTTACATTCCGTAAGCAGTAGATGAATCATTAACGGCTTTCGCACTTACCAAAGGAAGGTTGTTCATCTCATTAGGTCTCGCGCCACATACACAGCACGAGGAGGAGGATACTGTATTAGTGATAAATTGTCTAACCTTGCCATTTATCATAGTTAAATGGAATTTATGGTGAACTATGAACACCACGCGTTTTGATTGTGACAGAAGTAGGCTGTAGGTTTTAATTTCTGTTTTCACCCTTGTTACTGCATCTAGAACTAGGCTGCATGTTTCTTTGGCGAATGTGAAAGTGATTGGTCGGCACAACCTCGTCGAAATTGGGAGAGGGTTACCCCAATACTGGGTTTCTTCCGTGGATGTCAGCTGGAGTGGTACTGTTGAAACCATAAAAATGTTTTCATCTGAAATACAAACATCGGTAAAACCTTGATTGTAAGTGCAATTACTTGAAGCCTCATCACAACCCCACTTCCAAAACAATGATAAATCTTGAGTCTGTGGCAGATTTTCAATATGAGCGAAAGATGGAAACAATCTGTTAACTGTGATATCCACTAGAGTTTGAAGGGGAATGCAAGCGTCCACTTCTGAAAGTGAAATAGAAGGATAGCACACCTTTTTAGGCTTCTTGTAGTTTGCGTTAAGATGGCAAAACGTTGCATAATTTCTTCTTAATAGCTGATCAAATCTGGTTGTATTGGTTTTGTGTCAATCCTGCATCAAAATATAATGCCAATGCTTCATCCCAGTTTAATGCTGATGGTTCATCATCTAATTCATCAACACCTGACATTAAATTTTAAATAGCATCAACAATGTGCTTCCTACCTTCGTCATGCAATCTGCTCTCCAGCGCATATTGCAGTTTGAAAGACTAATTTTTGTTAATAAGTTAAACTCGACATCTCTTTGAGCTTTTGTTAAGGGCACTAAAATCTTTTTCCGGACGACAATTACTAGAACCAGCACTCCTGTATTTCATGGATGAACTGCTGGTGCTGACATCCGGTGGATCCCACTCGAAACAACAATCATTAAGCCAAAAATCATTATTTTCGGAAAGTTTTATTGCGTGAACGCGAGGCCCATCTTGTTTTAAATTTACTAAAAGCACTCACTCTTAACTTTTCTTCAATTAACTGTTGATACAGATCAGACAGGTAAAATTCATCCACTAAATATTTATACAAAGTATGTGCATTTTGCTCCTTTGACTTGAATAATTCTTTCACAAGGACAAGGATTGTTATTTTTATTATTGACACGGTAAGTGTTATCAAATACATAAATGGCAACTGACATAATGTGCCAAAAAGGTTCAACATTGCAGCAAATCATTCTAATTTTGCCGTCTGCATCATTTATTTTATTACATTATAATTTACTTCATTTGAGATTGATTTTAGTACCTTGAGTGAGAGGATTTAGTTTTGTAATTTATCGTTTGCTGGTTAAAGTTTGTTGTTTTTGTTATTATTATTAAGAATAACGAATGAAGTTTCGGTGACTAAGATTATAAGTTTAAGAATCAGTTGAATCAACAAAAATAAATAAATAAAAATGCTCCAAATATTTTTTGCTGTGTGATTATTTATTATTGGAATGTAATTTGCAGCAGTAACTGAAGTTGGTGAAAAAGGAAAAATGGCAAGATTTACATTTTTTATTTTAACCCAGCTTTCGCCAATTTCCAATTCAAATGAACTATCGGAGGCATTGCAGCCTTTGACCAATGGCTGCTCAAAGAAGTAAGACCAAGACACACCCACTTTCTAGGAATATGACCTGTCCAATGAGACATCTGCCTCGGCATCACAAAATTAAAATATTTTCCCTTTGTGGCTAATTTCTTAAATTGGATGACATATTCAATATCTTCTAGAACTAATATCACACTTGCGAAGCCGTTCTTCTGTTTTCCTCTGCGTACCACCCTTACATAAAAATGAACAATTCTGAAAAAAGGACGAGTCAAGTGCCATCTCTTCAAAGCCAGAGCGTAAAGAATTAAAGGATCTCCCCTCTCTTGCTTGTTTCGTTACACAGGCATTTAATTAGTGAGTTTTTTCGATTTATTTGGACTCAGGGTCCAAAGTTTGCAGGTTTACGCAGCCGATTCCTTTTCAGGGTCTTTCTACAGACCATTGATGACTAATTAATATTAATTTCTAAGAGGACATTTTTTTTTGGTTAAGTTTTGAAAAAACTAACTTTGAATTCCCCAGTTTTCGGTGCTGATCAAAACCAATTATCGGTTTAAATATTCGATCATTCTTTTTTTTTTGTTCTTTTACTATCGTTGAACATGAGAGAAATTAAATATACTCGCCATTAATAAGAAAAAAATATATAGATTGCTTAAAAGCAATTTGTTTAAATCCCCTTCATTCACGGTTGGTTTTCACCCTCTAAAGCTTATCTTTAGCTTTGTAGTGGACGAAGTGCTCTAAAATTCCAGTTTTGATCGCCTAAGATATAGGCCTGTGTAAATATATTAATCCTCAATTGGTTGAATATAGAAAAAAAAACCTTTTAAACAGTTTTTTCGTTTTTGCCCCACTGTGTCACAATTGAAGACCCTTCAGTTTAAAAAATGATTATATAAAAAAAATATGATTCTCAGGGGCCGCCGACACACCGACCTTTTCTACCATTTACCTTTCTTTTCTTTAAAAAAAGAAAAATATCCTGAAAATCAGAGTTAAGTATATAGAAAAATACACAGGCCCCAGAAATATGGTTTAACTAGGAGAAAAATTAAAGTATATTGAGAGAGATTGAAAATACAGTTGACAGTTTTCCTTATTAGAGTGCGATGAAAAATTCAACAAAATAACATTCAAAAATTGAATATATTCTTTTATAAATAAGTATTATTCTGTGAAAATTAAAAAACTTAATTATTTCAAAATATACATTTTAGTTATGTCTTATTTCACTATATGTTCAATAGAAGCTGTTTCTTCGGCAACAAGCAGTTATGTTCTTCATAAAATATGTTCCGTTTCTCACTCTGATAACTAATTCTATAAACATTTTAATAAATATTCAATGTTTTAAATACATTCCAAGTAGCTAATGTGAAGAGAATGAAGTACAATTATCTATATTATAGTGCTAAAGGAAGTGCAAAGGGAGAAACATGATGGCTTACACTTTGCAATGAATGTTAGTGGCTCTTCAATACAAAGCTCAAATTAGGATCAACTAGCAAAAAATAAAAATTTGATCAACAAAATTGAAGAACCTTAAAGTTCAAACTATTAGCAACAACTAAAAAAAAATATATTTTCAACAAATGTTTACTTAAAAAGTTATGATAGCCCTAGAGCTGGTGATGAATTTGGGGAAGGTGTTTTAGCCAAGTTAAGAAACTGGAAAAAATGTACAATTTGGATGTTGCTGAACCTTAAATCAAGAGTGTGTGAGCCATTTGCTGTTATTTTGTTACTGCACAGCTAGTGACATTTGCAAAAAGTTGAAATCAAAAAATTTATTCTTTGAAGCACCTTGGAATTATTTTAGTTTGGCTCTCAAAGCATACAGAAATAGCACTCCAATTATAAAGTACCCACAAACAGTCCCAAACTTGCAAAAAGTCAACCAAAAAACCCATCTTTTATCGGGCCCTTGCAAGAAATCAATTAGAAAATCCATCCTTTAGGCAAATTGGAAATATTTTTGTTTATCGGTTTAATTCTTACAGAATACAAAACTAGCATTTCCAGACAGTCATAAAGTACTCCAAAATTGCCCCAAACTTGCAAAAAAAAAAAAAAAATTTACTTTCTTTTTCAGCACTTGCAGAATACAGAAATAGCACACCGAAGCTGTTTAAACCAGGGCTATGGAGTCGGACTGATTTTGGGGTAAAGGAGTCTGAGTTGTTAGAAATGGTGACTCTGACTCCAATCTTCTTTTTTGCATTGATGTTCCCTTACTCTCTTGCATTTTTTAAAAATCTGACTACCTATTGGTTTAATTACATGTGTAAAGACCTACTAATAAGAAAATAACTCATTGGCATCTAGTTAGCTTGATTGTTCATCAAACTTTCTAGAATAGCTATCTATGCCGTCCCCTAGTTTGCTTGTTTTTAAAACTTTCTTTAACTAATAGGAACTGTCGGCAAACGGTTTTGTTTTGTAACATTTTCTAAGTAATCACTTTCAAATAAAAGTAATTATATACTTTTTACTTCGATCTCGGTTATAAAATAGTAAAAGGAGTATATCCCTTGAGCAAGTCAGGACCCGTAAGGAGGAAAGTAAATTCAAATAAGTGTTGACTCGGAAGCTTTAAATAAAAAAAAAGGCTTGGTTTTAAATCTAAAGTGTTGGTTTTAAATCTAAAGACTATATCTATAAGCTTGGTTATCACTAAAAAGTATGAAATGAAATAAGTGTATGATTTCTTGGTTACAACAGTCAATAATTGCAGTTAACTTTAAAATCTTCATATTAAGATTAATTCAAAAGCAGTCAATAAAATTGAAATTAAAAATTGAACGAAGAAGAAATATTGGTGTAGTAAAAGCTATTTATGTGCGTACAAAGCTTATATGACTTCTTTTTTTCGGGGTTGTTTTAGGGTCATTTGGTTGCAAATAGTTTTATTACTGCAAATTTACTTTAAAATCATGTCGGTGATGGTATATTTAGTGTATGACTAAAAAAGAAGGAAACTTCAACAAAATAAAGTTTAATATTTTATTGCTATTTGCTGAAAATTAATTGATTATATTTTACTTTTTTAATAGATTTCTGAAAAAAGATTTTGAGGAGAATAATATTATCATCAGAAATTTTCTTTACCGCGAAGAAGAAAGTCCTATTTCCTATATATGGCTTAATACTGAAAATTTATCGAACACTATTGTTGGTCCTTATAAGTAAGTTCGTGTTTGATTATCCTAAACATATTTATGGTACAGTGTAACTTTGATTTAACTATACCCAATTTAACAATTTCCTGAATTTAATGGTCCATTTCACTGGCCCGAGTTTGGCTTTTTTGAATGTCTCCTTGATTTAATGATATCCTTGATTTAACGATAAGTTTTCCAACCCCTTGACAATCCTTAAATCAGGGTTATACTATACTTAACAGGTGTCAGTGATTTCAATCAATGGTTTTAACAGTGCCTGCCCTAGACAAAACTAGAATCGGTGCCCTTAACACAATTTTGGGAAAGCAGATTTAGTTTTAAAATAATGTAATTTCTTGTTGTCTTGTTTGAGTAATTGCATGTTTTTAACCTTACTACATTGATTTCTTTTCCATTTTCATGTGAGAAACTATTCTGTTACCGGAAGGTAAAGGGCAGTATCTGCAGATATCAGTTTTTGAGATATTTGATATATAACAATGCCCATGCAATAACAATGGGGAAATCTTAGAATTTGACATTTATTTCAAGTACAACAGATGACAAAAATGCAAAGTAATTAAAAATGAAAAATTTGCTGTTACTATTCTTTATTTTCCCATGGCCATAGTATACTTGTCATAAAAAAATGTAGAAAATTGCTTTTGTGTTATGGTTTGAAATATTTCATCCAGAAAATTCTTTATTCTATATTAACTAAATATTGATTTAAAAGCATATCAACCACAAATTACAATTTATGCATTCAAAATTAAAGAGCCAGTTATTCAGATCACCTGGAATATCCCTCAAGTAGTCTAGAAGTAGAATTTTTTTTACAAATGCACGTAATAAACATTTTAACTGTGCACAATCTTTTACAGTAAACCATACTATATCTAAAAATCTAATTATGGTGTTACAGCAATTAATGAAATTGTTAAATTGTCCTAATGTTGAAAAGCACAAGTTTTTTTTTCTGGAAAATAATATGGAAAGAAATGATAAAAAATGACTTTTTTTGGTTGTTTGTCAGCTGTATAACAAAACAAAAAATAGTAGGGTCTGGTGGGGGAAAGTGGTCAATGGGGTAAAGTGGTCATTGGTCAAATAAATGTCTATAGCTTGGAAATAAATGTTCGAGTGAATGTAAAAATTTTATTATAGGGTAGAGCAGTTAGAAACTACATTTTGAATACAAAATTTTACAACTGGCAAAATTTTATTTGGTTAAAAAAAATATTTTGTGTGAATATGAAAAGTTTTTAAATCTAAACACCTCTTTTAACTTCCTTGGGAAATTTTGTTTGTTAGAATTATGAACAGATTGACTGCATAGGAAGCTTCCTACATGTCTCAAGAACTCTTACTCATTAGCAGTTAGCTGAATCTCTTTTAGATATTTTTTTAGAACAATTTAAGTAAGATGGGGTAAAGTGGTCATAATATTAGTCTTAAAACATATATTGTTCTTCTAATGTCACTTAATCATTAATTATAAAGCAGGTATAAATCAAATATTAATTTCACTTAATATATATTGTTTTTACCGTAAACAGGGTTAAATATACGAGTATATGCATATGCATAAGCATATACTCGTGTAGGCACGTATATAGACGTATTCACATAAATGCACCAATAAATACGTATATGGGTATCTGCACGTATTTTTAATCAATACAGATGTACATTCGACTATACACGTATATACTTGCACACGTATATACTCGCTTGTAGTCTCTCTCTATATATACAACACTTATATACTCAGGTAGACACGAATTTACGCGTACGTACTCGAGTAGACACTTATATATACAAGCAAATGATATACAAGTAAACAGGGTGAGTTTAAACTTTTGGGCATATTATTAAAACGTGTTAGAGAGGAGGATAAGAAGCGAGAATAATAAGGAACATATGGTCACAAACACAATACTGACGCGCTACATGCACGCAAAGCCAGAAACTGATGGATGCAAAACAGGTCACAAATTTATTACACAAAGACAATTTTACACAACATTTTAGGTCTCAAGAAAATTTTAAAGCGATTGATGAAATTTGCGGCCTGCAGCTGTGATACATGTGCGTCGCAATCACAAAGCACGCTCTGTTGCAATAACGAGACTTTTGAAAAACTTTCATCAGCCGCTGCGCCTTTGTTGCAATCCGTGTATTAGAGCTACTACAGGCCGTAACTTTTAACAACTGCTCTAAATATTTCTTAAAAACTAAAATCTTGGGTAAAATCATCTTTGTGTAACAAAATTGAGATTTGTTTGCATTTATCAGTTTCTGGCTTTGTGTGCATGTAGCGCGTCAGCGAACGTAAGTTTCTTATAATTCTTTGCTTCTTATCCTCCCCTCTCACATTCCTTAGATTTTTACCCAAGAACTTGGATTCATTCTGTAGGCATACATGTATATAAGTTATATACTCGTGTATGCATACATGTACTGGTGTATGCACGTAAATGTACGTATATACGTCTACACAGGTATATAATCGTGTTTGCACGTAGACATACGTATACACTCGTGCTTCACAATATATATATATATGTGTGAGTAGACACGTCCAAACACGCACTGGATGTATCACGAATTAACTGGTGTATACCCGTTAATGTGTGTACGTACACTTATATATGCATGTATACGTCTACTCTACACGTACATACTCAGGTATGCATGTATGTACTCGAGATACAAGTGCATGCACACATATAATGTTCATTTACACGCGTATATTTTCGTACGTTCACGTGACACGTATATACATGTGATATGTGATATGATATACACGTGATACGTATATACTCGTGTAGACACGTATGCACTCCTTTAGGTAATCACGTATACATGCTTATATACCAGTGTATACACGTACACTTGAATAGGCACGTGCATGCATGTATCTGATGCATACATGTATCTACTTATATATGAACGTGTTTACTAATGTTTACACGGCACGTATATACTCGTGTACACACACATATGCTTGTGCATATACTTGTAACTATAAAAATAACTGAAACATACAAATATTAGGGTCGTTTATAATGGTTTTGCATCTATTTTTAACTATGACCACTTTACCCCATGCTATGACCACTTTCCCCTACATGGGGTAAAGTGGTCATAAATACAAAGGGAAAAGAAAGTGTTATAAAACTACTTAAATCAATATTTATTTTCCTAAAATTCAATGTGCTGTGTTCTTTAATAATGTAATGTAAAATAAAAACAAAAAAAGTTTAAATGTTTAAAGGATTTATTGTATCTATTATTCACATAAGTTGAAAACCTACGATTTTATGACCACTTTACCCCACCAGACCCTATATTTTGAAAAACAAGTGTTAAAAAAATAACATTTTCGTTAATGTATAGGAATGCATCCTTAGTAGGTAAAAAAAAGAAGAAAAATTAATTTGAATTTTGACATCTTGAATTCAAATTATGTTTTCCGCAATCAAGATTGTGTGTATGTAGGCGTGTGTGGGGGAGTATGTATGTTTGTGTGTAAGGTGTATGTGTGTGTAGGCATATGTGTTTGTGTGCAGGCATGAATGTGTGGGCAGTTGTGTGTATGTGTGTGTATGTTTTTGTGTCTGTATGTATACGTATGTGTTTGTAGGTGTATGTGTGTGTGTATGTGTGCGTGTGTGTAGGACATGGATACAACCTGGAGACGGCTTTTGCTATAGGAGCAGCATCGTGAGGAGCCAGTCGACAGTGATGGTGCGGAGGGTGGCGGTGGGAAAATAAAATGATAGGATGCCAAAAACAGTCAAATGAAAGCAATAAGCAATCTTGATTGCTCAATAAATGTTAAGCCAAAATATAGAGGTGACTCAAAAACTGGAGAAAAACTATAATGCCTTACTTTTTTGTCATTTTACTAAATATTGCTAAATGAACTTAGATACTGAGAAATTCACCATATATAAGAAATAACCTGATAAATGAGCATCATGATCCAAATAGTAACTTTAGATTTGTTATCTCGGTGCGGCTCTAGTGTTGGACAAAAAAGGACCCCTGTCCGGTGCAGCAAATTTTAGGGGGGGGGGTTTTGATTTGAGTGTCTAAAACACATTTTTCACTAGGGACAAACTTGTACAAAACTATTTTGCAAACATAATTCCTTTTTTGTAGCTTGGGAGTCTGAAAAGTATGAAGGTTGTAGCTCTTGTTGTTCTCCTGTGTTTATTGCACCGTAATTGCTGTCGCCCAACGTCAGACGGTCATGTGTCTAGTTGCAAAGCGTGACAGAATGAGTGGGGTCTGATTACAATCATAATCCTCTGCCTGATCCTGGACGCTAGGCCATGTACTTTACAGCCCTATTGTCCGTGCTCAGGAGCTGGTCCATATGCCGCTTACTTCTTGTTAATTGTTTCAACAAGGGGAGCGGAAAGCTTTTATGAGCAATCTTTTGACACTGACAGGTATACCACACACACGAGAATGGAATTTTCAATCAATTAAGTGATTTTTGGAAGTCCGCTCTATATCTTTGTAGTCAAAGAACTGAATATTATTGGTTACTTACTGCAACTTAGCTCAATACCATTGCCATCAGCGTAATTAAGCAAAGTAAAAAATTAAAGAATATAAACACATAGTATATATTTCGCAGAGAAAGTATCTTTCTGAAGTAAGTTTTATGTTTTTTAGTAATTATTAGTTTCTTCTTTCTTGTGTTGCATTCATTCATGAGGTTGAATAATGTTATAATTTAAAGAAAAAAAAATCTTACTTTCATGTTGAACTTATATTAAACTTGTACTTATGAAACAAAGTAAATGCTAAGATAGTATAGATTTTAAATTTGTTAGTGTTGTTATCTCAGGTATATATTTTTTATTCTCAGATAAAAGTAATTTACAAGTGAAATTCTCAGATTCAAAACACTGATCTTAAAAATGTAGTACTTTCATTTCCAAATAAATAACCCTTGATTATATGCTGGGGCATCCCTATAAGAGCCTCACAGAGGTCAATGTGACCTCCAAAAAAATCCTTATTCAGCAAACTTTGTCTGATGATTTGGCAAATTTGGAAACCGAATTGCAAAAAAAAAAAAAAAAAACTGCATCTCATGTTTCATGAGGTGCAGTTTTGTGTACATACTCGCATTTTCTCATTGGGGGAAAAAAGTTTGGAGTTTCATACAGCATATTGATAATTTTGTCCTCCCAAAAATGTTCATTTGGGCTGCCCTGGATTACAAAATTAGCATGAATGCTAGTATTTATTAGTTCAGTTAACGTTTATTTAAACTGATAATTTTTATATTTTAATATCAACTCAAAAGCCAACAAAGCTTTGTTTAGCTACTTTTTTCTTGGATCTACGAGAAAAGTCAACTACACTGCTTGACAATTTGCTAAAGAACAAGTGATTTATGCAAATTTGTACCTTAACCACCTGGCCAATGGAAATAAATTCAAGTTCAGATAGCGTGGTAGATCAAGACTCGTTACCTGTATAAAAGACAGTGCATACACGCTGTAGATTTGTATGAAAATTCACGCTGTTTGGTATTTAACAAAAAATAGTGCTAGATGTTAAAAAAGGTTTTTCTCTGAAATTCTGTTTGGTTCTTGAAATACTTAAGAGTAAAATGTCAGCAAGACATCTTTTGAGTACTTACGATCGTGGACGAGCGGTTGGACGACTGGAAGCAGGTCAAAGTGTCACCACTGTGGCTGCTGCAATGGGTGAATAAAAAAAGTGCCATCTCCCGATTAAAGAGGGCCACTGAAGGTGGAAATGTTTTGCAAAAGCATGCCGGGGGTTGTGGTAGGAGCACCACACCTTCAGAGGATCGCGATGTAGCCCTCGTGGCAAAAAGGAACAGAAATTTCACTCTTGGACAAATAGCTGCAAATCTAACAACCGCTACTGATACACATGTTTCTGCAAGAACCATCTTACGGCGAGTAAATAATGTCGGTTTGTATGCAAGGAAGCCCGTATGGTGCATCCAAGTTCAACCATGTCATCGTTGAGAGAGATTACGCTGGTGTAAGAAACATGTTGGTGAGATCAGCAAAATTGGTCTAGATTGATGTTCTCTGACGAATCTCGTTTTTGTGCGACAAGTGTTTCTCGTCACCAATTACTGTGGAGAGAGCATGGAACACGTTATGCACAAAAATTTGTTTGTGAACTTGATCGGTATGGCCCAAGCATCATGGTGTGGACAGGCATCATGCACAATGGCAGAACACCGCTTCACATTTTTGAATAAGAAAGTGATACGTCGCAAATGTATTGAGAAGATGTTATGCTGGACCATGTTTGTCTTTTTAGGGGGGCTGTAGGTTCAGACTTTCTCTTTATGGATGACGATACACGACCACACTGGAGCAAGGAAGTGTCAGACACACTGCAAAGTGAAAACATTTTCCATATGCAGTAGCCTGCTTATTTTCCCGACTTAAATCCAATTGAACTTGCCTGGGAGGCTCTTGGCAGATGTACTGCGAGAAGAACTGTCCCTCCTAGAACAGTACAAGAACTCACATCCGCATTGAGAAAGGAATCAGAAAACATCCCCCAAGCACTCCTCAACAATTAGTGGGAAGGGTGGAAAACAGATGTAAATTGTGTATCCTGGTAATCATACAGGGCAATTCCATGGTGTTGGACGTAAAAATGAAGAAAAATTTCTCAGTTTTAATTCTACAGTAGACTCCCGATTATCCGCGGGGCGGATTATCCACGAATCAATCATCAATCACGAACATGTATTTTCGCAGTAAAAAGCAAATACCAGTGGGTGTTTTTTTTTTTTTGAAAAATTGTAAATTTACACTCAGTTGTTTTTGCTTGATTGATTGATCTGATTTAATTTTATTATTATTATTTTTGTGCGTTCTTCATCGTACATACACTTGTTTGTTATTGATGTTAAGTTCGGTTGTGCAAAAATACAGAACATTTGTACTGTACTCTATATATATTTTCACTGTTTGCAGAAAGTGTTATGCATCAATACAGTTAAGAATTTGAGATAGGACAATTTTTACCTGATTTGTCCCCCATTTTAGTCTTTTTGCGGTTATCTGCGATTTTTATTATCCGCGGCACTTGTGCCACCCAATTCCGCAGATAATTGTGAGTTTACTGCATTTAACAAATATAAACTGTTCCAAAATGATCAAATTTATTTACAAGATACTTACTACATCCCACTGAATAAAAAATCATGTTAGTTTTTCAAAATAGATCCCTAAAGTATAAATTAAAAAAATTTAAAGAGTTGGTGTCGGATGTAAACACACAAATTGTAAAATTGATGGTTCACTTAAAAATTATTAAAAGTCTGTGAATTGGCTTACATTTTAATTTTAAAAACAGCATAATTCTAAAGTATACTCATGATTGAAGCATATTTCAGTTTTCAAATAATATTATAAAGAATATAATTATTTAGAAAGAATTTTTAGCTTGGTGTCGGACGTAAATTGTTCATATTGGACGTAAACTATTGCTCTTAAATGTGAATACATAACAATGATTACAGTTATAAATATGTAAATTGTAGGTTACATATACCGAAACAACAATCACCAAGTAAATTCAAAAGTAGGGTTGATTGGGGGAAGTGGGACACTGGGGTAAGTGGGTCGACCCCAAAAACTAAAATATCCATATGGTTTTTACACTTTTTTACATTGATCATGTCATGGTTCATCCCAGTGATTAGTTTTGTATTTATTTGGATTAAGTGGAATTTTTTTCCTAGGTCAGAGAACTTAGTCAAAAAAAAAAAAATCTGAAAAATATTTTTTGGCGATTTTAAGCAGCATTTTTCAAAGAAGTGTTTCCCGGTTAGCATTTATTTTTTATGAACATTAAACATTCATGTAACTTAAAGCGCATACTGCACTCAGAATTTTTGAGTAAAATATTATTAAAAACCTTTAGAGGAGGGGCCCCACTTACCCCGTAAAATTTCGCTATGTCCCCACATTATGGGGTAAGTGGTTCCCCCATAACAGTGAGGATTTGAAAATCAAAAGCAACTCTGATGAAATATTTATATTAGTGAAATACAAGACAACTATGATGACTTAGTAGGAATTGATAGTTCAGCAGCAAAAGCTGGTGATTAGTTATTTGTGAAACTTAGATGAAAGAAAAACCATCAAGATTTATATGGGTTGAATGTTGATAATGGTTCTTCCTTAGCCAACGTAGACGCAGTCATTTAGTGTTTCCAATTTCTTTTTCCACTTATAGTTTTGGCAAATTTGCCAAAATTGATCTTAATCGACTGTATTACGTTCATTCAACACACCTTTTTTCAAAAGGGGTCCTACTTACCCCTATCAACCCTAAATGTATATACAATAAATTCACTAAATTGTCTTTTATGCATGTTTCACTCAGTGGCGTAGCTAGACCCGACTTTCGGGGGGGGGGGGTACTTTTATATATATATATATATATATATATGTATATATGTATAATAGCTTGGAATATTTTCCTTTTCTTTTTTTTTTCTTTCTCTTCTCTCTTCTTTTTCTCTTTTTTTTTGAGACTAACTTTTCGGGGGGGGGGGGGGGGTTGTCCCCCCCCCCCTTAGCTACGCCCCTGGTTTCACTTTAACTTTGAAATTAAAGGCAAAAAAAGGAGAAACACAGTTGAAAACATATGTTGTTTAATGGACTATAACAGTGTCGGACGTAACCTAGATTTTAGTAAAAAATATTTACTTGTTACAAAATGAAGATAGGTTACATCAAAGAGATTGAAATTCCTACTTTGTACCCAAAAATACATGTATGTAGCTCTAAAATAATTGGCTCAGCATAATTAACTGCACGTTTTGGTGTTGGACGTAAAACACTTAATGTACCCCAGAGGAATTCTTTTACAAATCAAAATGAATTATATTTTGACAGTTTTTCAACATCAGCAGCAACACATTGTATCTTTAAATGGTTATTCATCTCAATTCATAATATCAGTATTGTTACAAATTCTATAAATAGTAATCATTGTAGCAACGTAACCTGTAAATAGCTTCTTGTAATGAATATACAACCCCTATACATTCGGCTGAAGTATACGATTCCCCTATTTCTTTTTTTCATTGATAAAATTTGGAAGAAAAATAAAATAACGGTCTACGGTTTTCGAGAAGCATTTCGAATCTCGTGGAATATTTGAGAGCTCTCTTTTCGGTGTGTATATAAGCCGTTACGCTGGATAAAAAGTTGAGTTTCGATTGAGAATTTGTACTGAGAGTGTATTAGCTCTGTTTATTGCGAGGCATTTCGCTTGTTGTTTTCGTATTTGGAAGTAAATACGTGTGTAACCGTTGAGTTTATGGTGTTGGGTGATATTTGCTTAATTGCTGATGATTAGTTTAGCAGTTGTTAATGATCTCTCCTGTACATAGTGTAAATAAAGCTCCTGTGTTTTTATCAAGAACCGTGTCTTCATTTCAAGAAAGTTGGAAGTCGCACCGGAATCCATTACAGTATGTATATTTTGGAAAAAACAGAATTTCTTTGAGAGTCCCCAGATATGGTTTGAAAATACTCAAGATGTTGGCCTTAGTTTAACCTCCTATAACTTATTTATTACTGAAGTGATCAAATTTTAGACAGGCATTTTGAAATATACAACTCTTTACCTTTAAAATGACACCTCATTTGTTTAGAAATTTTAATTTTGAAAATTTGATCTTTTGGTTGACCTTATCATGGAATTTCCCTACATCATATTAAGGTACTCATGTCTCCATCATTCTGACCTAGATCAGTTTTTTGTGGTTGTATGAAAATCATTTAAGTAGGATTATTTTTTTATTTTTAAGTTTTTACTTCAATAATGCAGTAATATCTGTATTATTTTGTACTTATAATAAAGGCACATCCTCCGTACTAACTATATATTTCGTTCTGTTGCTTTAATCATTGTCTTAACTATTCCAAAAAACGTAATTTTTCCTTAGCAATTGTCAAGCAGTGTAGAAAGGAAAATAGCATTCTGATTTTGTACAGCTTGGACATGAGGTCAAGTTTTCTGAACAGGCTGAACATAAGATTCAGATTTTGAAATTTAATCTCTGTCTCCAACTAATTTTGTTAAATATTAAATTAATTTCAAATTGATTTAGTGACGACAGTCAACTTTCCCCAAACTGTGTGCCTCCGCCTCCCCGGATAACCATAATTCATCTACAGGGGCACCGTGGGATATTGTAATTGTATAGCAAGTAATTATTATTTACGACGTTTTAAATAATGATACACTTTTGGTGATCCAGTTTTTAACCTTCTGCATGTCGTCAGAATTGGATCGTGTACAGGCCCCCCCCCCCCCTCCCAGGACTGAGGGGTTTTTTGAAAAATATTCCATATTATTAAAGAGAAGAAACGAATGTTCCTTGGGAAAACGAAGTAATTTTAGCAGGAAAAAATATAGAATATTGTAAAAAAATCTTAATTTCTTTTTAAAAAATCCTTAAAATTAAATTTTTTAATAGTTATAGATTATTGCTCAGTTAATCATGTTCCACACCTCATATTTCTTACATCCCCACCTCTCCTCTTTTTTATTTTTCTTTTACCCCACACAATCCATAAATAAGGAAATCCTTACAACGCTACGCTTTGGAAGCCTCCTTCATCAGCCAAAATCATTGAAAGGCATCTCAAATCTCATTTCCAGGGGTTCAATTTTACAGCATTGCCATGGATAGAACTACCTAACACCTTGCCTCCTAACAACATAAAAAATCGTTATGACCGCTTTTTTGCAGCTGCAATTTTGAAAAGTTGCAGAGCCCCTAACGTTACCAAATATGGTGTACAGTTGCATTTTTAAGACTTCCATTTCTGAAAATTTCCGGACAAAAGCCTCGCTCCTCAAACCCGTCCTTCTGATATCATCTAAATCGTCTGAAAATGGATTTTTCTAAATGAAAATTTGTTCAGGGACTTATTGCGCAGTCCTCTTCAAATACAGTGAGACGAGGCTCCCGTATGAAATCTGAAAATAAAAAAACTAGAATTTCGGAAAAATTAAAATGAGAC
Source organism: Uloborus diversus (assembly GCF_026930045.1). NCBI lineage: Eukaryota > Metazoa > Arthropoda > Arachnida > Araneae > Uloboridae > Uloborus > Uloborus diversus. Next base: position 102,543,352 of record NC_072740.1, on the reverse strand, counting down.
CTTAAAACCCTCACCCTAGTCCTTGAATATAGCTTACAAACTTTGCTTTTTAGGACTTCTATTTCGAAATGTTTTTTTGGGGGAACCAAAGAGCCCCCTTTCCTGTGAGCATCAAAGTTTGCCGGTAACTGCCCTTTGGAACTTCCATGTCGAAAAATTGTGGTGAGAGGTTTACGATAACTCAAATTTATTTTTAAAAGAAAATAATCGAAGACAGCACGGAAGTCGCATCATACATTTCGCCTATAATCACGTTTTTAAGACATCACTTTCTTAAAACTCCCTCAGAAAGCCCCTGAAACTTTCCACCATCTTAACCGCCAGAGACCGTCTAAAACTGTGTTCTTAGGACTAAATTTCAAAAATTTCTCCAGGGAAGAACCTCCAGATCCCCAAGCAGATACAGGTCACTTTTGGCATGACCTTCCCCCCCCCCCCTTAAAAATGTTTTCTGGTTGTGCCACTTTCGGACAGTGTAGTAAGCCCCCAGACCCCTCTAGCAGATCTGCAAAATTTAAAACATGCCCCCCCAGCACCTATCAATATTTTCTGCTGGCACAGTCCAAGTGCAGGAAGCATTGGAACTTACTTTGGAGCAATGATTTGATGACTATGTAAAGACAAACCGAAACAATTGCTTTGAATCATGACCATTTTAGGGGGGGGGGGGTGAGGGGCAGGCTTTATTTTTGGGAAAATGTTTCATATTAAAAAAAAGGATTTCCAAAAATAAGGGAAATAATCCATGTTTTGTAATGCAAAAATGAAAAATTGTAATGTTAGAACTTTTCTCTTTTTTTGCAAGTTTTTTTTTAGCTTGGGGAGGGGCACACTTTGGAAATTTGTCTAGGGTGGCAGAACTGCTAGAGACAACTCTGGTTGTATTTTACAATTTGCAAGGGTAAAGTTTTGCGTACCTAAAAAAAGTAGAAAACAGATTTAATAACCTTGCCAGCAGATTACAGCACTGGGCGTTCAAGTTTATTTTTTAAACTAGAATACAGCAAACCTTGCTATCACCACATCCAAATTTCATGACACTCTGACTGTCACTTTTCCAAAGTCCCGAATTTATGGCATATAATCTTTATGTAAGTGGTTTTGCATTTCAGGACTGTTTTATTGTACAACTATGGCTACCCTGACACTGTAATGGTTTAGATAGGACAGAATTTGTCTTATAATTGAAATATTTTCAGTAAAATAAAGAAAATATCTGGAAAAGGTTATTTGTTTTAATTTCTGATAAGCAATAAAAGACTTGTTGTATTATAGCCCGTGTATGCCACTTCAAGAGAAAGAAAGTGTAAATTCTGAAAGCAACAAATTTTAGACATGAGGGAGTATAAAAAGGAATGCAAATCTGGTCTAGGGCAAGAGCAAGACAAGAAAAAGACCCTAACCCTTAGCTGTAGTTAGGGACTGCAAGCTTCTCCAGTGAATGAAAGAGCTAACTCTAAGCCCCTTAAAGTACAGAAAAAAAAAATAAGGAAACTTTCTTCCTTGTTCGAAAAGTTCGAAGGGGGGAGGGAAGGGGCACCAGTAACAGACATGTTTAAGACATTGCTCTCAGGTTCACTCAATTTTCTGATCCTTTTAATGTATTTAGACTTTTAAAACTTTCTCTCATGCAACTACATATTAACTAACATTTGGCTGCTTCTGCATCCTCTGAATCAGTTAATTCTATTTTTATGCTCAAATTTTGAAAAAAGGTCCAAGCCCCAGTAAGACACCAACAATCCTGATTATACCCAGTAAGATGAGGAAAGAATGATTAACCCCTTAACGATAAATAATTTTCAAGAAAATGGTCATAAAAGTGTCTATTTTTTTTTATTTAAGAAAATTATATAACAATAAGTGTATAAACAACATGTGCTTTCAATTTTTCATTTTTGAAATTTTTTAGATTGAAATTTTAAAAGTTAAATTTTATGAAAAGTCAACAAGTAAGCCCAAGCAAGCAGCCGAAATTTAAGAAATATGTCTTTTAAACATTAAAAGAGAATTTTATTAATCTTTTGTGTAATATAAGTAAAGATAAGTAAATTTGTCTTGTGCAATAAACTTCAAAGCATGAGATACAGAAGCCAACGTCACAATCAGGACAGTAGTATCAAATTTCTTTGCATCTTTCAATTACTAACTTTCCTTAAAGTGGGAGAAAAAGTGAAAGCATTGATCTCTATGGAAGTGTCCAGTCTTATGCGAAGCTATATGGTCTTTGATAGCATGAGGTGCAACTCTCGGGTAAAAAAGGATGTGCAAGACTGGTCTAGATCAGAGGTTCGGAATAGTAGGAACATCACTACATTAAAAAATGCTTCTTATTACATAGCTTTAAAACTAATATATGCAGAAAAAAATAGCATTATTTTTGAGTAGTGTCAATATGTAATGGTTAATTCAGGAGAGTGACTATGGGGCTGCATTCCCTAGAAAAGATCCCCCTCAACGCTTTTAAAGAACGCATCTAAAATTTTGGTTTATAAACTAAAATTTCTACAAATTGTGCCTCTTCTGAACGTTATCTAAATTTCATTCTTTCTGTTTCAATTTTGAATAATTCTTGGATAAAGTGTACTCCAACCCTTATTCTAACATCATCAAAGGTGGCCTTCATCTGGATTTTTGGGTCTTACTTTAAAAATATGCCAGGTAAGAGTCCCAATTCACACTACACCCCCTAATAACCCAAACCCCCTGTGTAGAACAAAATAGAATTCAATCTTTTAATGATAATTTATATCAAAACCATGTAGTATTAAATTCAAATTTTGTACGGTGTAATAATGAATCTGTGTTATAATGGTCGTGAATTTTGCACCGTTTAATGTCAAAACTGTGTTGTAGAAGTATTATACAAGGGACACCTGTACACTGACTCATCGTTTAAGCAGATGCTTTTACACACATATCTAATGATTGTTTCATAATTTTTTTGATGTGTAATAGCAGAATATTTTGTTATTTATTGTAGTTAAAGGTATTTTAAATTTTAAGCATTTTTATTTCAGATATCTGCCTGAAGTTACATACGAAGACTTTTGGATGGTAGATTTAAAGGAGTACACTTGGATACATTATGAAGTAAGTGCTAATGCAGTAAAATACTTTTCAAAAAGTTGAAATTAAGTATCAATAATACATTTAGAAATGCAGTTATAAAGTGATTTTTGTTATTACTTCTTACTCTTTCAGGATTGAACTTTCAAATTCTAAGTTTTTCATATTTACTGACTTGTGTTAGTTTATGATTTTTAAAATTGATTGTTCAGCTTTTTCTATATTGTTCATCATGAAATACATAATTCTCCCTGAAATGTATAGTACTCTCATAAAAGATGAGACAATTTTACTTTAAGTTAAATGAATAATAGTCTTAGGTCATTAAATTGTCTTTGTAATGAAAATGTTGAAATAACCTTTAATCTTCAAAACTATTATCATGTGTGCAATAGTCTCTACTTCTGCTAATTTGTAGACAGAAATCCAATTCCTAGCATTACACTACAAAGTAATCTGGTATTGCTCATTATCATGAACAAACTTAAAACAAAAATTACTGGTGCTAAAACTCATGATAAAGTTTGTGACTTATCAATTTGTATTGAGCAATGTACAATTTGTTACATTTGCATACCAGTGGATGTTTATGATAAAAAATCTCTTTGTCAGTAAAAAAAAGGCATTTTTGCTGCTTATATTAAACTTATTGTAATGTTTTATAAAAAAAAATAACATAAGTCTCTCACTGAAAGTTTCTCATTTCCATCCGCAGCAATGTTTGACATACTTTATCAATATTATGAAAGTAAAAATACGTGAGTCTGGTGCATTGGGGAAAAGTTCGAGGAAAAGGACTGAAATTAAAATTTTCAAATGTGATTTTTGATGCAAATTTTTGCTGATTTGATTATTTTTGATATTTAAAGTCACCTAACACAAGGGACTAGTATTAAATGACACTCGTCATTAATCTAACTACTATGGCACTCTTGATACCAACATGATCACCTGATCATGCTGCAACATTTTTACTGTGGCATGCTTTGTCATATCAAATTGCAAACTTAGTAACTAATTTTTTTATCAACACAAACAGTTTACTTAGTTACCAATATATTCTTATCTTAACAAAAGTATTGTAGTAACCTTTCATTTTTGTTGTTGAAAATCACATCTTAATACATTTAACACTTAAAGCAGTGTATTAGAAGTGCGACATCGATGGCAAAACATTGATGTTAGAAATTAAAGCATCGATGGTATTGATACACCAAATTACAGTCCCTAGAAAGAGTAGTGTGCGGACCGGCACTTTTTTCCCTGCGATTCTTCTAGACGAATTGTATGAAAACCGCTACATGGCAGTGCAGTCGAGGTGCACGTTCAATTTCACAGTGTTTACATTGTTAGACGCGGGATTTTGTTACATTTTAGTTCCGCGTTTCTCTTTTTTACCTTTATTTCGTGAATATTTCATGAAACAGCGTTTAAGGCTTTTAATGGAGGCATCAAAGTTGAACATTGGAAGAAATAAAGCTTCATCTTGTTTCGTACCAGGATGCAAAAGTGGGTACAAAACATGCAAGGAAAAAGTTATGCTTTTTAAAGCTCCAGCAGATGAAGAAAAACTAAAGTGGAACTTGTTAATTCCCAGGTTGGATAAAGTTTTTGATAAATATTGCTCAATTTGTGCTCTGCATTTCGAAAAGCATTTTATTGAAACGCATTTTAAGCATATTATAAATGGTGAGGAAGTTTTGATTCCTCGGGGGAAAAACTTTTTTGAAAGATGAGGCAATTCCGACAATTTTCCCAAATCTGCCATATACTTTACTAAAAAATTACCACAGAAATGGTCCATCAGGAATCATGCAGTTAAGAAAAATGTTCCCTGTTTGAAAAAAATAAAACTTAATCTTTCCGCACATGAAACTAAAATAACCACGTATAAATCTATTATAAATGAAAGTGTTCATATTAATTTGCCTAACGAATATTGGGTTTGTATGAAATTAAAAAAAATCTCCAAATATTGTAGTTTTTGTATATAATGAAAATTATGTGAAAAATAATATTGACGATAAAAAGATCATTATTGAAGTAGACACAAATACAAGGATGTTTTCAAAACAAAATTTTACACAATTGACTGAAAATTTGATACTTATATTTTAAGGCAAATGTATTATCAGTCGAGATGGCTAAGGGTGCAGTTTGTTGTTGTTTTTAATGCCACTTGGGAGACTCAAGCCCCATTCATGTAGCCAGCATCAGCTTAAAACAGAAAGGAGTGACTCCTGAGTCAATGAGGCTCCTAAATGAGAAAGAGCTCGACTTGGGCACGGAATATGGTTACACCACCCCTACAGTTAATAGGTCTGGAGAATAGGTTGGAAATCTCCAGCAACGCTACGCCTGATAACTGTTAGCGACCGACCATATGACTTTCACTTTTGGACAAACGGAATCAACAAGCACGTAAGATATTTAAAAAAAAATTTTTTTTTTGAATTTCAGCCTTTTAAAATCCTGTACGAAATTGATAATTATTATTGTTTTCATCCCTCGTTATTGAGATAAAAGGTATTTAAGTCTCCCGAAATTTTAAGAAAAGTGGAAAATTTAAACACTTGGCGAGGGATTGAAGATACCAATTTCTCACAGACGATTTCCTCGTCTGCATGTGGCAGGACATCCATATCTACAGAGCGTGAAAGATGTTTGTCCCCATCGAAACTCGCTAAATTTCAAACGACGAGACTCGCTTTTCTTAAAATTCCCATAGGCTTTAAAATCTCATATATCAACAGTGGGAAAATATTTTTTGCGTCCAAAAACATGTATCATAATGTTCTTTTGATTGCTACTTATTTAGATTTTTTAATTGTAACACTGTCTTATTGTTTCCTAATTAAGGGTAGGGAGATTCAGATGCTGCGCTTCCTTTTAAAAGAACATTTTAAAGCTATCATAAGCAATGTTAGACAAAGGAGAGGGACGAGGAGGTTCCCCATTTGTTTTTAGTTTTTAAGGAAACATTTCTTTCGATATATTACATATGATATAAAAGATAAAAATACATAAATAGTTTTTTTGACAATGATAATGTCAGATTCAAAAACCCTTCTATTTCGATAATTATTGACAACAAAACCGTTTGCTGACAGGTTCTAAAGAATATTATAAAAATAAGCAAACTAGCAGTTTGACGTTGATAAGTATTACCAAAAATTCAACAAATAATCAAGCCAGCTGTTTACCAATTGCAGTTATTTGAAAATTAGTATGTAGTTATATATGTGATCGGAGCAAGTGGCCCTATTTTTTTTTTAATGTAAGGAAAGTCCTTGAAATTAAAAAAAAAAAAACAGGTCGGAGTCGGTAGGTTTTTCAAGCGACTCCGACGCTTCGACTCAGACTGAGAAGCCCTGATAATTTTAATTAGCTTAAGAATTTAGAAGCAGTTTAATTTTGAAACTAGTGGTACCTGCAGGACTTTGCCTGGAGGAGAAAATTAAAAGGTCATTTGATTAGCTTGTATATTTACAAATAATTTATGATGAATTTCTCGCCAATTGGCTATGTTCATTCGCTCTTCCCATGTTACGGATCCATGTCATGATAATTTCGTATTAACTTGTCCATCTTATGATAACTTTGCTCCGGAAACTGTTTTTAAAATTGAAATTAAAAAAAAAAAAATCGAATTTTTTAAGAATCGCTTTGAGGTGCACACCCCCATGCTACAAACTGTTGGATGGGAAGGTATGATTGGAACTAACTCTTGCCCAAACAACGTAGTACATTTAGCAGAGTGAAATTGGAGTTCGTGAATCAGTATAATTGAAGACGAATAGCTCATTAAACATCAATTAATTTATTAAAAGATAAAAAACAAAGTATATGGCTTTGACAAAAAGTAAATAAAGATAAGTATATCATTATTGCAAATACCCCGTTGACCTAGACTAATAAGTATTATCAATTGACTCGACTATCGTTCATGAGGAACGAAGTCTTCAATGGACAAACGTCATACTACTTCAATTAAACAAAAAAAAGGCTGACAGCCTAAGCTTGCTGAACAGACAGCAAGTTGGCTTGCCTGACATGAGCCAACGCGTCTAGGCTGTGCAAGAAGTGAGAGAGAGATCAACTGATAACAGCTTTTCTTATATTCAGAATCTCATTAGCATATCTTCACTTCAATGCTACCTGATCGTGATCTTCAGTGGCCAAGCCCGAAGCATGTGCACGTGACGTCACATGTTCTAGAAGAATCGACGTTAAAGTAGTCACGTCATGGGCAACGTCCACTACACATACCGTTCTCTATTCCAAGACTAGTTACGTCACGGATTCTAGCGTTCGTTAAGGAACAATGATATGAAAACTGCAAATATGTAAAATGTTATCTAACATACAAAATGATAATAAACCTTCACTTAGATTGACATACTATGTCTATCAAGGCCTCCCCATTATCATTTTGATAATCTAAAAAACTTTTGAAAACCAGTATAATATTAAACAATCTTTAAAAATTTAGCCATATCCTTTTACAAAACACAATAACAATGTTAATAGAACAACAATTATTAGAACACTTAATTCAACATTGATAACAAAAGGAATTAGGGAGATCCGTAACATCCAAGAAACACAACATCAGAAAACAGTTCATGTTCGAGGGAAGTTCATCTTGTTAAATCAATTTAAATTTCTTCTCGATTGAAAGTTCCTTGTACACATTTGCCTGAAAAACATGAAAAAAAATACACAAGTAACTGTTCAAATTAGCATACGTAATACGTTGTAAAAAAAAAAACTCTAGGATTTCTAATATTGATCAATGATAAAATTCACTTTTTGAAAAAAAAAAATTGATGTACTATGTTTGAGTTCTATTTTAAACTTCTCATAAAGCATTCTGCATCGCTAAGAGAAACTCAAACAATTTTTTTTTTTTTTCAATTTATCATAAACTTTTGGTCCTTTAAAAATTTGACCCTTAAAGTTGTGACCATTTAAAATTCCAGTTTTAATGTTTTTATACTTCTTGTTAGGCAAAAAAAGAATTTAAAATATTTCGAAAAAGTAATTTTAACAATTTTACCATTTTTCCGTTCAAAAATTAACTAACCCTAATCACTTCATCAACTACCCCACTAGAAAACGATCTAGTGGCTTTTACTTGACTTTTAACGAAGATAACAATCAATCAAATTGTTCACCTTGTAAGAGATTTAACATGAAAAATATATGATGTAAGTGCAAATACGAATACTCAAAAGAGTTACAGAAAACATTTTCAAAATTTGCGAAAAAAATTCTTAAAAACAATGTTATTTTTGTTCACAATAAATATTTTCAATAAATGTTTGCAATTCAAAACGGGTTTGAGATTTCGTGAAAATATCTACCAAATTTTTCTTACTTCGAATATATTTAATGTCAAAAACATTTTTACAAACTAGATCTCTAATAAAAAAATAGTTTCACATCTATGTGTTTGCTTCTATGGTTTTCAATAGGTGAATTTACAAAATCAATTGATGCTTGATTGTCAACAAAAAGAATAGATTTAAATTTAGATCTTTTGATTACTTTATTTTCGATGCATTCATCTAATACCCTATCAAACCACATCAATTCCTTAGCGGATTCTGTCATTGCAACAAATTCAGCCTCCATAGTGGATAAGCTTACACTTTTCTGTTTAAATGTACGCCATTCAATCGGCGATTTGTCTAGAAAAACAATTTGTCCGCCTAAGGATGTGCGATCGTCTCGATTTTACGCGAAGTCATAATCCGAGAAAGTAATCAATTGAATTTTCCTACATTGTAACTTTAGTTTTAAATCTCTCGTTTTCCAAACATATCCGAGTAATTTGACAAGGCCATTCCAATGAATTATACCAGGATTTGATTGGAACTGACTAAAAATATTTACTGCATACGCGATGTCTGGACGAGTTCTATTTGCTACAAATGCTAAGCAACCTACTAAATTTCTATACGAATATTTTGTCATTTCTTTTACTTCATCATCAGTTTTAGGACAATCAACATTTGAATAAATGATTCCTTTGCTAATGGGTAAAGATGCTACAGGAATGTTAAAATTTTCGAAACGTTCATAAATTTCCTGAATATATTCCGATTGACTTAAACACAAATCATTTTCTTCGTTTAAGAAATCTGCCCCTAGCAATTTGGGTGTTTTTCCTAATACTTTTAGATCGTAGTATTCATTCAACATGTTGATTGCGCTATTTATATAACATTCATTTTTACCAAATAAAACAATGTTGTCGACATAAAGAAGTAAAATTACATATTCATTGAAATAAACACAATTACAACTTGAAAATTTTGAAAAACCAATTTTATACAAAACTTTTTCCATTTCATAATACCATAAACGGCCACTTTGATGTAAGCCGTATATAGCCCTTTTGAGTTTACAGTATAAATGTTCTTTACCTTTAATTTCAAAACCTGGGGGTTGTGTCATAAATATGGTGCATACAAATACGCGCATTTAATATCACATTGAACATGCATCCATTTTTCACATACTACTAATAGTGCGAAAAAAAATCTAATTATGCCGAATTGGACCACCGGAGAGTAGGTCTCCCAAAAAGTTAGGCCCCTGATCTGTGTATGACCTTGAGCACATAATCTACTTTTGAAACGTACTACCTGGCCTTCCTCATTTTTCTTTACCGAATAAACCCATCTCGATCCTATTGGTACAGTATTTTCAGGCAATTCAGATAATTTCCACACCTCGCGATTTAACATCACGTCATATTCCTCTTTCATTGATGCATTCCATTGATCCCATTCTTTTGATTTTAAAGCCTGTTTGTAAGTACTCGGAACTTTAATATAGCTTTATTTCCAACTCGCTGCATTGCAGACCGAGGAGTTGCTCGCTATTCTCCCTAATTTTTCGAAGCAATCGGCTCTAATTGAAAATTTAGCCTTTTCTCATGCTATTTTCGATCATCCTTTCGTTTTTTTCATTTGTGGTTTTTTTTTTTTTTTTTTTGGAAACTTGACACGCATAAATGAAAATTATGTACGCTCTTAAAATGTCTTAAAAGTTGAATCTGCATCACCGATTGAAAGTGATTGCTGACAAGATGAAATATTTTCGCCACAGCAAAGGGCGTCACATACCAGGTAAAACAGAAAACTATCAAGGATTTTGAAGATTTTAATGAAAATGGGAATTTTGGAAATAATTGGGGGGGGGGGGATTTCAAGCTGATTGGAAACACCGATGGGCAAACCGTTCCTGCATTGTTGACAATGACTTGAGGAATCATTAAATTCTAATGTCATCGATTCGAACACTCGCTAAAATGGAAATATGGGTGGGGGGAGGGAGAGAAAAGAAAGGAGAAAAATAACGGCAGCACGAGTTTGCTAAAAATTGCTGCTTTTGCAAAGAGGGTAATCTGTCCGCAAATTAACCCACGATACTAAGGTCTTAAAACGTTGATATCTTGGACAATATAGGGGGTGTGGGGTTACTCACGGGTTACAGTAAAAAATATCGAAAAACTGAATTGAAAATATTTTTGAAGCTAGGAGTGGTTCGATATTTCTCCAGTGCAAACTCTTAAAAATATAAAAGTCAAGAAGTTTTAGGCTGTCTCTAATGATATAAAATAGGGTTTTAAAAAAGAATCGAAGACTGGAGTCTTAAAAACACTAATTTAGGCAATCTTTGGTGAATTTATGAGAGATGGTTTTGGTGTTCTAACATGAAAATGTTTTGTAGCTGATGTATTAAACTATTTGAGGCTATACTTAAATGACTTAAGTTAAAGGGCATTTGTGACCCTCTCCCGAAAACTGTTTGTAATTGAAGTCTTAAATCTTTTAGGCTGTCTTTGGCATTGTCAAGAGGGAGGGAGGGGGCTCTCTTTAGGCGAAATTCCGAAACTGGAGTCTTAAAAGCGCAACTTTGAACCGTCTTGGGGTCCTCCTTTCCCAAAAAATATTCAAAGCTGAAGTATTCAGAACTCAGCTTTAGGTAATCTTTGGAAGACTTAAGAAGAGGGAATTCGAAGGCTTTCTCTCAATACGTTTCAGAATTTAAATTCTTAAATCTTCGGTGATGAAAAGGGGAAACCGCAAATTTTAGTAAAATTTAATGAACTTAGAGGAAAGAGTTCGGGGGGGGGGGTCTCTCTCCCTGAAGTATTGAAATGCTATTTTGGCTATTTTTGAGTGAGTTAAGAGTTAGGGAATTCAGAGGTCTTTCTCGAAACATTTTCGAAATTGAAGTCTTAAAACTTTGGGTTGTCTTTGGCGATGTTTGGAAGGGAGTTGCTCTCTCAATAGAAAAATAAATCTTAAACAAAAACTTACACTGCGTTTAGTAAACACAGTGAGAGGGGGGTGGGTATTCCGCACCCCCAGCCCGAAACATTTTAGTTTCTGAAATTTTAAGAGCTTTGTTTTGGGCTATCTTTGGGTGACTTAAGGGGGAAGGGTGTAGGAAGATTTTTTCAAAAAGTTTCCAAAATTAAAATATTAAAATTTTTAGGCGGTCATAAGTCATGTTTATAGGTAAGAGGGGTGCTATTCCTACAAAACAATTTAGAAAGTGAAGCCTTAAAAATTGAAATTTAGGACATTTGTGATGAACTCATAGGAAGGGGTTCGGTAGTTCTCTTCCGAAAATTCTTAGATGCTGAAATATTTAAAGCGCCACTTTAGGCTATATTTGAGTGCCTTAAGAGGGATGCGATTCGGGAACCCTGCCTGGAGTTAGGATTCAGTTCCCCTATTTCTTTTTTTAATTAATGAATGTTGGAAAGGGTACCTTATTTAAAAAATATATCTACTTCACTGAAGCGATTTTTTATTACTAATTTCACCACCTGCTATCTTATAAAAGAATTCTTTTTCAAATGAAGACTGTGGGGGGAATGGTGACAGTTCATTATCATTAGTCGGCCTTACCCTTCCCCCACCTTTCCTTCTTTTCTAGTTTGTTGGCGCTACCTTGGGTAGACTTTCAAATCAGAACTGATTTATGTTGCAAAAGTGAAAATCTTATGTCCTAAGCGATTTTATTGCTACAACAAAAATGTTTAGGATCAGTAAAAAACTAATGGTGGGGTGCTGCAAACGCTTTTACCCCTTACATTATCCAACATCGTCTAAAATTGCGTTTTTGAAACTTCAATTTCGAAATATTGCCGAAGAAGGGTTCCTGAAATCCATCCCTTCAATAGTGCATTCAAAAAGCGTATAAACGTTATGAAATTTAAATTACAATTTCGTTTTTAAATCTTCGACTTCGGAAAAGCCCATAGCGTCTCCTCCCCCCCCCCTCTTTCTTTAATATTTTTTGAAGGTTGCCCAATAGTGTGATTTTGGGACTATCAGTTTGAAATAATTGATGTAAGAGTCCCTGAACCCCTCCTTTCCCTGAACTTTACCAAAATGGCCTACCACAGCGTTTTTTGGACTTCAATTTGAAAAAATTTCTGGGGAAGAGCCCTCAGACCCCCCCCCCCCTTATTGCCGGAATTTAGATTTTTTGGAATTATGATGTCAAAACACTTAAATATTACAATTTTAAGGCTTAAAATTTAAATCAAACAGATTCCAAAACTGGCATTGTTAAAATCTGCAACATTTATATATACAAAATTTTCCTTAAGCCCGCATGCGGGCGGGCGGGGGGGGGGGGGGGGGAGCTGAAAATATTTTCCGTCTTGAACACATCACCAAACTTGCACCCATGGCGCAAGTGTGTATACTATCTTGTAATAATTTTTACAGTCTAAATAAATAACATAAATTTTAATTTAAAACGAATTAGAAGTAAAGATATTATCTTTACTTCTTATTTGTTTCAAATTGATCTAATCTCTATCTTGTATTTAAAAACTTACAGGATTATCAGACAACATGCAACTCCGCGGCGAATGTATCCGCACGTCGGCCAATATATCCGCACGTCAGCGGATGTATCCGCGCACGGCGTGCGCGCGTGCGTGTACATTATCTAGCTCTGCGGTCTAGGTGCTGTCCGTGTCACAGAGATCCAGACAGAAATCCGAACAGAAATCCAGACAGAGAGACTTTCACCTTTATTATTAGTAGAGAAATAAGAGACGCGCAGTTATTGAATACTTAGGGGCCATTTATTAATTATTTTAGGATGATTTCGGCAATTTTTGATCCCCCTCCCCCCATGTATGGGTACGTAAGATTTTTAAACCCCCCCTCTATTCTTACGTAAGATTCCATTTCGTTTTTCAAAATGATAAAATAACAAATCTTGGAGTCGTTACATTACTGTAATCGTTATTAAATTCACATTATTAAATAAACCTTTTGCGTAAAAAAAATAGTTACTGAAAAGTTAGAATCTAAACTAAATGTTTTTTCGGCAATTTTTTGTTTTATATTTTGATGTAATATTAATTAAAAATAAAACATGCCATACACAATGCGCCTCTTTTATTATATTTTACACTTTTCATTCTTTGTAAAAAAAATAAAAAACATCTTATCCTAACACGTTTCTTACCTTCCAGACGCAAATGGAACATAATCTCTGCCAAATTACTTGTTGACCGCGCAATTTCTAATGTGAAATACCAACTTGGAAAATATTACGTAAGAATGAGTTTGACCCCCCTCCCCCCAAGGTACGTAAAGGCTTTTCCAATCCCCCTCCCCCTCGGGACCCTTACGTATTTAATGAATGGCCCCTTATATTCTACTATTTTCATTGAAGATAAATTAGCATAAGGTAATTTTATATTCTTCAAAAAATAAATGAACACCCATGTAACAAATAGCACTTATTACAGAATTTGTCTTTTTGCGCAGAAATAAGTTCAATCCGAAAAACGGGGCTTTTAAACTGCAAAATCAGCATGCAATCGCTGATTTAAAACGAGTCTGATTGAGGACCATAACGTACTCCTCAACCGCAGCGCCATCTGGATTTTCCTCAGATCCGACCTCACTTTTTCCCCGTCGAGTGGCACACTACTCTTTCTAGGCACTATAACCAAACCAAAACACATCCATGTTTCCAAACATTGATGTTTTAAAACATTGTTCTTTTTATCAATGTATAACATACATTTTTGAATATACTACCAGACATGCCAATTGCTACGGATTATCTGTAGTTACTACGTAAAAAATTTTAAAAAGTAAGTTAACTACGAATTATGGAAAAGGCCCTTTTTTCTACGGAAAATTTTTGTGACATCAACAAACACTAAATGCAATGAAAAAAAAATTTGGCGATTGCCAAAGCGAACGAGTACTGACGATTATGGAAGTCTGCAGCCGCAGACAATGGGAGATGGAGAAATAGCAACGGGAGAAAGCAAAAGAATCCGGTTTTCACCGGAAATTCTCCCCACCACGTTGGGTGATATTTGCAGCAACCATGCTTTATGAGAGAAGGAGAGATAAGAATTTCTGCAGGCATTGCATTTTTTGTTCGCTTGCTCCTTGCTTTGCACGTGTTTGTTGTGTCTTTAGTCTTTGGTGTTTCTTTTTTCTTGGTGTTTGTTTACTTTCTTTAATGGATGGAAACAAATGATCTACTTCCCCTCTTCCGCAGAGTCGGGCTAAAAAAAAAAAGTTGTCAGAAATTCCCCTGCAACAAAATATGTAGGGCCCCTCCCTAGTGGCCAGCAGTGCCTATTTGTAAAGTGAATAAGTCTTAGTGCTAGTTTTTTTTTCTATTTTTTTTTTCAATTTCTAGGGCTGTTAGCCCCTTTAAGGATGCGTGCCCCTCGCTCTGCGGTACGCAGATGTATGCCTGCTAATAAGTAAAGTTACATATAACTGGTGCAAGGGATTAAGAGATAGGATATTTTAATTTTGCTTTTATGTACTATGAGAGTCGCGCTTATTGCTCTTTGTGCTATAAGTTGTACAAAAAAGACTTGAAAAAGAAAGTTGTTGAACTTGAGATTAATAAAAAGTATGAAATATTATATTAAAATTAATTGAAAATGGAGAAAGCCAGAGAAAATTAGCCGGCACATATGGAGTTTCTAAAACTACAGTGTCTAATATAGTTAAAAAAAGAAAAAAAAAAACAAAATTATTTGAATAGTATTTTTAATTATTGTTTCACTTTCAATAATGTTAAACAATGAAAGTGAGTTAAACAGAAAAAAGAAGGGAGAACTACTCAAAAAATGAATACATGGTGCTAGAAATGACAAAAATAAAAAAAAATCATTACCGCCCTTTATAAGTTGACCACCTGTCTAAGTTGACCACCAAAGTACTGCACCGCAAGTAGTCAACTTACACAGGTTTCACTGTACTGCCAAATAAATATAATGCTTGTTTGTTTCTTGGAAAGAAATTAACAGATGAAAATAAGTTGGGTTTTAAAAAATTTTGTTTGTTTTATCACAGCTAATTAGCAGTGGTGGTGTTGTAATCTTTTCTGAAAAGGCGTTGGTAAGCACTTTTCTCCCCCACTGATGATTTAATAAACAACAATAATATATATCAGCGAAATGAACTTAGAACTGCAAAGGGGTAGTAAGGGTGCGGGGAAAATATGATCGCTTCAGATAGGGTTACCAACTTCAAAATTATCGCCATTTAGCATCTGGCGTTAAACCTTTATAATGACTTGATTAGAAAATATTCTCATCATTTTACCAGCTTGTCGATATTTACGTTTTTATGGTGCGGTGCAATGTTTAACTGTTATTTTGGAAGAAATTCTATGGGTTTAATTTTTTGATGCTAACAAGGATGATTAACTTTAAATTTACTGTTTTACTTGCCTTTTTTCTTTTCTTTAGATGTCTACATTTTGAAAAATACAATCTTTTAACATCCGATATAAGAATCATATTTTATTCTTTTTTCAAACTAACTTCGCTTTATTAAGATGCAAATAAATGAAAAGTCTATTTTTGTTAGAACACGCACTTTAAATTTTTAAAGCAAAATTCCATTTTCTTTTATGAGTCAAAAATTAAAATGCTCAACTTGCGGTAGTTGTTTCGTAAATAACTTATCTAAAAACCGTAAAAGAGTATTTTTGTAAAAATCTTAATTTCAAATTAATAAATGTAGTTACGACAAATTTTCTTTTCAAAACCTTTTCATATACTAAGCTATTTTCACCGTAACTGACAATTACTAGGCATTTTTAGGGGTATCTGCACAGATACGACAAAAGTAGCTTAGAAAAACGTGCTCAATGTATCATTAAATAATACTGAAAACATCTTCTTTCTTTAGACTTAGCTGTTTCGCTTTATTTTGTTAATACTAATCTAACAGAATCAAACTTCTGAAAGATACCATTTTCAAACTCCGGACAGTTAAAACTAATCCATAGCAATTTTCTGTTTTTTATATTCAAGGAATGTGTTTTTTTTATAATGTTTTATTTTCTACATTCATTTTTACCGAGCATGAAGATAATTTTGGCAGCAGACGATACTTAAATAAAAATATTACTGGTCGAAGAATGAAATGCGTTTTTTTTTTTTTTTTTTTTTTTTTTTGCATGAAAGAATTAGATATAAATATTTTACATGCATTTCATTTTTAGAATTTGCTTTTTAAATAGAAAAAGCTGAATATTTACTTTAACAATTATGGAAAGTAGTATTAGTTTTTATTTTCAATCTGTATCAACTATTCAACGGTAAACTAATTTTAATATTCTGTGTTACAATAAACTGTTACATTATTAAATATGCTGTTTTACTAAGGTATAAAAGTCGTATCTACAAATTACTAAGGAAAAAAGTGGTAACTGCGCAGATACCACTTTAAAGGCTTAGTATTTATCACTTACGTTCAAATTGCCTTAGCAAACTAAGCAAATTTGCAGTTACTACTTTTTTCGTAAAGCTTTTTTTAATATTTCGCGTTCACAAATCGCCAAAAAACTTGAGATAAAGGTAAACTTAATTACTAACGACCACCTGGTGACAATAACTCATTTTTGATAAAATGTGCAGATACCACATCTGTGCTTAGCACGGCAGTATAACATACATTTTGAAGTGTTTCACTGTCAACTTTTTATAATGCTACATGTATGCAAACTTTCTGTTCTTCCAATGTTGTAGTCAATGGTGGTGTTTGAACAGTCTTTGAAAAAACTTCGTAAAAAATTAATGTACAGTTAGGTTTAGGGATCTGGCTGGCCAACGCATGAAGGGTAACTCATCCACGGCCAATCCAGTGTTGCGGAACATCAGTGGCACAGCGAAGAGGTTGGGGGGAGGGCGAATATCCCCCAGAGGTCTTGATTTTACATTGCTGCCAATCCTAATAAAGTAGTTAATACAGGTGTAAGGACTGATGTGTCAAAAACAAAATGTTCCTGAAGGAATTTCTGGCTGCAGTTTCTAGTGCAGAACGTGCACATTTCAGTTGTTACAGGCAGTCAAAAAAAAAACTTGGACAGTTTGTGTATGTTTTATGTATCATTCATAGTGCGTAATAGTTTTTGAAATATGAATTTTTAAAACCCGGATATTCTTTTATGCTAACCTTGTTTCACATATGTAATTTTTAATTATGCAGTACCGGAATGCAAATTAACTCTCAGTAAACTGAAATTTTCAAATACTCAACAATCCTTTGTATGAAATATGTTATTCTAGAGAGAAGGCCTTAATATGTATCATTTTCCCAATTTGTTATCAATTAACTTATGTTACCTCTTTTGAATATTAAAATTAAAGTGCATATATTAAATGAATATTTATTATTTTCACTTTTGTGTATGGTTTTATCTTATTTTAGAGTGGACCTGAATTTAAAGAAATGAAAAGGAATTTAGAGGTCATTAATCGTTGGAATGAAAATGCAAAAAATAATTACGTAACAGTTTCTATTGCAATTGTGGATCCCAGTCCAGCACAAGCTGAATTGATTGGCCTTGCAGATGTTATATTTATATCAAAAGAGTTTGCTGAAACTTGGGGAATTCCAAACTCGACGGCTGCAGTGGACAAGTTTAGACGTCTTTTAAGATTACAGTAAGTGCAATTACTTACAAAAGTTAAGCTCAGAATTTCCCTCTACTATCTTTGCAGAATTGTTTAAAATATTAACTTTTTCAAAATACTAACTTCTGCAACTTTGCAAGCTAATTTATTTCATATTCTCAAATTATCCCCAAACCAAAAAGCATCATGTACGTCAAGTTGTTCTAAACACAGTAAAAAAAGCGAACTTCTGGTAATCTTTAGATTAAAGTGACATAAATATTTCTTGATACATCAAAAATGAAAAAAAATAATAAAGTTGAGTCATTTGGCTCTCTGCTAATGTACTTTTTTTTGTTCTTTTCAAATGAAGTAGAACTAACTAATTTTCAAGTGTTTGAACAACAGCATATGAATTTTCAAATATTTTCTCTTACACTGACCTAGCTGAGTCTTTCAACCTTTAAGGCAAAGAAAAATGTAAGTGCTTCATAATAAAATTAAATTTTGGAAGCTTCAACAAATAAGCTTTTGTAGACTTTTTTGAAAAATAATTTTCATACAGTCGAATCTTCATTAACTCGAAGCTTATAACTCAAATATTAATTTATCTTGAAGTTTTCATCAGGTCCCAAACTTTTAAGATTATTGTGGAAACTTCCCATAACTCTAACTACCAATAACTCGAATGTTTTAGCCGGTACCTTGGTTGATTTCGAGTTGTCGAGAATTGACTGTATGCAGCATTTTTGCTGCTGGAAAATATAGTATTGGTCCATTTTATGTGGCTAGCATGGTCTGAGTTCTTCATTGACTAAACCTGTCCGTTTTCAATCAAAATACCAGTAATATACTATCAATTTAGTATTGGGAAAATTACCAAGTATTAGATGTTTATAACCATATGAAATCAAGCTGAAGATCAAAAACAGTTATAAAAATAAAATGTAGTATCTTTTTGCTTAAAATGTCTTTCCTTTTTTATTTATTTATTTATTTTTTAATTTCCCTAATGAAAAAGGAGGGGGGGGGGTAAAGGAAAAAAAAAACAATATTTGCAAAGTACATTTTAAAAATAGTAATTTCTATTTGATAAATAACTTAAGTATTTTTGGAATGTTTGAGCTGAGCTGCTAAATTTGCTTTTGTCAGAATCTAAAAATCAATCTATTGGACCTTCAAGGTGCCAATACTGTTAAAATTTGTTTGTTAGTTTCTCCACTCATGAAAAACAGTTACAAAAAATTGAAAATGGATGAGGGAGTATTTAAGTAAAACATTTAGTTATGTTCTTCCTAACATATGAATGTTTAAAGATATGTAATATTTGCCTATGGTGAAACAACTCAATAAAGATAGTTATTTTTTTCTGAAACTAAACTTGCTGTTTTTAAAAGTTCTTACTTTTCATTTGGAAAAATCTTCGTTGCTGCTCATTATCATCCCGTTTTATATCATTAGATTTTTTCCTGTTTTGGCTTAATTTCCATGGAAGCTCATTCAAGCTCCATGAGTGCAGTTTTTAATTTCATGTGAATTTTTGTATATAACTCAGTAATTCAGCCTATTTAGAGATGAAAAGATGTTACAAAGTCTAGAACTTCAGCACCTTTTTTTACCTGACTGCGCGTGCACAACGCAAAGGAGGGTAATGTGTTTATCAGTCTATGTGTGTATGGTTGTTCCTATGTGGCGTTCTACAGGCTAAATGCCTTGGCCAATTTTGATAATTCTTACGTCAATCGATTTGTCTTAACCTTGGGAGTGCCACTAAACACATGACAGTAATCAAAATTCACCATATCAACCATCAGTTGTCATTTTGTCATTTCGGGATCGTGTTGCATGCTACCTGTGTGCGACACAGCGAGCGAAAATGCAGGTAGCGTTTTCACTGCCTGAATTTTTTGTTTACTAAGTCTAGGAATTCAATTTTAATCTTTAGCATGTTGCTTTTTTTTTTTTTGCCTTGATTCAAGGGACTGAGTTTCGCGATATATACTTTCTTAATGCGCGTTTTTAGTTTTGCAAGAAAGATTTAATTGACAACGTTTCTGATTTCGCGTGATCGTGAATTATGCAGGCTGTTTATATAGCAGTGATGTGGTTGACTTAAGTTTGCACATTTTTGCTGAAGGTCAAGCTCATGTAGCTTTAAGCCGAGTTAAAATGATCAGTAGTTTAGAACACTGAAAGTTATTTATTAATCCTCATGATATAAACTGTTCGAATGAAAGGACAAAATTTCGGAATTTAACGTCGTATAATTGTATTAACTAAGTCAATGAAAATTAACTAAAAAGAGTGAAATAAAAAATTATTAAATAAAAACAAAAACCCAACTATGTAAAAACAAAAAAAAAACAAAAAAAACTAAAGAAAAAATGTAAGCCAAGTAGTTTAGAATGTTATCAAGTACTACTGAATAACTACAGCACTGAAATAGTTTAACAATCAATACACACATCATAAGTTCAAAAGCAAAATGGAAGGATCAACAGTTGGGGCCCATTCCTTTTTGACCAATCAAGGAACCCCGTAAAATTGAATGGACCCTGACTGTTAATCCTTCTATTTTGCTTTTGAATTTATGATTTGTCTCATGTGTGAATCAATTGTAAAAGTATTACAATGGTGTAGTTATTCAGTAGTACTTGATAAGATTCTAAACTACATGGCTTATATTTTTTTCTTTTTTCTTTTTAGTTTTTTTTTTTTTTTTGTGGGGAGGGGGGATTACGCAATCGGGTTTTTTGTTTTTATTTAATGATTTTTTATTTCCGGAAATTAATGGTCCGGTCATATTAGACGTTAAAATTGCAAAGTGTGATGTAGCTCTGATTTTTTATTATGCTATTTGGGTTAGTTAGGGCAGTGAAAATCTAAGTTTGTAAATTTCAAAAAAGCTGTGCATGCTTTGTAATTCGCAGTGTTTGTGATCTCAAAATACTTTGGGGTAAATAATGTAGGTCTAATTCATGTTGAAGTGTTTCTTCGGGAAAAGTTATTGGGACTTGAAAGTTAACTATCGAGTTTTATTTTGAATAGATAATATTTTCAAAACAAAATACTTCTCATTAGACTAACAAAGATCTAAACAAAGAAAAAAAAACAGAATGATTTTAAAATGATGAAACTATGTTTGCATAGTATTTTTATCATTAAAACAAGTCTTATAAATTAACTTCACTTCATGTCTTAGTTTTTAAAGTGTCCTTAATGGGTAGGGTCATACTCCCTGTCTGAAGAAGAACTACCTAATGTTTGGTCGAATTTGTTTTTATCCTTGTCGTATTGTGGCAACAAGTCTTTTCAAATGGCAGATTGCACAAAGCTGAACTGTTAAAACCAACTATGCAGCAACAGCATGTCCCATACATCCCTTCTTCCAGTAACATAATAAAAATCTGAAAGGGACTGGTGAGGCTAGTTCTTTTAATGTTGTGATTGGTGATGAACCAATCTCAAATTTATTTTGGTCTTCAATCAACTCCAATGTGACTCTGAAACATTCTTCTCCCCTGCTAACCACTTGTTTACTTGGTGGTACCTGCAATACAAATGGAATAAAGCTAAAGTTGTTTGTAACAATTGAATTTACAATGTTTCAACAAAAAAAACAGCCATTGGTATTCGCTTTTTACTGTAAAAATACATGTTCCTGATTGTTAATTGACTATCAGATAATCTGGAGTTTACTGTGTAAAAGAGCACTATTAGTGATGAAAACGTGACCTGGTGAAAGAATGGAGGCATTTCGATTAATATTTCCAAGTGTATCCTTCTCTTACCCTTTTTTCTGCTTGAAAGATTTCTTAAATAAGTACAGTCATTCAATAATATTGCACCCAAAAAATACAAGTAAGCCCTTTTCATCACTGGTGGTCATCTGCTGCTCCATGTTTGACATGTTGACATGATGAACCTGGAGAGTTTCATTTTCTTTTTCAAAAAGAATGAGTGCAACATAGAGTTAGCACAAGTGCTAACTCAATGTTAGCTACCAGTTTGTTTGGCACTCTTGGCTTCCTTAAGAGGTTTTCCACCTCTAGCTCAGTTAGTCCTATGCCGGGCTGATGAGTGCTAATAAGCACGAAACTGCAGTCCTCGGCTGGAATTGACTGAGCTGGCGGGGTATTTCATGTATTTCTGCCTTAGCCCTGGCTATAGGGCAGTAACTTACTGAATATACCTGTCTTGCCTGCAATATTCGAGTTGAACCGAACCATTGTTTCGGTCACTCGTCTGGTCAGTGCTAACTCTATGTTAGCTACCAGTTTGTTTGGCACTCTTGGCTTCCTTAAGAGGTTTTCCACCTCCAGCTCAGTTAGTCCTATTCTGCCTTAGCCCTGGCTATAGGGCGGTAACTTACTGAAATTTATCTTAGTATTTGCTTAGGCTGTAAAGTTCAAATAAATGCTATGTACCTATTAGAAATTTATTAATAAACATACTAGAAAAATTTTAAATCATGTATTACAATAAATGTTACATGAATATTTTAATGTTTGAAATTAACTGAAGAATTAAAATTCTATCTTTTTAATTTGAACTAATTAAAAATAAATATTTAAAGATAGCTTGGTGGTTCAGACGTATATATATTTTTATTTTTCCCCTTCCAAAAATGCTTGGACATTATCAGGGTTGGCTTTTGGAAGCCAAAAACTAATTTTTGGCTTGATTTGACAACAGGGTCCGAAAATATCATGATGTTTTCCAAAATTTCGAAAATGTCCGATATTTTGGTCAGTGCGGGCCGGATCTTCAGGTTTTCAAGCCAAAACAAAGTCATGAAACTGCCGCACTTACTTATCTTTTCTTTCGAGTTTTATATCGAATATCAATAAAAAATAAAATAAAATAAATAAATAATAATTTTAAAAAAACAGCAATAGGGTAAATTTGTTGCACCCACACATTGCTGCCCATAACAAAGCTTACTCCCCCCCCCCCATCAGGTAATCATTCTGATATCAATCATATATTTCGATACATCCAATATTTTCGATCATAACAAACTGAATTTTTCAAAAAAGGAACTGCATGCTCAAATCACTATTGCCTTTTTTCTATTATTTTATTTTATATTATATTTAAGGGTACAATAATGTATAGGCAATTCCACGGGTAATCTACTGACAGTTTTAGAGCAAAACAGTGACTATTTTTGTAAACTTCAATGCAAAATATGCATTGAGCTAACGAAATTTTCTTCTGGATTATTGTATCTTTTAAGCTAAATTTTATGGTCTAAAATTGAATTCTGTAAATGTATTTTGGCTGATTTTTAAAAATTTGTTAAAAACATGGTAATTGAATGACATTTTGAAAAGTACGGTGTCAGTCAGTTACCGTACTTTTGATAATTTTTTAAAAATCATCCAAAATGTATTTCAAGAATTCAATTATACCAGTAACTTAATAAATGAATCAAATTAATAAAGCTACCTTTTAGACAAAAAAAAAGCATAAAAAATATCAGATACTACAATTTTTTTCAAAATAAATATCAGACATATATGATATATATGAATCAGCGAACATTGCTGACAAGTGTGAAATATTTAGTTTTAACTGTTGAAAACTGACAAAAACCAGAATTGCTATTGCAGTAAAAAGCTGTCACTAACTTTAAATTATTTCCAAAAATTTTTACAGAATAATGGGAAAATTAAACTACAGGCCCACTTTATGGAAAAGTCAACCCTCTCTATCCCTCCCATAACGGCTCATATATTTCATTAAAAAGTAACAATGGTAATGGCGACATTTTTTGTTTAAGAAATTATAGATAAGTTTGTGATTTGTTAAGCAGAAAAAAAAATGTTCATAAGAATTTTAAAGTATTTTTATTAAAATATAGGTGGCGGCACTGAGGGACAAAACAACCGCTTTCCGTGAACTAGCCCTAAACAGCAATTAAAACTTCGTAGAAAAAGTTAATTTTTTCCTCATCTCGTGCCACTCTTTTGCAGTCGCATATTTATTCGAATAATCATTAAGTGTGTAATTATGCAATATTTCATCATGTTTTTAACCAGCTATTATTGACTTCATATTCCTTAGCAGTTGCCATATTTGAAGACAAGGGTGAGACCAGTGGTTGGAAGTAGCGCGCTACAAGTAGCGACGCTACTGTAGTAGCTACATTTTTTAGTAGTTTGTAGTGTAGCGCACTACTTTTTAAAAAAAGTAGAGTAGCGAGTAGTTCGCTACAAAAAAAAGTAGTTTGTAGCGATTTCCGGAAACAACTTTTGAATCAAGTTTTTAAAAAAAACGCATTTTCAAACGAATCTGACTGGTGCAAGTCTTACGCAAGTAAAAGTTGCACCAATCAGATTCGTAAGACTGAAAAATTCGAGCTGACCTCTAACATATAATTTTGACGTCATGTGTTGTATCTGTTTGACGCCATTACTTTGTTTGGCATAGAAACTTTCACATTTTCCCTATATTCGCCTTGAATAGAGCATGGCTTAAAAAGAAAGAAACAATTTTTTTCCTGTTTCCTGCAAACTTTGCCCGTTAAGCAAAAAGCTTTCGGTATTAATACCATTTGCACATGCAGTCGAACTAATATTTAGTACCCAAGAAAGAAGATGATATAAGCCCTGCGCTTCCGTTAAGAAAATTTTCGTGTAGCGGGTGAGGAATTTGTGTCAGCTGCAAAATTCGTTCCTCGAGTAAAACTCTCTCTATATAGACATTTCGTGTTAGTCGAATTGCGTTGTAGTCCTAGTCCACTGTTGTTAAAAATTGCACATTGAAGTAAAGTAATCATTTTTAGTTATGTTTCATGTTTCGGATAATTAGTACCGATTTGGATATTTTTCATTTTTCTTTATTTTGTCTTTTTTACTGATTGAGTGTTGATATATTAACATATTAAAAGTCAATTATTAAATGTTGTGAGTTTTTGAGGTTATTGGCAAAATAGAAAAATGCTGTTATTTCATTTTATCAGGGGCATAAGAAAAGAGATGGTGTCCAGGTCTGGAACCCTAGCTTGAAGCTCAAAAACAATCAATTCCTATGAAATAACTAATGTTATCCTATGAATCCCTAACTATGAAATATAAGTTCCTTTAAAATTAACTCATATAATGAAAATTTAAGTTTTTCTCGTTTGTTGATGCACTTCATCGTCTAAATCAATTTTATGTATATGTATGTCTAGTCTATGTAAAATTAAAATTAAATTACGATTGGATTTATCTCAATTTCAAGTAGCCGAGTTGCTCTTCTTGAATGAAATACTATTTACTGACAGGAAAGGATTAAAAATTTGAAGGTTGAACTCCTTCCACTTTTAAATCCTTTCTTACAGGGAATATTCGTGCAATTGGTAAAAAATGTTTCGATTGACGAATCGTTTCAGTAAAGGAAGAAAGAATAAATAATTTATAGCAATATTCCATGTTCAACTGAGCCAATATATCAATCTGAAAATTTTGTTAATTTTTTCATTCAATCTCAAACGGTGTGTATGTGTATGTTATTTATTTATTTAATTTTTAAAAAAGAGCGAAGTAGCGACTACATTTCAAAAGTAGTTTGTAGTTGCTTCATTTTGAAAAAAGTAGTTGTAGTTGTAGTTAACTACATTTGTGCTAAAAGAGTTGTAGTTGTAGTTCGCTACAAAAAAAAATGTAGTTTTTCCAACCACTGGGTGAGACACATGTTCCAAAATAGCACAAGTGCTATTCAGAGGGCAGACATGAAACACGGGCAAGACACGACGAACTTGTCGTGGTCGTTTCGGTGTGGGCACAAAAGGGAGAAATAACTGGTTTCTCCATGCGCTATTGTGAAGACATTTTAGTCACAGACACATGTCTGCTCAATGTGCGCACTGCCTAAAAGAACTAATTAACCTACAGACTTCACTATGGGCCCTAATGAAAGCCAGCTAAATTTGCTGTAACAGCGTACTTGGTGTTTTTCTTGTAGAGTAGAATTTTATGTAGATCTTTGGCCCAAAATGTGATCAAAGCATTATTTTTTCACTTTTTATAAAAAATGGTTAATTTTTAAAGTATGATATCTCCTAAACTAATTGTCATACAGAGCGCCACTTCTGCTTAAATTGTACGGAATTTAATGTACTTTACAATAAATATTCACTTTTAATATAAAAAGTTGCATAGTTTAGGGTGTTAAAAAGGAAAAACTAAAAAAAGACCCATATTTTCGCAGATTACGCATCAAGCACAAAAATCATATATTAAAAAATCAGAACTACATTGCATTTTTAGCCCTTTTTTATGTTGATTATGACTGGACTGTAAACCCTGTGCCTGTATACTGGTCTAATTCTTGTTTTCTATGATTCTTTTTTCAATAATTTCTCTCCATTGTCATGAAAGGAAATATTTTTAAAACATTAAAGAATAAAAGACATCAAATGTCATAAAATTGTAGGGTCATGATGAAATAGTACTCAGAGCCTATTGATTTAAATACCTTAATATGCATATTGTTTGTGTTATTTAAAACTAGAAAATTGCCCATCAAGGTATGATGGGTGAAAATTGCTCCTACATTTGAAACCTTTGCCTGTTTGGTGATATTTTTATAGTTGAAATTTTAACCCTAAGTCCAGTGGATTAACCCTAAACTCCAATAGTTATCATTCATTGTTGACCTCTTTTTTGTTTCTTCACTCTCCTAAAATGAGTCTTACCAGTAAAACAGCCAAGTTACCACATTCAGTTCAGCCTTATCAAAATAAAGCAATCCCCTTCATATACATGAAGCATAATAAAAAAATATCAAATTTTCATGCCGTGGCTCAAGTTTCATTATCGAAGTCATCAGGAGCGTTGTTTGATCAGTAAATTCGTTATTGTATACATGAGGATATTCTTATGTGTATCTTATAATAACGTACCTGAGATCAGTAATTAGATTTATAGTCATTTTTTATAAGCTTGACTTTTTAAATCTTTAAATACAGATTTAAAGAGGCTTTAGTTGAGCTTTTAAAATCAAGATAAAATGCTTTTAATTTTAAGCAGGGGGATGGGGAAGATAGAAAGGGGGTGGAAGATTTCAAATATGCTTGGTTCAATTCCATCACAAACTGTAGCAATAGTAGTTTATTAGTAAGTGTTACTTATGTATTGACTATAGCAGAAACAAACTTTCAGAAAAATATTTCTAGAATACTTAAAATAACATCATGACAACAGTCGTTATTATGCAATGGTGACTAAAACAGGAATAACCGTACTTATTTGTATAATGACCTAGACCAGTAGTGCTGTAACTTCTGAAAACCATTAAAAATGATACCAAGAGCAATGTAAAATAAAATAAGTTCGTGGTTTGTGGTTAATTTCTTCAAAAAGTGAGCCTGAACTTCAAACTATGAGATTTTGTGTAGTGACTCCAATAATTTGGCCACCTTCTGTAAGCTTTGAAAAACTAGGTAAATAAGTGAATTGGATATCAAAGTTCAATATTAGTTGAGTAATGAAACTTTAGAAAATATGAGAAACTGTTTAAAAGTAGCAAATGCTCAGCAGTTTAAAACAGCTGATGTGCTGGAAGTAATTTTATCTCCTTTAATTGGATAAATTTATGTTAACCAGAATGACTTATGTGTAAAAAAAAATTTTGTTTTGAGAAATTTAACACAAAATTTTAAGAAAAAATCAATTAATCATGTATACCAAATTAAAATCTGTTCTCTAACTCCTGCCTTAAATATTCTATTTGATTTTTCATTTAGTAATGTGTGTGCATATCTTTAATGTAATATTCTTATAATTTTATGTGCATCATATTGTTTTCAGTGCTGTCCTCATTTGTTTCTGGAGTGGTACAGCATCTGCTAGAGAATATGCTGGTCCTTTATATTATTCAGATTGTCGTAATACAGGAGGGCATGTCAGCACTTTAGATGCTGATGAAACATTCACTGTTGTCACAATTCTATGTCTGATGAAAGGAAACGACATGGAAACTGCTATTAAAATGGGATGTAATGCTGCTGGCACAAGATGTAGCAAACATGATGTTAAAGGACTATCAAAGTTATACCCAATTCAATTGGTTATTGATGGAAAGGTTATGAATGCTGATGAAGAAGTTTTGAAAGAAGCTTCAAAGACTGTGAAAGAAATTTTGAATGCTGTTGAAGAGGTTTTTAATGATGAAAAAAAAGAAATTTTGAATACTGTTGAAGATGTTTTGAATTCAGTTGAAGGGATTTTTAATGCTGAAGTAGAAGTTTTAAATGCTGATAAAGAAGTTTTGAATGCCCAAGAAGAGGGTTTGAAGATTATTAAAGAGGTTTCGTATGCTGATGAAGAGGATCTGAATGCTGACAAAGATGATATGAATGCTGATAAAAATGATTTAAATGCTGATGAAAATAATGCTTAAAGTAAATGACTAATTTTTGCCATAATTTCTTTGCAAATGACTTTTAAAAGTACCTTGATTTGTAATTGAGATATATTTCCCTTTAATACATTGTTGTTTTTCTCAATAAATAAATTAATTAGGACCTTGTTTTTAATTTATTTAGAACAAAATATGGTGTGCATGACTTTTCATGATGGGGTGAGGGCACCAGTCACGGGGGGGGGGGGGGACATGCTTATTAAAACTCAGGTTAACTCAATTTTCTGAGCCTTTTAATGTATTTAGACTTTTAAGAACTATTTTTCTCTCGAACAACAACATCTCATCTAGTGTTTTGCTGCTTCGGGTTTCTTTGAATTAGTTAATTCTGGTTTTATTTACTCAATTAAAAAAAAAAAAACAGACCAACGAATCTGATGATACCCAGTCACACACAGGATGAGTGATGGACAAAATTCCTTTTTCTCTTCAAAATGTGCAAAAATTCTTTATTTTTAAGACTAAAAAGGCCTCATTGAATTCAAATGAACAGGAAATACCTGCTGACCTCATGGTAGCTGTTCATGACTTTCCACCACTGCCTTGTAAATACCAACTGGATCATAAAATTCACTCTGATAACGTAGATGGTTGTATCATATTCATGGGACACAGCAACATCAGGTTTACCCGCCTAAAGGGCTTATTTATATCCAAACTATTGACTGTGTTACTGGTGGCCTTACCCTCTCTCCCTCTCTCTCTCTCTATATATATATATCCATTCTTTAATATGACCTCATTTCATGAGTCGTTAAAATTTAAACATCATCTCAGAGCAACAGTAAGATATCTTAAATCCTAGAAATTACACTAAGGTATCTTACTATTGTTCTGATGCGATGATATATGCATTATTGAGGAGGGAATTTATTGGTGATACACTTTGAAGCTAATGCTAACCAGAAGTAGATCAGAACTTTAACTTTTCCTGGTTTTCACTGCAAATTCTATGTTTTTTGAAATATTAAGATCATATTAAATGCCATTCAAAAAGCTTTCATATTCAAGTTCCTTTTTTTTTTTTTTTTTTTTGAAATATGTAATTTTAGAAAGTTCCTTTGATTACATTAAATAATATGTAGTCAGAACAATATCTCCTTTACTTTTATAATATTTTTTCATCGCCAAGCTTTCTTTTTAAAAGGAAAGTATTTTTATATTATTATGCACACCCATATGCAGTAGTGTTTACTCCAGACCAAAAAAGCGGCAGGATGCTTCCAAATGAAAGAGCACTTAAAGGGTGCCTTCAATAGAAATTCCATAGTACAAAGGGTGCTTTTTTTCCTTATATGTGTACTTATGCATACGAAATCCAAGAATTTCTCAATAGTAATTATTATTTATGTAATTTCTCAATAGTATGTTTTCCCTTTATAGTTATTATTGCAGGGGTGGAAAATCTGTGCCAATTGCGCTAATTTTCAAATTCTGATACAACCTGATACAAAACGACAAAAATCGCAATTTTTGTGCTAAAAATGCGATTTTATTAAACAAAATCATTCACAACAAGAAAAAATAGCTGTTGCATTTTTCTTTTTTTTTGTCATTGAAAGCTAAAATGAGGCATATAAGTAAAAGATATTGCTTATATTCGCCGAAAATTGCGTGCTGAGCTTTAAGTTTCAATCCTTTTGCACGTTGTAAATTTGTCAACAATTTTTGAAAAGTGGAAGTTATTTTCACCCATGTTACTTTAAATTGGCTTATTTTATAATTATTTCATATTTTGAATAACATTACGGTTTAGGGGAATGTGGGGAAAAGTGAAATAGGAGATCAAAGTGGAATGGGGAAATGTTTACTCTGCTTTTATCTCCACTTATCTAGTAGTTATTTTAACTATATAAGGAATGGGGCAAGAAAGAATTTGTTCTGAAAATCAAAGAATATGATAACGCAAACCATTTTCAAAAATTGATACTGATACTGTAATATTTTGCTGTAATTCATAATTTCGTTTTGTCATTATTAAACGATAAAGTTCTCATTTGAACATTTTAAATATTAATTTAGACCTACTAATATTTGGTACAGTATTTATTTGCTTAATGTTATACTTATTTATATTTTAAATACTTTGTATAGTTAGTCAAGTGCATGCAGGCAGGACAAAGTGGATGTGCAAAGTGAAATAGTTCATTTCATTTACTTATACAATCCTTTATAAAATCACTTATGCATTCATTCATTAATCATTCATTAATTAATTTCATTATTTCCTTTATCATCTTTCGGGTATTAATTCCCTTATTTATTCATTCATTTACTCTTTTTTTAATTAATTCAATTTTATTCCTCTATTTACTTTTTCTGATATATTTATTCGTTTATTACTTCAATTCCTTTTCATTAAATCATTTATTCTATTCTTTAAGTACTCATTTATTTTATCAATGGCTCAACAATCAAATAGAAAATATTTCATTAGAAAAAATAATATTTTTCACTTCGCTCTATAAAAAAAGAAGTGAAATATTTCCACTTTTTTTGGGGGTGCATATTTATTCATTTATTGCCAAAAATGAAAAATAATGTTTCAATGCAGGTTTTATTTTCAAATACATTGTTCTTCATTATGTATCATAATTATCAGCACATATTTCCAATTTGTTCATTTTGAAAAAAGTTAAGTTCTCTTAACTTTAATTTCACTTTGCCCCACATTTCCCTATTTATAATTTATTAGTAATTGTAGAAAAAGTGTCTTAAGAGTTCATAAAAATATTAAAATTTATTTTTTTTTAAACTGCATTCAAGTAGTATATTCTCTACCACACATACATACAGTCGGATTCTGTTACAACGCGATCCGACTTGCGCGAAATGGCTATAACGCAAGTTTTTCCATGAGTAATGAATTTTTTATTGCTGACGCAAATTAATCTCTTGCAACATGAAATTTTTTGGAAAGGAGTGGCGCTTTTAACGGTTTTTTTTTTTTTTTCCTTTTTATGAAAGTTGATAAAACAGAATGGTTCCCAAACGAGGACTGTCATCTAAAATCAGCAAAAGTGGAAAGAAAAACAAAAAGTTCCTGACAATTCAAGGAAAAGTAAAGATTCTCGATACTTGAACAATTATGAAGTGCCTTGAAGGTAGCACGACAGTTCGGTATTAGTTAATCTTCGATACGTACAATTAAAGTTTAAGAAAAGGAAATCCGCAAAAGTGTAGAACTTAGTTTTAATGATGAAGCTCTCAGAGTAATGTCTGAGCAAAATACAAACATCATGAAAATAGAAGCCAAACCAGAAATAGTGGTATTCCCATACTGCATAAACTTCATAATCTTAAAAATTATAATTAAAATTTCGATATCTACTGTTCAGTGCTATTATAATGCAGTAATGTTCTTTCTGTAAGTACCCTACTGCTTAAGTGCATGTATCTTATTGATCATTGATTTTGCGCTTCATAACAGAGTAATAGTAGTAATGTTAAATAGTAACGCTTTTTTAAAGTACAGTAAAAAGTCAGTTCTTTATAAAACATACGGTAATACTATGTAGTTAAGAAATGGTTTGAAACAAAACGAGGTTTGTTAACACATGTTTGAAATAATTGGGTATGCTTATAAAAAAAATTCTAAACATACGTCGTTCTACAACGCGAAATTCCGACTTGCGCGTTTGGTCTTGGAACGCATCCCTCGCGTAGGTCGGGTTCCGACTGTACATCCATTTCTTTAAAAATATTTTTGAAGAAGTAGTTTCTACGTTTTGAAAAAGTAGTAGTTCTGCGCTGCGCATTATCTACTGAATGCCATGCATACCTCTGCATCTATTACATATTAAATATAAAACAAAATATAGCTTATAGAATACATTATCTTCTTGATAGTACTGGTGTTAAGATCATTTTCTCTGGTACCTGATGAAATTCAAACTGATCAAAAGTGACACATGGACAATGAGTGAAGCTAAACATAATGCAAATATGTGGGCTCGGCAGGTAATGTGTATTAACGAAATATAAAACAGTAACATGGAGTTTAGGTCCTTTCTTAGAACTTTTTTTGTTCAGCCAATGAAACGTTACTCCTGAAAATGAGTTGCTTCATAGAGTTAAAAGTAATGTATTGCCTGAATATATCTATTGCCTGCAGTGCCGGATTAAGCCAGCGC
The DNA here is from genome assembly GCF_026930045.1 of Uloborus diversus. Lineage (NCBI taxonomy): Eukaryota > Metazoa > Arthropoda > Arachnida > Araneae > Uloboridae > Uloborus > Uloborus diversus. The sequence continues at coordinate 102,510,802 of NC_072740.1, read as the reverse complement.
GGGGCCCGTAGCAAATGTTTTCAAGGGGCCCTCATTTTTACATGAGTAGATATAGTAAACATGAGAATATATAGTAAACAATAGTGCACTTTATGGAGACGGCAAGTGCACATATATCACGCATGAATATATAAAATATGGATATAATTCCAAAGCTTCACGAGGGTTATGACCCCCTTACGTTGCCCCTCGTTTTCCCGTCACTACACGTTTTTGTCTTTTAAGGGGTCTAAGGACCCTTAACTATCAAAATTTTCAATTTTCTGGAAAAAAAATATATGTTATGCATAATTTAATTCTGAACAATTTGATACCTTATTTATTACCATACGCAAAGAACTTTTCAAGTTATCGTAAAAATGCGTAAACTTTCCCCATAGAGATTTATGTTAATAGCAGCTGTTTAAGCCTCTTTTTCTCAGGTACCGGTTTTCTCGTTTTGCGCGCATGATATCTCAGAAAGTTTCTTATACATTTTCGTAAAACTTTTTATACATGTTTGTCTGGTATATATTTATGATCTGAACCTAAATTTTAACTAAAAATGAAAGGTAATATTAAAATATATATATATTTTTTTTTTTGCCCAAAATTTTGTAAATTTTTGATTATGACTTGTAAAATTTCAAAAAATAAATAATTAAAAAAAATTAAACAAATTTAGGTTCAGGTCATAAATATAAACCAGACGAACAAGTAGGAAAAGTTTTACGGAAATATATAAGAAACTTTCTGAGATATTATGCGCGCAAAACGAGAAAGCCGAAGAAACCGGCACCTGAGAAAAAGAGGCTTAAACAGCTGCTATTAACATAAATCTCTATGGGGAAAGTTTACGCATTTTTACAATAACTTGAAAAGTTTTTGGCGTATGGTAATAAATAAGGTATCGAATTGTTCAGAATTAAAATATGCATAACATATATTTTTTCCAGAAAGTCGAAAATTTTGAAGGTTAAGGATCCTTAGACCCCTTAATTCGAAAAACGCAATTTTTGAACGATTTGAAAGGAAGGGGGCCCAGGGGTTTACTTCCGCAAAATTTGCGATATTTTAATTCTAAAAGTGAAGTCTTAAATAGAACAGTAGAATATCTTTAATTTTGTTGTGGGGAGAGGAGTGTTCAAGGTCGCCCCATTGGCAAATTTTCGAATTTATTATTTATCTAAAAACAATTTTGAGCAGAACATTTTCGAAATTATAGACTCTAAAAGAACAATTTTATACAATCTCTGGTAGGGATGGCAATGTTACTCACGTCCGCGCGTGATGTCCTTAGTTCACACGTCTCCCAGGTGGTGCTAAATGTGTAACAGAGATGGCTAGGTGGTCCCTCAACTATCTATAAACTTGACTCAACTGATCAAAAACAAAATTTACTCGGAAAGCTTTAATGGCCTGCGCGATCAATCATAGACTCCGTGTAATGACTTTCTCTTTATTTTTGTTACAATTGTGAAATTCTCTATTTTTGACTTTCTTTCTATTTTAAATTGGAGGAGAAGAGGTACACTTGCATTCATTTTTTTTTTTTTGAAATTAGTCTGTGGGCCGAAGTCGCAAACGCAGCTTTAAATCAATTTTCGTTCTGACAACATGGTGGATTTTATTCCACCGAAATACAACACAGTCTTGGCTAAGGAACTCAAATTCATAAAGTTCTCCAATATATTATTGTCTATTAATTTTCAGTAATCAAAATTATTTAGAACTATTTTGTTCTCACAATTTCGTCTTGAGCGTACAAATATCCCACGACGATCGTGCGATGACATCACTTTGAAAGGAATTGACCAATCAGCAGGACAGAGACTGCTGTTTACTTTTGTACTGTAGCTTTTGTTAATGTTTGTTTTCATTTAATACTAATTTTCGATGCAGTTTCTGACGCAATTTTTTTATTTACAATTTTATGTTCACGCTGTAAAGCTTTTTATTATGTAAAGCAAGTTTTTAAAAAACAAATTACAATACTTAAAATTTTTTAATTGAAAATATAATCAATTTTCTGACGTTTTAAGAGTTGAAACCGCATTGAAAAATAACTTGAACATATATTATTAAAATATTTTAGAAAATTCCAGACTAGATATAGGAATGGTTCAAATGATTTGAGGGGGGAGTTGGTCTTTCGAGATTTTTCAGAAAAGGTTCACTTCTCACTCTCAAAATTTTGAAATTTAAACCATAAAATAATGTAATCAAAAGTTCATAGTTTTACATTCCAATGCATTCCCCCCCCCCCCTTTTTTTTCTTGCAGCAGAATTTTGGAGGGAAAAACTGATTAGTACATTAAACAAATGTGAAGAAAAAAAATATAACCCAAAACCATAATTTAAACTACTAATTTAATAGTTCACCCTTATGCAAATTCCACTCAATTTTCTGCATCAGAACCTTTTTTCTTTTTTCAATGTTGCATTTCTATGAACAAATTTTGAAAAGTTATCTGATCGAGTATTTAAAATTGTTTTAGGAATCAACTGCTTAATATTTTGATGAAAATCCCAGACTTTTTTTTAAAATTGTATTGTACTTTTGTGCATTTTTAAAACCCAGCATTATTGGGGACAGCATTAATCCAACTATTCTCAAATTTTTCAATCAAAGAAGTTAGAAACAGAAATGAGAGCAATATATAAACTAGTATTTATTGCATCACATAATAAATCTTGCAAAAATACATGGAGCATAATAGATTTTATAATTACATATTCTTAAAATAAGTGAGGCAGTATTCAAATGTATTAATGCAGTCACAGCATGTTCTTCGTGAGGGAAGATTTATGAAGTGGTTAAAGGGTCATGAGAAACATTCTTCATCAATTGCAGGGACGGTAAAATCGCTTAGATTTTACCCTTTTCATTCAATGTACAAAAGTGTGTAGACCCATATTTTTTCGCTCAGTAATATTTGGAGTTCTGTTCCGCAAATTGATAATTTCCCCCCTCCAAAAAGTCAAAGTTTACAGCATCTCTATAAACAACCAAATAACAAAGCAGCCAAAAGGATTTTCTATCAGTGAGTATGAGATGGGGAAATAAAAATAAGTAAAAAAAAATAGATCATTTGCATAATGAATGCAGCCCTTCCACAAAATACTTAGAACACGGTGAACAGTAAAACGTTATATACAAATTGCTCAAAGGCAGTTAATACATTTATTTATTATGCAACTAAATTACTATTTTATTCGAAAAGGTTTGATTTTATATTTACAAACTGAAAAATGAGGTATGGAGGGGGGGGGGCAGTTGAGAACCTATGAATACAATCATAACCTGCCTGCACTTAGCACCCAAGTGTGAGCCATGATTTCCTCTTAAGTGACCAAATATTATGTAAAGGTGCGTTTAAGACACTTATATTTTGAAAAATTCTGCCCGCAATATGAGATGATGAGATAACACTTATTAAATTCAAAACATGTAGGACAGTGAAAAACCTAATTTAAACACAAAACATAATAGCATTTATTTACTATGCAAAAAGTTTACTATTTTATCCAAAATGGGTACATTGAATATTTATAAACTAAAAAATGACTTATGCCGTAGAGAACCTCAAAATACAATCATAGCCTGTGCCAAGCACTCAAGTGTTAACGATTTCCACGATTCCCCCTTAAGTGACCAAATGTTATGTAAAGGTGCATTTAAGACACTTATATTTTGAAAAATTCTGCGCGCAGTATGAGATGATAAAATAACACTTATTAAATTCAAAACATGTAGCACAGTGAAACAACTAATTTAAACACAAAACATAAAAATTCACCTCTTTGCGTTGGACATTATGGTATTTACAAACTTTGTTCGAATAATTTCTAAGCAGTTTTAGATCATGCATAAAATTCATAATGAATGCCGGTGGATGTCTTCCACAAATATTTAGTACACGGTGAACAACAAAAAATTCTATACAAAAAAGGTAGATTTAAGATTTACAAACTGAAAAATCAATTATGCAGTAGATAACTTAGAAATAAATCTTGTGTCGACTTTAGACAGTTGCAGATTGAGAAGGTGACAGGAAAAAACGTCCCCGGATGAAACATCCCCGGAAAAAACGTCCCCTAGAAAAAAACGTCCCTGATGAAAATGCGTTCCGTATAAACAAAATTGAGATGCAAAGTGTTTTACCATTTCCACTAACCAATTGCATTTTGTTCAGTATTTGTTTAAACACGCTTTTATAGTCATTAAGAGCATTATTTTGAAGTTCAGACAAGGTGTGGCAGTGACCATTTTTGATTTTTATAATTTTTTTATATGTCAAAGTAGGTCATGAGAAGTGAACATTCTGAAATTTTTAGCCTTCCAAAAAATTTTTTTCGCTCGTTAAAAATTCCCAAAGTTTGACGTTTTGCAGCGCTTTTTACAAAATTTCTAAAAGTCGCATTTCAGTGCGCTTTAGCTCTTTACAGAAACACCACCCCACGGTTATGTTTATATTTATTGGTTGTACTGTATCTAGTGATGATGACTTCATAGTTATTTTGATTGGGGGTTGTTGCTTTCTTCAGATAAATGGTCGCAAAGTATGGATTTTATCCGTTTTCGCGCAAGTTGAACCTGCGTTATTTCCTCCAAAAAGCCACCCCCCGAAAAAAATGTAACATATACTGAAAGTTTATACTATGAAGAGAGTAAATGGCACAAAATTTGTTTGAGGTTTAATTTTTTTTAGGAGAAAAATACCCTGATATTTTTCAAATTATCAAAAATTGTGCTTTTTTGATCGCAATTAACTCAAAACAGCATCACTAGGAAAAAAAACCTTTTATATATTATGGTACCTGGCTATGTGTAAAACATCGTGAAAAAGAAAGCAGCATGGGATCTCTTCTTGTTTTCCAGAAATTTTTTTTTTTTTTTGTAGTTCATTTTATGCGTTTTCTCGTACGTAAAACATGTGTCCAGTATGCAGATTAGATCTTCTAAAACTTTAAGGATGTAGTAAGAATGTATATATGTGTGTATAGAGAAAGAAAAAGACTAGTAATACTTTATTTTTCTGATTTTTACAAATTGATGGTATTTTAATTGCAGGTAATTCAGAAAACGATAAATCCATATCATATATATATATATCATGAACAATATCTGCTTCACTTTCCTCTAAATGTCTATTTTCTATGTCATCTTCAAATACCTCTAAAAGGCTGTCAGTTCTTGATAAATCAGTATTAGTCGCTTTTTCTTGCTTAGGATATCAGCTAAAAACAGTTTGAATTTGACTTTTTGTCAGATATTCGTTCGGTTGGGATATTTTTATGTCTTCAATCATCTCTGTTCTTATTGCATGTTCTACTTGGTCGGACGTCTGTTTTCTGCCGGTTTTTTACCATAGAGGAACTTTTCATAAAGAAATTCTATTTGTTTCAATGAAAATTGTGTACTTTTACGAGAGCCCACCCCTCACATAAGATTTCCAAAATGTTTTCTTCTTTATTTCCTCTTTTGTTGCAGAACATGCAATGAGAATAGAGATGATTGAAGACATAAAAATATTCCAACCGAACGAATATCTGACAAAAAGTCAAATTGAAGCTGCTTTTAACCGATGTACAAAGGAAAAAAAGCGAATAATACTGATTTATCAAGAACCGACAGCCTTTTAGAGGTATTTGAAGATGACATAAAAAAAAGGCATTTAGAGGAAAATGAAACAGATATTGTTCATGATATTTCTTCCATTGCTACGGACATAAATAAGAAAGAATTATTTTGGGATTGATACGATATATATATATATATGATATCGATTTATCGTTTTCTGAGTTACCTGCAATTAAAATAACATCAATTTGTAAAAATCAGAAAAATAAAGTATTACTAGTCTTTTTCTTTCTCTATACACACATATATACATTCTTACTACATCCTTAAAGTTTTAGAAGATCTAATCTGCATACTGGACACACGTTTTACGTACGAGAAAACGCATAAAATGAGCTACAAAAAAAAATTCTTTTCTGGAAAACAAGAAGAGATCCCATGCTGCTTTCTTTTTCATGATGTTTTACACATAGCCAGGTACCATAATATATAAAAGGTTTTTTTTTTTCCTAGTGATGCTGTTTTGAGTTAATTGTGATCAAAAAAGCACAATTTTTGATAATTTGAAAAATATCAGGGCATTTTTCTCCTAAAAAAAATTAAACCTCAAACAAATGTTGTGTCATTTACTCTCTTCATAGTATAAACTTTCAGTATATGTTACATTTTTTTCGGGGGGTGGCTTTTTGGGGGAAATAACGCAGGTTCAACTTGCGCGAAAACGGATAAAATCCATACTTTGCGACCCCTTATCTGAAGAAAGCAACAACCCCCAACCAGCATAACTATGAAGTCGTCATCACTAGATACAGTACAACCAATAAATATAAACATAACCGTGGGGTGGTGTTTCTGTAAAGAGCTAAAGCGCACTGAAATGCGACTTTTAGAATTTTTCTAAAAAGCGCTGCAAAACGTCAAACTTTGGGAATTTTTAACGAGCGAAAAAAAATTTTTGGAAAGCTAAAAATTTCAGAATGTTTACTTCTTATGGCCTACTTTGAGCTATAAAAAAATTAGGAAAATCAAAAATGGTCACTGCCAAAATTTCCGTTTTTTGTCTGAATTTCAAAATAATGGCTCTTAAATAGCATCATTGTGCGGGAATACTAGCATGTAAACAGTCATTACATTGTACCATCGAAACGCAAACGAATGCTCCCGACATAGATTGCAGGAAGACATTTATACCATGAGTGTTGAAGCAAAATAGAATAAATATACATTAATCACATTTAAAAAACTGGTAGCTTTTGATGTTCAGGACTCAACCTTGTAATATATATACTTTTAATATTTGGTAAACAAATTTTACGGGTTGCTATTTGAGACTATATTAAAAAAGTATTTTTGGTTTATTAAAGTTAAATAAAGCCGCTAAAACATTGGTGGAACAAATTCTGTCTTGGCCATGTGATAAAAAGTAAGAAACCACGAAAATCAAAGTTCGTGTAATTCGGGTTGGCCTAACTCGGTGTATTACTATATTACACAGTTTGAAAACTTTTACAGGAGAAAAAAAAAAGCATCTATTTCATTTTTAACCCCCGACACACAAAGGAAGGGGGTTATAAGTTTGACGTGTCTGTGTGTTTGTGTATCTGTCTGTGGTACTCTAGCGCCTTAACGGGTGGACCGATTTTGAAAAAAAAAAAAAATTTCGAAAGGAGAGCGATCGAGAGTGTTTTTAGCTAGGTTGCGTCTTTGGAGGATATTAATTAACGAAGATTTTAATTAAAAACCTCTAAAAGGTTTTCCGTGATTTTTGCAGGGAAAACATATTTTAAAATTTAGAGAAATTTTTTCCACGTCTGATGGAATTCTTGAAACCTCCATGTTACATAGAATTCGACCTACAACATTTTTTTAAAGCAGATTTCAATAACGGCTAAGCCTTAATTCACTCTATTGATCACCGAATTCATTGTTGACGAACAAGGAAATGAAACACAATGATTTAAAATTTTTATCTGTTGCCAGTTTCTATTTGTTAGCAAATAAAACAATTGAAATTGATTCAGGCCCGTGTCCAGATTTTCATATAGGGAGGGGTTTTAAAACTAGTACATCCTTAACTGGGGGGGGCAGGGAGTTCAATCCCTTACAAACTTTAGTTTTATGTTCAATTGCCGATCCCAGTATGACATTTATACACATGTAAAGACTGCTCCCCCCCTTCCTGCACTTGAAGGATAATTCTGGCTGAGAAAGTAACAGCAGTACTCCATCATTTTACAGCTTTTTTTTATTCAAAATTCAAAAAACTTTGTTTGTTTCTTTCTATTCAAATTTGTTTACTTTCCAATATATGGAATAAAAATGTTTAAAAAGCTTTTCACAAGTTCTTTTATAATGTAGCATGTATATCAGGCTTCATATACTGAAGTAATGCTTATTATACTAGACAAGAAAAAGCTTATTGAAGATGCAAATTACATTACCAAACACAATCAACGCATCTTCATTGCTGCAACATGTACTGTCTGACCACGGATTGTATGGAAAGATAAACATCCGTTTTACTGCCGGAAATGGACGAATCTATTATTTTTTACCGATGTCAGCTTTTGCAAAGCAGAATCTCATTCAAATGAGGGGGAAAAGTAAAAATCAAATTTTTACTTTTCCCCCTTATTCACATAGATTAGTCTTATTTAGACGTTTGAAAATTCCATGCAATCCGTGGTTGGACAGTACCAAGTTCATAATGCTTGGTATTGACAAATCATTCTGTGGTTCATTCTCCATAGTTTTTCCAAAGTATTATTCTAATTAATAAAGCTCTCACAGTTGTAAATTGCATATAACTTCAAAGTAAAAGTTTTATTTATTTTTTATTATTTATTTTTTTCCGATATTGCTGCACACTAACTTTTACATTTGTGTTAATAAAAACCAAATACACATTTTCTTAATTTGGCTTATTAATTTTTTCCCCAATGGGAGGGGTTTAACCCCTAAAACCCTCCCCTTGGACACGGCCCTGAATTGATTTTTAGTAGTATAAGGCTTTTAAATGAATATTCAATTTTCCCTCTTGATTCTACAGTTCCGACAGAATCGGAGTTTTTTAATATAGTGATGCTATTTGCGGTTAATCTTTTATGAAAGTGCATTATTAAATTTTTTTTCTAAAAAGTTGTTTTTAAGTTTGTTTTATCAACAGCTAATTGTACTAATGACACTTTTTTGGAACTCAATAAATTTGATTTTGTATGACTCGTGTTTACCCTAAATGCATAATAAGTTGAAAAATCAATAATTAAGTAAAATAATTTTGAAAATGTCAAAATATATGTTAAAAATCACATTAGCTATCTTTCTTTGATTTCTACAATAATTATTTGTTACAAACATTATTACGTATAAATAGGCTTGCCAGACGTTCCGGTTTGCTCTGGACAGTGCCGGTCGGTTTATTTCACATCCCGTAAAATTTGATTACAGATGACCAAAGAAGCATAAATACAATTAATCATTTCTGTATCTCAAAGCCAGACTGTTGTAAGTTCAAATATTGCGATTTTCTGTTTATTAATGCATTGTATGTAGAATCTTAGTCACATGCTAACGTTAAGCCTCTGTAATTACTTACCAGTGTTAAAAGAGCGTGCGTCAGACAAATGATTTTCTCTTCTCCTGTAAAGTAGCGATTGTGTGAATTACATTGAGGTACAGATTCATTACATTGACTTGTAAAATTAATGTCGGATTAGTTTGTGAGTATTTTAACAACTAGATGTAAAAAAAAAGCAAAAAAGTCTTTCTAAAAACGTCCTAACCAAAGCAAGGAATTGCTCAAATTTTTGTTCCTCGCTCAAAGTTTCTCTTCTTACAAAAGTAACGTAAAAATATTAACGTGTAGGAAATAAAAATTATTAAAACCTTTTTTTTTTTGTGCATTATTATGTCTGGTTTTAAAATTATTTTATAAATTTTGGATCAAAAAATATCCGCAGACAAGCCGGTGACAGAGCAACTTTGGAGAAAGGTGATTTGCGGTGTTTACTGTGTATCTCAGCTGACATTTATCTGAAATCAAACTCTATTTGAATTTAGTCAAAGTATTAATTAATCCCTCCCCCTACGTTTTCAGATCTTTTTTTGTTTGTCTTTAAAATGTTTGGCGGTCATTTGAAGTTAAAAATGCTATTTTTCACGAAAAACTCCGCTATTTTGTTTGTAAAAAGCCAATAAAAAAAAAATCGCAAACTGAACGTAGGGGGGAGGTTTTTTATATCCAGAATGTGTGTACTAAATTTTAAATGAATTGGTCAATTCTTTTTAAATGGGACTGAACACAGACTTTGAAAAAGCGGTTTTGAAAAAAAAAAAAAAAAACGCGTTCAAAGTTTTAGAAACTAAAAAGCAACAATTCCAGCTCCATAGAGTACAGAGCAGCTTCAATCTCCTCAGCCTATTACTTTTTCATTATTAATTTATACTATATTTAGCTAACCCTACGCAGGCAGGACTGTCATTCTGAGTGTCCGCAGCAGTCGGAACTGCTGCATTCTTCGGCATCTGTCGGAGCTACAAATTGAAGGAGCGAAGACTGAATACTTGATAACTTGAAAAATTTTGCTCGAAACGACTTGAAATGTTGGGAATATATTTTTAAAATTTTTAACTACAAGACGAAGCAAAAAAGAAAAAAATCCCTTTTTTAAAACTTCAAAATGCTACTCCCCCCCCCCTTTAAGGTAGGCAAGAGGCAATGCATTTCATTTTTTGTTATCATATTTTTTTTAAATTAAGGTTTGTGCTTAGATGGAACGTGGCTATTTCTGGGGATGCATTAGCACCATTGTTTATCACTCCATGATATAGTGAAAAACAGGTTCTGTATTAAAGATTTACGATGTGACTCTGACTATGCAAAACGAGATGTTTTCAATATGCTTGTTTATTTATTTATTTTTTTACAATGAACATTTTTTTGGACATGGGTTCTTATAGACGTGAGCAATATACTCTTTTAGTGCCAAAATTTATGTTAAAAAAATGTAAAAACATTCCCATAGAAAGCAAAAAAAAAAAAAAAGAAAAGAAAAATTCTGGTTTTGATTATTTAATAAAATATTTCAAGAGGGAATACCCCCTTGAGTCTCCGAACTTGCTAAAAATGTTCATGTTTTGAACAGTGTACCTCTCTAGACCGTCAGAAGAGTGTTAATGGCTGATATAATATTTTCCTTTCCTCTATATAAAAATAATAACGATAAAACAGTCGAAAAATGAAAAAAAAAAAAAAAAAAATGGGGGCTACCATTGTCAAAAGATGGCACTTGATTGAGGAAATTAGTGGCTAAATTTGAATTGGGTGGGTCATTTAACATAATAATCAGCAAGAATTATGTCAGAAGCATTTTGAAAGGCTTTTTCTTTTTTGCTGCAAAGTGTAATAAGAGTAGACTGAGCAAGGACAACCTTTTCATTGCTCACAAACCAAATCATATTACTTACGGCTTTTGTAGCAGACGACGTCTTCCATGTCATTAATTTCTACGGAATCATGTTTGCCAAACTTTGGTTCAGTTGAATTTCTAATTCAAAATAACAAGTGCGAGATGGCACACTACTGCTGTACGTGTCAAGGGAGGAACTGTCACATTTCACACGTAAGCATTTTATTAATATTACATTTTACTTAAATGCCTAGTTTTCATATTCGATCCGATTGTTTCGCCATGAGTTTTATAATTATTTTTGTTAATTAAGGGGTCTAAGGACCTTGAATCTTCAGAATTTTCGATTTTCTGGAAAAAAATATATGTTATGCATAATTTTATTCTGAACAATTTGATACCTTATTTATTACCATACGCCAAAAACTTTTCGAGTTATTGTAAAAATGCGTCAACTTTCCCCATACAGATTTATGTGAACAGCAGCTATTTAAGCCTCTTTTTCTCAGGTGCCGATTTCTTCGGTTTTCTCGTTTTCCGCGCAAGATATTTCAGAAAGTTTTTTAGATATTTCCGTAAAACTTTTCATGCATGTTTGTCTGATACATCTTAACGATCTGAACCTTAATTTCAACTAAAAAATTAAAGTTAATATTTAAAAATAAATGTTTTTTTACCCAAAATTTTGGAAATTTTCGATATTAACTTACCAAATTTCAAAAAAATAAATAAATAATTTTAAATAAATAAATAAATTTAGGTTCAGGTCATAAATATAAACCAGATAAACATACATTAAAAGTTTTACGGACACATATAAGAAACTTTCTGAGATATCATGCGCGCAAAACGAGTAAACCGAAGAAACCGGCACCTGAGAAAAAGAGGCTTAAACAGCTACTGTTAATATAAATCTCTATGGGGAAAGTTTAGGCATTTTTACAATAACTCGAAAAGTTTTTGGCGTATAGTAATAAATAAGGTGTCAAATTGTTCAGAATTAAACTGTGCATAACATATATTTTTTCCAGAAAATCGAAAATTTTGGAAGTTTAAAGGTCCTTAGACCCCTTAATAAGTTCAATCAGTTTAATAAAGAGGAATACATTTTTATTCACTATTTTCTTATTTTCCAGCAGTAATTTTAACCTCTGAGAAGTTATGTATTTGGAAAACGTTTATTTAAGTGTTAGCAAGCTAGTTTTAGTTTTGGTGACTATTTCCTGCGATTTAAAAGATCATTCTTTTTTCTTTTTAAACTAAAAACAATTTTGAAATTGTAAAATTTCTGAAACTATCAAAAATGCATTATTTTTCGAATATTTCAAATACCCCGTTCACGATGACAACGCAATTATTTTGGTTTGACGCTATTTAGCAAATGTCAAACACCAAACTCGTTTTGAAAATCTAATTTGAAGCTATCACATTGAAAAACTAAAGTAAAGAGAGAAAAAAAAAAAAAAAGAATTGTTAGTTTACAACAGCGGCTTATTTCTAAATAGGTTATCTAAAATAGAATACACCGTGCAGTTTTCGTAGGCTCGTAGGCACTTTTAAATGCAGAAATTTCTTGAGCATAGGAATATCCCCTATCGTGCAAAACATTTCTACCTTTATATGATTTTGCAAATGTCAAAGGCATTTCGCATTTCCACAAATATTTTCCACTGCAAGACGAGGTAGAATACAACAATGAACGTCTAGCGTCAAATGCAACGAAGAGCACTTTCACTAGTCTTTTGGCGACAAAATTGTAGTTTTCAAAAAAGCGCATGAGCACTTAACGTCAGCTTCTTATTTTCCTCTGCACAGTGTCCATAGCAGGGAAGCATCAAAGCATTAAAATATTTAAAACCTGAAATTCACTTTTAGCGATAAGAGAAAAAAGAAAATATCTCCCGTAAAAAATTCAAAATTCAGTTTTTAACTTAAAGCGCCAAGAAAACTACAAATGAAATTAAAAATATTTTAGTTACGCCATCTATTAGCTAGCTGGTTAACTAGAGCCGTACTATTGTAGGAAGTTGGAGCAATTCACAACAGGCAATGATGTATGTCTCTTGTTGACTAGTTACTTAATAGATGGCGCCACTAAAACCCTTTCTTAATTCAATGTATTCAACCAAAATGCTGCTAAAGTTTTAATAAATTGCATAAAATGATACAAAACTTAGCATCTCAATTTTTTTTATACGGGAAATTTTTTCCAGGGGGACGTTTTTTCATGGGGGACGTATTTCCAGGGACTTTTCTTCCGGGCACGTTTTGCTGGGGACATTTTTTCCTTGAACCGATTGAGAAGGTTGACTGCAAAACACAATTTCATCCATTTTCATCAATTTCTGAAGCAGTCTCCGTTTCTACTTCATCGCAGTTCTCACAATTGTGGCATGTACAAAGATCTGTACATTGCATTTTCATTCGAAAACATGAACAGACAGCTGATTTACAAGCACTTTTTGTGCATTTACAATTCACACGATCTATTATGCTATCAGGAACTGGTTGGAGAGACATCCAGTCTATTTCCAGGCTACTCCCCTCCATTTTCTAGCCATGATCTAGGGGTGATGGTACATCCATTTTTTGTGAAAGATTTCTTCTAAATATTGCAGTCTGATAATTAGCACGTTGCATATGCTTAATTAAACTACCTTTATTTGGGAGGCAACATAGTGTCAGATTTTCAACCAACTCTGAGCCAATTGTAACGGCAAGTATCTACACTTGAGCACTTAGATTGTCCATACATTGAACAAGTAAAAAGTTCTAATTTCTCGATTAAAGTTCTGGATAAATTCCTATCCTTTCCAAGTGTTTGGAATGCCAATATAAATATGTTTGAGCACAACATTGTTTTGAGCGATTTAACTTTGCTTTTACCCTAAAAAGAGCTTACAGAGTCACATCCAGTAAACACGGGTAGACCAATTAATGCTTGGGATACATCACTTCTTAATGAATTACATATAGAGTTAATATCAAATAATTTAAGATTTTGAGAACTGCCGTGGATATATAATAATGAAGTATTAACCCTGTGGATCAAAGATACCGCCAAGATATGCACGTCAGTATCGGGACTATTGATTAAAACTTTCTCAAAGGAAAGGGCAGCATGTCCAACATGAAGAAACATTCTCGAATCTGCTTCTTCATGATCACATTCAAGATCAGTAACATTTTGAACAATAAGCTCATTTGAATGATTAAAAAACTTATGGCACATGTTTTCATGGGTGACGTAAAGCACAATATCTTCAAAAATGTGAGGGTTTAATGTTTTCCAAAATTTGAATCAAAAAGAAATCAATTCTTTGTTTTCGCTAGAAGCCAAAAGTTTATTCAGTTGTTTGGGCATTTTTTGATTTGCCTGATAGATTTTGATTACTTGTATTCCCGCAGCAAATCTTCGGTTTCTTTCAGCTGATTTGGTACTTAAATCATCATATCTGTCGGAAACAAAATCAACTCGTGTGCAGTTATAGTCTTTAACCAGTTTGATAAACGATGCTAAAGTGTAATTGGCAAATTCTCCAAAAGTGATGAATGATTTCGGTGATTGTTGGATAAAAGCCATTGCATCAATAACAACAGCAGACTTGGGTTACCTCTTCAGGAGCAACACTACCAGTAACAATATTTAATAAGGAATTAGTACTAATATTATCCTTAAAAGGATTGTGCATACACTGTATGGTATCGCAAATTGAGACAACATGCATTTCATCTTGTTTCATTTGAGTGAAGTCTAGTTCTTTTTTTGAGCGGCTACTACTTTGTTTACCACCCATTACATTGTATTAATGCGAGATAACTGCTCTTGAATGATGAGACAATATCCATCGATGAACAGCACCTTTATTTACAGATGTTCCTGTTAATCCACCTTTAGTTTTCGAAGCTTTATTACATGTTTGTTCGATGACTTGATCGCAAGGTGTTTTTGAAAACAAATATTTATCTTGTTGCTGAACTGAAAATTTGCCCCTTATGAACTCATCATATACCGCGGGATTTGAGCTTTTTAAGTTTTGCATTCCTCACCAGTAAACAGTTAAATATCTTGAATAATTTATGCGATCATATGCAAAAAAATAAGGAAGCATTGATCGCACAGCTGATAAATGCAGTTCCCAATCACCTTGTCTAGTTGCTCTTATGAACAAAAGCAATAGTTCAATCTTTTCAGTGTAAAAGCTCCAGAATTCATAGGTGGGGTTTTGAGCACATTTGGAAGCAATGCATTCCTTATACAGTCTACACATGATTTCGATTTCTTTGCTGTGTTTTAAATCGTCCAAGGAGTAATGAGGGTATCCTTCACAAAATTGTTCAACAATACTTTTTACTTCATTACATTCAAATACTTGTTCTGACAGAAAGACTTCAAACCGTATTCTTTGCAATGCTTCACAAAAAAGCTTATGAGCTCGAACACTTCTGTTGTAATGATGGCCGTTTAACACACGACCGATGGAGCTCTGAGCAACAACAATACCTGATTCAATCAAAATATCTTGCAATCCACCGTCACAAAATCTTTTCTCGATGACAGCTGAAAATGCCATGCAAGTATGAAACTTTCCGAGTCTAATTATGAACCGTTTATTAAACTCACTATCTTGCCACCTGATCTGTTGAGCTTTTGCATAAATAGCTTGATCAAGTACGAGAACTATATTTTCCAGCTCAAGTTTATTAGCTATTTCTATGCTACGATACAATATGGTATTCACTGTTGACACATTTCTGTGGGATTCACATCTAGTATAGGAAGGTAACCAACTTTGGTTCTACACATAATATCATTTGTTGGTTTTGCAATTTGGTTGTTGAAACCAGTACAACCGGGAAGAAGATTTTTTGATACATTTTTGCATAAAAAATATGCATCATCAATGAGTCTAGCTTCTTTTTGAATAAGTAAATTTTCCTCATCACTGATGGAAGGTACTTTTTCATAGGAAGGAGGTTTAGGCTTTTTTTTTTTTTTTTTTTTACCCTTTGAAATAATGTATATCAGGCAATGGCATTTGCAGTTTACGTTTTCTGGATATTTTTTGAATTGGAAGTACCGTACTATCAATGGTCTCTGACTCATTGGAAATAATGTCCCATTGCAAAATTATGCCGTTTGTACATGAAATACACCGCCAACTCAATTAATTCCAGCCGAGGACTGCAGTTTCGTGCTTATAAGCACTCATCAGCCCGGCATAGGAGTGACTGAGCTGGAGGTGGAAAACCTCTTAAGAAGCCAAGAGAGCCATACAAACTGGTAGCTAATGCAGAATTAGCTCTAACCAGACGAGTGACCGAAGCAATAGTTCGGTTCAACTCGAATATTGTAGGCAAGGCAGGTATATTCAGTAAGTTACCGCAATTTGTGTTGAGGGTGGTACCAGATCCTGTCAAAGTCTCTTCCCCGAAGTCGTTGTTATCCCATGCTAATGTTGTGAAAATACCCTTTTCAAAACTCTCTGGATACAGGCAGTTATTATTTAACTGCTGCATGGCTAAAACAGTATCATGATCTAATACTGTGGTACGAGAAACGCAGTGCTCTAAACCATTAAGGAGTCCTATTAAAGTGGAGGATCCTGAAACATGACGTATAGTCATACCTAAAGCTAAGGGCTTTGGTGCTTGCTTCCTGCCATTTGAAGCTAAATATATGATATCTTGAGCAATAGAAAGAATTTTTAGCTTGATATCATATGGGACGTTGATAGATTTTTCTAAGGTTTCTTCTGAAGACACACCAATCATCCACGCTAAAAAATTAAAAAGTTCAATTGGAACCATATCTGCAGCAGCATCAACAGTCAAATCATAACCATTTGGGGGCCATGCCGAAACCGTTTCAAATCACCGCAGTTTCAATCACAATATTTTTCAGGGCGAGTGCAGAAGAATATAAATTTCTTAACATTTCAGTGGATGATGGTGTATATGAAGAGTTGTGATTTAATGAATCATCAGTTAAGCTATCGCTTTCAGTGGAACTACAAAACTGTTCAAATTTTAAAACACTGGATGACGACGAAGATGAGTAAATAACAAGTTCGCATAAATTCTTGGAAGATCTCTTTACTAAATCCAGTTGAGGATAACGTTTTTAAATCCTTCCTTTTAAAATATCATTACGATAACCGCAAATGTCCTCATTTTCATGTTTCAATACTGTTTGAACAAATAAGTTATTCAATTTATTCATTTCGTAAATTTTATGTTTTTTTAATAATTTTTGCTTCAATGACATCAGTGCAAAAGATTCTGAATGATTTTTCGTACTGGAAGTCAACTTCATGTGCAGGAACTATTTTCATTGACAAAAACTTTGTGTAGTTCTTGAAGCACGACCTGTGGTAGTGCATTTCAATTGCAACAAGGTCTTTGTTCTGGATGTATAGCAAAAGATTTTCATCATTCTTTTCTATTACAGCTTGCAACAAGCTGTTACTTTGAGTCTCACAGCGACTCAAAAGTTCATTTTCTTTTCCCAGAATGCTTTTTGAGCAATCACGATTGCTTATTGCTTTCATTTGACTGTTTTTGACGTTCCTATCATTTTTCTCATCGCCACCCTCCGCAGCATCACCGTCGACCGGGTCCTCATGATGCTGCACCTCTAGCGAAAACCGTCTCCAGGTTTCGTCAATATCCTACACTTACACGCATACATACACGCACTTACTCACATATACATATATACACCTACACATTCATACACCTACACACATACATACACACACTCACATACACACAACTACCCACACACTCATGCCTGCACACAGACACAAACACATATGCCTACACACACATACACATACCCCCACACACATGCACATACCCCCCACACACATGCACATACCCCCCACACACATACACATACCCCCCACACACAAACACACACGCTTACATATACACACACACACACTCGTGATTGCGAAAAACATTATTTGAATTCAAGATGAAAAAATTCAATTTATTTTTTTTCTTTAATTTTTTTTTTTTTCACTTTTGCAAATAATGCAAATTTAAGGAAGAATATATGATCGATCTGAAGTTCGTAAGCTTTTGTCTGTTTTGCTGCGAGTACGTATTGGCGGCTTTAGAACAGGTTCATCAGATTTTTCTGAAACAAGTTTTGCACATCGTTTTTCCGCCTTGCCAATCCTAGTTTTGGCAGTGAACTTTTGATAAAATTTTTTATGATATCCGTTATCTTCACTTGGCAGTTGTGCATGTTCATCAACACAAATATCAAATAATTTCGCGCTGCTTTCATATTCGGCACATTCCTTCAATGTAACCCATTTTTTCATACACTCCTTAGTTTTCTGCCAGCTAGTATTGGGAAAAGGATGAACAATGTCGGAAAAATTGTTCTCCGAATGCAAGCAGCAGTTCCGCTTTATCGACATTGTTCCCATAGCGCAATTTTAAAAGCTAAAATCAAATAGTAAAAGGGTGTAATTACATGTCAAATGTATAGTTGGCTCTTAAAAGAACTACTTGTTTAAAAATCAAAATACGTTTTAAATGATTAAAACGGCAGAAAAATAACGCTAAGCTACTGGGGCTTTAAACTTTGTTTACAAACATTGCTGCTAAAGGGACTGTGGGAAGAAAATACTTCACGTGTGATTGGTTGCCTTAACAAAGGAAAAAAATATCTGCTGATTTCATTGGGTGGGAGTATGAATCGTCCAATAAAGAGTGCGAAATAAAATCCATTATTATTAAATTATAACCAAATAATTTTTGGAGAACTTTATTAAATTTAAAATATTTAAACATTTCTAGTCTTTTCGTACAAAGAAAAAATTGCTCCCAAAGCATCGGAACGAAAGTGAACGAAAAAGGGATTCGGCCAACGGACTATATAGTCCAAAATACTCACTTGTAGGCTACCTTTAGATGACATTATAGGAATGAATCGGGCTTGGGATTTCCCCCATGGACATTTTTCAAAACTGAAGCTCCAAAAAGCAGTTTTAGCGGGTTTTTGATTATGTTAAACAATTTTCTACCTGAATTTTTCCGAATTTCAATTTTGAATAAAAAAGTTTTTGGCTACCTCTGGTGATGCAAAGGAAAAAGGTTTTTGCTCGTTGTAGCTTACAGCGTCGCGGGCGGCAATTTTTGAGGGTGACAAATTGATATGAAGTTAAGAGACCAAAGAGAGTTTAGGATGATTAATAATTACCTTTTCAGGACTCTAATTTCGAACGCTTTAAGAAGAAAATCTCTTTCAAGCAATTTCTTGATGGAAACCCTGTCCCCTTCTTTTGTCTAATATCGCCAAAGAGAGCTTTAAACTGTGCTTTTAAAGTTTGTGCTTTTAGCGTTTCAGAAACCTCCTTCTCCTGATATCCCCAAAAATTGCTTAACATTGCGTTTTCAGACCCTAAATTCTGAGGAGAGCCCTTAAACCAGCTCGATTTCAAAAAAAATTATACCCAACTACTTCCCCAGCTTCTCAACATTCGAGGGAAAGGCTCCGAGCCACACCACTCTTAACCTAAAGTTAGTACTAAAGTTAGCCTGCGTCTTAACGATTTCAGTTTCTAACATTTTGCGAAGCAAATCCGTCCCCCCCCCCTCCCCGAATAACGTCTCCAGTGATAATCTAAAATCGCGATTTGTAACTTCAAGTCAGAAATTTTTCTGAGGAAGTTCAGCCCCTCATCTCTTTCCCTAAACTTCCCACTTTGTTTGAGATTTTGTTTTCAGCTAGACTTTAGGTCGATCTCTCAAATCCTTTCTTCCCAAAGATAGCCTGAAATTGACTTCAGTTTTGAACACAACTTCGGGAAAGAATCCCATCTTCTTTCCTCTATTGTTATCAAACAACCTAAATTTGCTTTTTTTTTAGGCTTGAATAGCTGAACTCCCTTAGTTTTCCTAAAATACCTTAAAATTGACTTAGATTTTTTTTTTTTCAAAATTTAAGAGAAAACCCTATTATCCGTTCTCCTAACATTACCAAACATTGCCTAAAATTGTAGTTTTTGGGTCAGCTTTGAAAATTTTCCGCCCCAACTGAGCTTTTTCTCCTAACACTAAGAAAAATTAACTAAAATTGCGTTTTTAAGACTAAAATTAAGAGAAATTTCTGGAAGGCATCCAGCGATCCTCCTCCTCCCCTTCGTGCTTCCTCTGACATGACTAAAGATTTTGTTACTTCAAAGCCTCTGATGCACTGTTAAAACTACAGGTTGCGTTTGGCACCTTTCAGGGGTGAAACGCTTGTTCACCAGCGACACCCGAAAGAGAGCCGAAATTGCACCTTTAGCAAGGGTGAAAAACTGGCACCCTTCACGTAACGTGCACCGTAGGTGAAAGATGGTACTCTAGGTGAGAAAAATGGCACCTTTATTGCTTCCTATAGAGATTCCCCCCCCCCCGTGTTGTGTGAGTTTTTGAATACAATTGTGTTTTATTTATTTTGATTTATATATACGAAGGCATTTCATCACATTTCAACTTCCGAACATAGTTTAGAAGTGTTCATGACTTTAATTTGTCTGTTCGTGCACTAACTTTCTTGCATTCACACTTGGATTGCTCAGTAATTAATATGTTGTTGACAACTTTTACTGCATGATCCGTACTGAAAATGAATAGGGAAGGTAGTTATCAATCATTTGTCGGAACAACCAGAAATATTAGGTAACATTAGATTAGAATCATGGGAAAATAAAAGCGTTTCATTAACGCTTAAAATTTTAATCGAGCGTAACATATCAATACTTATTATAAGATTCAATACTTGAGTTTCCTTATGCGTACAAGATAAATACTAATTTAAAAGCCCTTCGTTCCAATGTCAAGTTTTCCGTCAGATTAAAAATAAAAACGAGTAGACAACTACATTCGCTTCATGCAATAATGCCTAAGAAAGATACGTTAACCAAAACACGATGTGAAACTCATGAGTCACACTGAGTGAGAGAGATTTCTTTTTACGTGTTTTTTTTTCCTCCGCCATTGCTGCTCTGTTCGTTTTTACTACGTAGTTATTTCATTGAGAAGAAATATACATTGGTATGTAGACTGCTCACGTCGCGTCAATGCATTTTTATTCCGGAATTAGTTATTGAATTATCAACTGATTTAAAGTTTTTAATTTAAATGTTGTTGTTCAAGATAGTACTGATAGACAGTTTTAGGTAACAGTTTTGCAGGATATAAATAGCAAATAAGGTAAACGGAACAATAAGCAGTTGTCAACATACTTTAAATATGTTCGAAAGCTCTAAGAGCTACAATATGATCAAATGCCTTTACTTACGCGAGGATTCGAAGATTAATCCACGAAATTTTCAGTTTTGTACTTCATTCAATGTGAAAGTAAATTTCATTGCAACTTCCTTCGTTCGCCATTCAAACTGAAGTTGTCGTTGGAGTTGTTGTCAGGGCGCATGCGCAACGAGTCGCTCTCCTATTGATTGGTCTTTTAGCACTTGAAGTTAACGTTGTTCACCCACTAAGGAACCAAAAGCACCTTAACGACACTTCCTAGCCTCTGTTGCACCCTGAGTCACCGTTTTTTCACCCTAGGGTGAAATTCTTTACCCCTGTGGCACTTCTGGTTTTAACAGTGTGCCTTGTTTGGCTAACAGACACACATGTGACAAGTGGAGTTATAAGGTAGTGAGTGTTTTCAATCTTTGTTAGTTTGAAGGCTCCTACCGTCCTCCAAATGATGCCCCCCCCCCGCGTTCCTCCCTGCACCGATGATGCTGGTCTGCATGGAATTATTCCGCAACAAGTCTACGCTTTAATGAAAATTTAAGATTGATCAGTAGTTTACTACCACGAGATGCTATTTCTTTCTTTGCTAGCTACCATCGGTTGCTCTTATTTTCGCTTTTTTAGCAATATTTCTACCATGTGTTGCTTTAATTTTTTGCTAGTTTTAGCCGACTTGCTATCATGCCATGCACTATTTGGGCCCACTTTTTATGCTAGCTAACATGCCATGTACTGTTTTGGCTCACTTTTTATGCTAGCTAGCATGAAATTTCTAGCTTATGTTGCTTGAATAAGTTGCTAGCCTAGCAGCAATTTTTAGCACCATTTGCTGCTACTCTAGCAGTAATTTACTTGCACCAGATGATATTATTTTCTTTGCTAGCCACCATCCATTGCTCTTATTTTTCGCTTTTCTAACACTATTTCTACCATGTATTGCTTTAATTTTGTGCTAGTTTTAGTTGACTAGCTAGCATGCCATGCATTATTTTGGCCCACTTTTTATGCTAGCTAGCATACATATTCTAGCTTGTGTTGCTTGAATAAGTTACTAGCCTAGCAGCAATTACTAACACCACTTGATGCTATTCTAGCAGTAGTTTACTGCCTCGAGATGCTATTTCTTCTTTGCTAACTAACATCGATTGCTCTTATTTTCGTTTTTCTAGCAAGATTTCTACCATGTGTTGCTTTAATTTTTTGCTAGTTTTATTAGACTTGCTAGCATGCCATGCACTGTTTTGGCCCACTTTTTATGCTAACTAGCATACATATTCTAACTTGTGCTGTTTTAATAAGTTGCTTGCCTAGCAGCAATTAATAGCACCACTTGCAGCTGTTCCAGCATTTAATTACTACCACCAGATGCTTTTTTTTTTTGGCTAGTTACCATCTATATATTTCTACCATCCCTAGCATGATTTCTACAACCTGATGCTTTTAGTTTTTGCTTTTCTACCATCCATTGCTCTTATTGCTTTTGATAGTCTTTAGAACTTTTTGTTTTGAAATTTTATTTTAATTAAACTTTGTTGGTTGCTGATAATTCTATTTATACTTATTTAAAATTTCCCCAAATTATACTTCTCAGTATCTGCTTTTCCATATCTCTAGCATTAAAAGTAAAAAATAAGTTTTTGAAAAACTTGAAAAATGTGCACATTTCTTTTTTTTTTTCCGAAAAATTTACAGTAATCTTTCTGAAAATAAAAACTTGTTGTTTGCCTATGTTCTCTAGCGTCAGAAGACTGAGAATTAATTTGTTTCGATGAAGAAAACAAAATTACTAAAGCACAATTTATTTTATTATCTCTCAATTTTTCAGTTTTTTCCATCATTTGGTTCTGAAATATGCATGTTTTTAATTTTTTACTAAGGAGCATATAACTACATTTATTTAATTTCTAGTTATGTGTGTAGAGGAGAAAAGGAATGTTAGATTAACTAGTTTTGTTTGAAGTAGTAATGGAAGCTGCTTCATTCTATAAAGCTTTGAATTTGCAAGAATTTCTTATTCTTTGGTGAAAATTTATTAGTATGAAAAATTTATACACCATTGACATTGGTGATAAGTAAATATATCAGACACCTAATCGAATTTTCATTATCTACATAAAAGCATGCTAAATTTTAGCCAAGAAATTTTAATTCACACATGCAAATACTTTTGTAATGTATATCAGTTCATAATTTGTTAAACTGTAAAAAATCCTAGTTCTCAAAAAAAAAAAAAAAAAATTGTTTAAAACTTCTTTAATTAAAAAAAAAGTAAAACCAAAAACAGTTTGTGTTTTCTTTTGAAATTCTAATTTTGAAGAAATGAAAACTCCAAAGATTTTTTTTTGGTCTTCTTTTGAACCACTCCTGGTTCTTAATTGCTGTATGTGTATGACTTTCAAACAGGCACATAATACATGCTACGCTTAGGCAGCATTGCATCACCTGCTGCATTGAGAGAGGAGATGAGATGCTTCTTGTGGTAAAGTGTAAGATTAATTTAGTAAGATAACTATTCCCGTTTTCTTCTAATCTAAAGGTAAGTAAGTACTCCGGAAGGCACTTTATACTACCACAAAGGTTTTTTTTACTACAATAATTGAGTATGCTGTGCTAGTTGTATTATTGAACAGAAGCTATAACAGTAAAATTGAACTAACATTATGTTGATACAGTTGAATTTGAATACGAAAGAAAAAGAATCCACGAATTTGTTCATATTAGCGGTTATTCGTAACAACCATGAATAAGTGATACTGTGAAAAAAAAAAAAAAATGAAGAAATGCTTTTAAAAACATTACTACTAATTAGTGATGTGAATCGGGTAGGTAAACATTTTTTGGATATAAAAACTGGGTATTTTACAAAAAAAAAAAAAAAAAATTCAAAACAAGAATGATAATTAAAAAAAAATCTAAATATGAGAACATTGGTAAAACTGATACATACATATGTATTACACAGTTTATAATATTTTTTATTAAAAGACTCGATGAAATTATGAAAGAAACGTATCGTGATCCAAAGAATCTTCCTTTTCAATGTCATAATTGATTTTTTTGTAATCAGTTAAGCTTTTTACTATTCGTAGAATGGCTTTTTATATCTGAAATTTAGCTATCAACATTGATTAGGTATATCCAACATATTTAATGTGAATGTCATATTAGTTTGCTAAGTTGTTTCACACAAGAATTCTTTAACTATGTGATCAAAATATAATTTTTGGGCAAAAATTTATTGTTTTTATGAGGTAGGTTATACAATGTGTATTCCGAAAGTAGTGTAATGGTTTTTTCCAGATCGCTTTTATTGGTCGGAGTATAATCCATATATCGAACTTCCACATATCAAAATTTTCTATACATCGAAATCCCAGAATATATTTATGTTCATTACATAGAAAAATTGTTTCTATATATCGAAATTTTTTTCGAGACATTCGGAGATTTTTTTCCCCATTGTAAACTGTTTGTCTCATGAAAGATGAAGGTTAGGGGACAAAACTATGTTCACTGAAGGTTACTACGAAACTCATGAGGAATCTGGGGTTGAGGGCTGTCTGTAGATAGGTCGTTGTTCCGTTTTGGAGTTCTTACCCTTCAAGCTATTTCCAATCTTAGTAGTTACAAGTAACACTGTAAAATCAGTTTCAAGTTATCCCTTTTGTCTGTTGATTATCATTCCTACACTGCAAATAATCGGTACGCATTTGAAACTCTTTAAGTGTTCCAGTTGCCTGAATATGTGCTAAAATGTATTTCGAATGTGTTATGTACAAAGAAATGAAGCTGAAATGTTTTACTAATCCGTTCCGTTATAAAGAAAACGTTCCAAAAGTGCACCGAATGTGTTTTGCTGGGAATCTCTATTCAGCCGAAGTTTGGGAATACACTTGAGAACACGTCGCGCGCAGATTTAAGAGTGCTTGTGAAATCACTGCTTTCTTTGTGGTTACGTGCCCGATGCGGACAGTGGCTGGGGCGGACCAAGAAGAATCGTAGCTCAGGCGGACAAGGAAATGTCCATAGGCTGCCCATCAGTTGGAGTTCCCTTGTCATGACAATGATTGACACGGCACCTGTCTTCTTGCTCAGCATTTACTCTTTTGTTGGCTGCTTACAATTGAAAACGGATCGATAAAATTTAAACTGGAGAAAATACATTCTTATGTCCTTTTTGCTGCATATATAATGTGTTTTTCTATTAAGACTTCCTCCCTATCTCAAACGAAATTCTTCCATGCTGGCAGTGGACTTGTATCATAGAAAATTACCAAGCTATTTTTTTGTTATTTTGCGTATGATTTCATTTCTGACACGTTTTTCATTATTTTAAAGTTATCACAATTCATTAATTTGTGAAAGATTATATTCTCATTTGAATGCAATTTATTACAGTGTTTTACAAATGTGCATCAAAGACTGCATAAATGGGACAAATTGGATTTATACCTACTGGATGCAAAAATAGATTTGTTTCATTTAAGGGAATTGAAGAATCAAAACAATAATATAAAATGTTTGATTTTTTCTTGGTTTACTAACTCTATTCACACACACGCATGAAATGTTTTCAGAAGGTTGGTTAAGGGATAGGCAAATATTTGCTTGTCTTTTAAGAACAGCTTCTGATCTATTTCTTAGGGTAGGAACTTAGTATCGAAATTAAAGGACTAAAATATGCGCTATATATAATACAGTTATTTAACTCATAGAAATAGTATACATCTGAAATTTTAATATTAATATTTAAAGAGCAAAATAGGAATTAAACCATAAATTGAGGGTAAATCATTTTAAGTACCATTTTAAGCCTATTACCCCCTCCCCTCCTCCAACGTAAATATATGCCTATATTTTAATTAATGATGTTTCAGAGTTATATTAATGATGTACTTTAACTCAAAAACTCTATTTTATATTGTAGAGAGATATCTAGTTCCATAAAAAAAAAAAAAAAAAGTTACAAAGAAAGAAAAATCTTATTTTCATCAGTAAAACAAAATAATGCTGATGTGTTTTCGGATTTAGTATGTCGCACACTCTATTTTCTTGTTATAATTTAGAAAATGTTTAAAGTTATCAATTAGTATCTTCTAATGCAGTTCCAAAGAAAATATTTAGAAGAATGAAGCATTATGCATTTCAATAACAGAAAAAAAAAATCTGTTTTGAAAAGTACCTAAAATCAGAATAAAAAATTCCTGCAATTTTTTTAATCATTATAAGTAAGGGAAAGTATTCTTGCATTAATTCATGGCCTCCTTTCCAGAAAGGGACAGCTTCAAATTTTACAATATTTCAGGAATCACAAAAAAATTCTAAAAATTACGTTTTGAAGATTTTGTCTTTTTACCAAATAACCTCTATGAGACCAATTGCAATATCATTTAATAAACTATAATTTTATCTATGTATTATAATTATTTCTTATGCACCACAGCTGTCCCACTCAAAATACATATACTTTTTCAAATGTAATTTAGATTTTTAATAGGAATCCAAATATTTGTTTTTTATTGGAAAAAAAATTAAAAAAACGCAATTGAGTCTTGTAATAACAGTTGAGTTTCAAAATAATAATACATTGAGTTAATATAGGAGCTGTATCGCGTTTCTTGTAAAAAGTGGCCTGTTACTGCTTCTCCCCTTTAATATCTTACGTTACGTGATATTGGTTCGAGAAGGTTAAGATATAAATTGGTAAACAGATGAAGAAAAAATGCAGATAAAGATATTATGAAAAACTCTGTTGCATTAGGGGTGCGATTGAATATTTACGTTATGTAATAAATCTTATTTAGTTTCTTAACTTGTTGGTAACGATCCTATAGAACAGTGTTTAATTTCTTTGATCAGTGGAACCCTTTTAAATGCTAACTTTTTTCGTGGAACCCTTAGTTTTTGGTCAATAGTTTGCAGTGGCGTAGCCAAGGTTCTGTTTGAGAGGGAGCCCAGGTTGTGATCTCAAAGAGACCATTACATTAACTATTTATCGTTAAATTGATTCTTGAAATCTAGTCGGGGCGGAACAGAAATAGTTTCTGCAGGGGGACTAGAAGAGTAAAAAGTGCCCCCTTCCACCTACGCAATTTGTTTCTTTGAAAGAAAAAGAAAATCGCTCTCATGAAGTTCTGTTCAAATGTTTTTTTAAATTTGTTTTATTTATTCGTTGATTTATTTTTGGAAGAACCCATAAAGCTAGTTGATCTTGAAGTACTGAAATATTACATACTAATTTACTTCGAAAGGGGAAGTAAATTATCTGTTTCAACTTTTTAATTCAATTAATTACTTCGCCGTATATAATTTCATCAAAATGTTATAATAACGCGCAGTATTACTTAGAAACATTTGTCTTTTTAAGTTTTGCGCCTCCGTGTATTTGATTCAAATGCAACTTTTTTAGAATTCTTTGAAAATGATTCCCATTGACAAAAGACCGTGAAACATCTCCACTAAAAAGGATCTCAAAATTTTCTCTAGAAAGTGCCGCTTTCTTGAGAAATTCTGCAGAAATCTGAAGATATTTTAAGATTTTGTTTTGCTTCAAAAATATCTCAAGAATTTTTTGAAACATTTTAGAGTCATTCACAGCTTGCTAAATTTGTCTCAAGAATTTCTCCACAAATTTAAAAACAATTTGACGCTAAAGTAAAATCTGAAAAAAGTCTGCAGATACCATTAACATCGAACGAACAATGATTTTTGCGATTTTCTTTTTCGAAGGCTTAAGGTTTTTTTTTTCGATTATTCATTTTATAAATGTTGTGCGAAGGTACTTTGACGCTCAAGAATTCACAGAGGGTGATTCTTCTCATTCCTATGGTGAGGGGGGGGGGGGGGTCAGGGTCGATTATCCCACCTCCCATTGGAAAAGGTTTTGCTTATTCAAATTCAGTTTTCGTTGGATCTTAAGTGATTTTGGCACCAAGGTCCTTTGATCAGAGGAGCTCATATTGGTGTTTTTGCTCCCAGTAGATATACAGTAGTTATACAGTAGGTGAACATATTTTAGTCTGAATTAAAAAATCTTATTTCAAGGTATCTATTTTTGTCAAATTCATTGAAAAAAAAAAAAAAAGACTTCAGGTTTATTCTACTGAACTAATTTTGATACATTCAAAGGTATTTCTGATAGGAAATTTTTTTACGACAGCATCTCACAGTATGTCTTAGACTCATTAAATATGGTATCTAGATTGTGCATTAAAAAAAATAATAAAATTCATGCTATATAGGTCATCCTGATACCCAAATTTAATCCTTATTCTTAACTGCTTGGAATCAATAAAAACCTGAGTATTTAAAAAGTTAGAAAATTTCATAATCGCATAAGACTGCGTCCTTTAAATTATTTTGATGACAATGGTTAACTAATGGCTTTTTATTTTTTAGCAATAATTTTGTTTGCTAAAAAATAAGAAAATTAAGTGCTAAAATAAACTACAATATTTAAATGTCTTCAAAATACTGATTAATTTTGAGTGTTCACAAAAAAATTAGCATATGACGCTAGAGGAATATATGTCTAACTGAAAATGTAAAATTTAATCCTATTTGTATTCCAAACGATTTACGAAACATTGTTAACATAGTTTTAAATCAGTGGGGCAAACATGTAGTCTGAATTAAAATCTTATTTCATAGTGTCTACTAACATTTTATAAATACATGATACAAAAATTCTAAGGTTTAAAAAATATTACATTGAATGAAATCTATTAAGGCATTTGTGATGAGTTTTTGTTATGACTGCATTGTATTTAGGTGAAATATGTGACAAAGAACCACCTTGGGTACCGTAACTCAATTTTGATAAAAAGTGCAGATACGACTTTTGTGCTCAGCAAGGCAGCATAATGATTAAAACAAGAATTTATTGAAACAGATCACAGATCCATAGCTTCATGTTGAGGCCCCATGAGAGAGTGTAATACCCCAGCTCTCCCCCCTCCATTCCCCCCACCCCCCACACCAGCATTCCGCATTCAAAAGACGTTGGGTTTTATTTAACTGTAGAAAATTAATTTTAATGAATATAACTTCGCTATTTAAGTTTTTTTCTTTGAAATATTTAGAAACTATTTTTTTGCGAATTTCGTAGCTGTTACTGTTTTTCCTCGTGAGACCATGATGCAGATAAGATTACATTTTAGTACAACGTGCCGCTTCCATTAGTATTATGGTTTTGCCATGTGGTATGCTTAATTTTATCTCTTGTAAGATGTAAAAAAAGAATTAAAAAAAAAATTATGAAAATTAATTTGAATTTTGACATTTGGAATTCAGATTATGTTTTTCGCAATCACGAGTGTGTGTGTGTGTGTGTGTATGTAGGCGTGTGTGTTTGTGTCTGTGTGCAGGCATGAGTGTGTGTGTGTGTATAGGTGTGTGTATGTGTGTAGGTGTGTGTGCAAATAATGGACGCAACCTGGAAACGGTTTTCGCAAAAGGACCAGCATCGGGAGGGGCCGATCGACGGTGGTGCTGCAGAGGGAGGCAGGGGGAAAATGAAACATAGGAATTCGAAACAGTCAAATGAGAACAATAAGCAATGTGATTGCTCAAAAAAAAAAAAAAAAAATCCATAATTTCAACTTGCTTCATTGAAATGATTTTTCTAGGTACACATCGTCATCTCAGAGCAACAGTAAGATATCTAATCCCAGAAATAACACTAAGAAATCTTACTGTTGCTCTGAGGTGACGATATTCACTTATTTAATAAAGAAGGAATTACGAATCACGATGTAATCTACGCTTGATTTAAAAATCAGTGAATAAAGTGAGTTTTATGCATTCTTTCACACTGATCTCCGACTCCAGTATTACTCCTATATCAAACCAAATTGATTTTATTGAAATATGCCTAGTGCTTGTACGTGTGTGCTGGCTTTATTATTATTTTTTTCCTTTTTTTCTGGAAATACTCGTAGTTACTTATGTTACGGAGAAAAAAATTTAAAATATTTAATGGGATTGTTAATTAATTTTATTCTTTTGGGATGTTCCCCCTCTGCAATGGTACATCAATGGAGCAAAATCATTCCAAGTTAGTTTTAATTCTAGGCATTAAAAAATAATAATAATAAATAAAAAAAATGAGAATGGAAAAATTATCTTCGCTTGACAAAATTGAGTCCACGTGGGAGGATTAATCTTGTACAGTGTGGAAATGGTTTGTAGTACCTACTCATTGATGTGTGAGTAATAAGCAAGCATTAGAGGGCTTCCACTGCTACGACTAACAAAAGAAGGATTAAGGAGCAAGAAAACAGGTACCGTGTCAATCGCTGTCATGACAAGGGAACTCCTACTGATGGTCAGCCTCAACTACCATGGACATTTCATTGTCCGCCTGAGCTACGATTCTTCTTGGTCACTCAACACTGTCCACATCGGGCACGACACCTTCTTTGCTACGCCATGTTTGTAAACAATCTGTATGGGCCGCAATCATTTTCGTGATATTTTTGAATGCTCAAAAGGTACGCCACTTTTCTTTTTTATGTTCTTGACAGATGATTTTTGTATTTGTACATTAACTGAGCTTCATACTTTTGTTTTAAATAAACTAATAATTTACCATACCGCTTAAATTTTGAAATAAAATGAAATCATGTGTTTTAAAACTGTGTGGTTACGTTAAGACTAACGTGTTACGATTCTAATTTTGAATTTTGACGATTGATTTAGGGCTCCTGTCCTTATCTTCTGATTTAGAATTTTTTAAGAACATCGGAATTAAAGGTTTAAACAAGGGCTCCTAAACTACAGGTTATGACCCAAAAACATTTCTAATGAAGGTCGTAGGGCATTTCTTACGCTGTTCAGTTTCTATCTTAAAAAAAGCATCTCTTTTATCTAAATGCTTTTTATAAGTTCTGTCATCTACTTTTTGCTTTTACAAATAGTTCAGGTGATTTTGTTTTTCTGGTTAGCAATTTTTTGATACGTTAGTATTTTTGCTTGTAAACATCCCATAAGATCGATCATCTTGTGCACAACTTTTTGGTTTAACAAACCGAAAAAGAATGAATCGCTGAAGGTTCTGCGGCTTAGATTAGGTTAAACTTGAATATGATCAAAATCTACCACAATAGTATGAATGAGATTCGAACCTAGGTCCACAGATCAAGATTCTTCTAAGTAATGATGTTTGGCAAAATATATTGTCTAATGTTTCATATCAATCAATTTTATCTTGAATTTTGAGGATAAAATATTGCGTACCATTTAGCATCTTATTTATGGATAATTAATTTTATTATCTGTTGCAGGTTAAAAAAATCATGAAATTTGAGTTTCATGATCGATGTTTTGCAGAAATGCCAAGCAAAGTATTGTTCGAATGAATAATGGATCATTCCATACAGATTCAACGGATGAGTGCGCTCGACCATTTTTAATTTTTTTGAAACTCATATCCCAAAAAGATGCATATGAATGATGTTTAAAACCAATTTTATTTTTTCTCTAACCTTAACCCTTGACTCTTTAGGGGTCATCAAAAGTGATTTTCGCAGTCAAAAATGGGACTTTTAGACCTTTGCATTTTGGCCAAAATCTAGTTGAATTACATTTATGGCAGTTAATTTTACGCTTTGATGTTAAAGTGCATAAGATGATAGTCTTGCATGCTGAGGTACATGGCTGTAACTTAATAATTAAAGTAATGGCAACAGGTTAAAGCTCAAGGTCAAATGTAAAATTTTTACTCATTTTAAAGGGGGATAACTCGCGTAGGGGACGCAAACACAAAGTGAAATACGGCAAAAACTAATCACTGGATCCATGCTAATAAGAATATGTAACTGTGCTGTGTGTTTTCATACCCTTTATTGGTTACAGCCCCTCAAAGATCAGAAAAATGACAAAAAATGACATTGTTAGATCCCTGTAAACCAAAAGGGGATGGAATTAAAAATAAAATTTCTTTTCCAATTGAATATTCCATTCAAGTACTATACAGGTTATATATATTGTTTTGTGTATTTGGTTTGTAAAAAAGATACAGGTCTTTGAAATTGAGCAATTTTGCTAGTTAATTTACTCACTAAAACAGAAATAAAAAGTGTGAAAAGTTCATTGCACTTTCTTAAATGGCCTATATAATATATTATACTGAAAAAAACATATTTTAAGTATAAAAAAACTATTTTAATTTGATAACTTTGAAATATTTGGACATGAATGATTAGTTCATACTTGATTGACAGCTTAAGTATTTAATTTATAGACTATCTACACACACAAATTTTCAATACACACAAACATATGCTCTGTACATTAACGCATCTAAATTGCCATTATTAACGTATTATTACGCCATAATTAACGTATCTAACATATGCAAAAACATTATATATACAAAATTTAAATTTTAAAAAGTGCGTTTTTTATTTCCTGTTTGAGTGTAGTTTTGAAAAAATGAACTCACCTAGTAGTCCTATAGTTGTAATGGAGACTCAAGTATATGGCGTTTTGGAATGCTTTACCAAGGCACATTCGTAATTTGATACTTTGAAAATGTACTAGGAGCAAGACAATGACAGGGGTTCTAAATTTAGTGATCAACACAAGCTATGTAATAACTTTTTTGACAAAAATGGGCATTTTCTTTTGATAGTCTTTTTAGTAACACACTATTCTTCATATCTATTGCTAGGGGACAATAATTTTACAGTGATAATATTTAAATACGGTGGCATAAAGCAGTGATTAAATGTTGTATTGGGATTTTTATTGCAGAGTCAAACGTTTCTTGCAGCATTTTTTCAGCTAATTTAATATACTAAATGCTCACAAGGATACATGCAATGTTTAGTAGCAAAAATGCAGAAGGTATACATTTCTGTAGGAATTAAAATGTGACTTCTAGTAGTTCTTTCCAAGCTAGTCTTAATAGTATCAATTCTTTTTACGGTTCTTCTGATTCTGTTGCAATGTCCATTGTCGTGTGATATTGCATAGAAAGGCCATTCAGCTCTCAAGTTGACACCCGTTTCGTGATTACGTAAATTAAAAAAGTTCTTTCCATTTTTGTTGTGTATTTGAGTAAAGTATTTCAGTACGCCACGTGCCGTGTCACCACCAGAACTATAGTACTACTGTGTGAGTTCATTTTCTTAAATCTACACTAAAGCAAGAAATGAAAAACGCACCTTTTCTTTCCTTTCAACTATGTAGATAATGCTTTTGCATGTGTTTAGGCAAGTTACATAAGTTAATGTACAGAGCGTATGTTTGTATGTATTGAAAATTTGTATGTATTGAAAATTTGTGTGTGTAGATAGTCTATAAATTAACTACTTAAGCTGTCAATCATGTATGAACTACTCATTTATGTCCAAATATTTCTGAGTTATCAAATTAAAATAATTATTTTTATACTTAAAATATCTTTTACCTGTATAATATATTACATACTATACGTAAGAAAGCGTAATGAAGTTTTCACACTTTTCATTTCTGTTTTAGTGTGTGAATTAACTAACAAAATTGCTCAATTTCAAAGATTCGTATCTTTTTTAAAAAACAAATACACAGAACAATATATATAACATGTATAGTACTTGAATGGAATATCCAATTGGCCAAGAAATTTCATTTTTTAATTCCATCCCCTTTTGGTTTACAGGGGTCTAAAAATTTTTATTTTTCTCAATTTTCTGATCTTTGAGGAGCTATAATTTATAAAGGGTAAACTAACACACAATATATAACTGCGTACATATTTTATTACACAGCTATATTTTCTCATTAGTGTGACTCCAGTGATTAGTTTTTGCCATATTTCACTTTGTGTTTTTATCCCCTAAGCGAGTTATGACCCTTTGAAATGAGGAAAAATTCTACATTTGACCTTTTGCCTGCTGCCATTATTTAATTATTAAGTTACAGCTACATGACTCAGTGTGTGAGGCTACTACCTTATGTACTTTAACATTAAAATGTAAAATGTTCTGCCATGATTGTTATTCAATTAGATTTGGGCCAAAATGCAAAGGTCTAATAGTCCCATTTTTGACTACGAAAATGACTTTTGATGACCCCTAAAAAATCAAGGGTTAAGGGAAGAGAAAAAATAAAAGTGGGTTTAAACATCATTCACATTCATCTTTTTGAGATATGAGTTTCAAAAAAAATTAAAAATGGTAGAGCGTACTCATCCGTTGAATCTGTATGGAATGACCCTAATCTGAGTTCAAAACATTAGCTTAAAATCTTACTAAGTATCTTACTCAAATTTTTGAAATCATTAAAGCAGTTAGAGCAAACAGGGTGCCTTATATAAATGTGTGTTTTGAGTATGTACAATACATGTATCGGATCTCGTGTTCTTAAAAATGGGGTCATGACACAAAAATAGTTAAAACCGCTAGTTCAGAAAAAAAAAGCTTAATAGTTTTTTCTTTAATCCCACTTTTTAATTTGCCATGTGATAAAAAACATGTGAAAAAAAATTTTCACCCTTTATTTCTCAGGGAAAAAAAAAAAAAAAAAAAACTTTAGTTCTTTGTAAAACAGGTACAACCTGATAAGGTAAACACAAAAACATTTTTTTTTTTTTTTGAATCATGAAAAGTTCCATTAAAGACTTAGTAAAAATTGTTGGATAACTAGACGTGCACTGTTAAAACTACAGGATGCATTCGGCACCTTTCAAGGGAGAAACGCTTGTTCACCAGCGGCACCCAATACGGAGCCGAAATCGCACCTCTAAATAGGGTGAGAAACAGGCACCTTTTAAAAAATAGACAGCCGAAGTGAAAAAAGGAACCTTTGGAGAGAGAAATGGCACCCTTACTATAGATCCTCCTCCCCCCTCCCCCGTATTGTGTGCGTTTTTGAATACAGTTGTGTTTTTTTTTCTTTTTTCTAGTTTTGTTTTGATTTAGGATATTCTACGTTTCGAACATTTTTCACATTGAACTCGGTACTGGAAATGATTAAAACATGTAATTACAGCATTTGATCATATTTCAGAGTTTTCAACATAGTTAAGAAGTGCTCATTGCTCTAACTCAGTGTTTCTCAACCTCTTTTGACCCACGGGCGCGGTAAAAGCAAATGAAAAACTTTGCGGACCAGTGAAATCTTTATCGTTTTCTTAAAAATTCATAAAATAAATTATATTAATAATAACTCTGGGGCCGTTAAAAACATGTGAAAAATTCAGAGTTCTGATCAGTTTCTTTTTTTTTTACCAAAAGTAATGTTAAAAATTAATAAAACAATAAATATCTACCCCTTTACTTGGTATCAAAGATCTGTCACAAATCGTTCCAATTTAAAGACGAGTAATTATTTAAATAATGTCAGAAATTATACATTCATTAAAACATGACGCATTCCGAAAATGAAGCATAGCTGTACCTATGAATTATTTACATGAAGAGTCAAAAATATTCAGGGATATTACAGTTACGGAAAAACAAAATCGTTTCATAAACGTTAATCAAGAGTAACAGAATGAAATGCACATGAAGTTTTTCGATAGTTAAAAAACCAAAAGAGATTTCTAACGCTATCGAGACATTAACCGCTAACAGGAAATGATTCTAACACTTGAATGAAAAAAAAAAAAAAAAGTGCTAGACTGAGAGAGATTTTTTTTTTTCGTTAGCTCTCTGTTATAATCTACGAAGCACAAGAACCATTTTTATTAAGATTCTCACTTTTTGATTATTTATAAACTTATAGAAGGTGTTTTTTTTTTTTGTGATAAATAAAAGCTGCTTATCGAGTACTCAAGAAAATAATGACAGATATTTTTCGTAGCGTTTTGAATGACGGAAATTTCACGCTAGTAACGGTAACAGTAACGGTAACTGAAACGCAATAAATGCACTTTTAAACACTTAACTATGTTTGAAAGCCCTAAAAGCTACAAAGTGATCAAAAGCTGTACTTACTTGTAATTTCAGATAATTAATCCTAGAAAAGTTGTGTCTTAATCCAATAGTGTACTTCATTCAGTGTGAAAGACACACAAACGCAATCATCATTTGTCCGCCATACTGAGGTGGTTGAATGAATGTCTAAGGCAAAAGCGCATGCGCAATGAGTCTTTTTGAGATTGCATGCTGTTTCGGCTCCTGTGCTCTATTTTCTGGCCTGCATTGCACCTTCAGGCAGTATGCTTTCACCTTAGAGGGAATATTTTCACTCGTCTGGAACCCCTGGTTGTAACAGTGTGATGTCTGTTGCAGTGTAAAAACTATTTCAATTGTAATTTAGTTGTTACATGTTCTATCACATTGAGAGATAGATTAAGGGTGACCACAGACTGAGGAAACAGGAAATATCAGACCTTTTTCTGAGAAAAATGCCGAATTCAATATTAGTAACGCAAGTTTAAGCCATTTTTACAGTTCTGGAAAGGGCGTAGGGAGATCTCCCTCGGAGATTTATCTAGTCTAAAATACACTGGTGTGCAAAAAATTAAGGACGAAGTCGAAAAATTAGCATATCAGCTGAACGAAGAGGCAGAGCGCACAGAAAGACCAATCAGGAGATTAAGTAAGGTGATGTACGGTAGCACATGCGCAGATATGCAGGCAGACGTAATGGGGGAGTGTTTGAGCAGTATAAAAAGCATGTTGTCGGTGTAAGATCAGTATTTCTGTTCTGGCAAAGAGATTGCACGCCGTATAGCAGTTAAAATCACACCGAGTTGCTGCCTCAGCGAGAAATGGCGAATAATCAATCTGTTAGACGACATCTGGATGCTTTTACCCCAGGTCGAATCATTAGGAAGTTGGAGGAAGGCCGCAGTGTGACAAGTGTGGCTGCAGAGTTCGGAATTGTGTGCTCACAGCATCGTTTTACGACTTTGGAGACAATTTCAAACTACAGGAACAGCTATCCGGGGGTTCAGTAGTGGTCGTCCACGAGGAACCACACCCGCAGATGACCGGTATATTGTCTTACAGGCAAGAAGAAACAGGCGGCAGACAGCGGGAGAAATCGCTAGACACACGACACAGGCGACTGGACGACTGATATCGCGTTTTACCGTGGCCAGAAGACTGCACGGTGGTGGTCTGTTTGCATGACGCCCTACACGGTGTGTACCTCTAACGCCTGCCCATCGGAGAAGGCGTTCTCTGTGGTGCCGGGAACACCGGAATTGGAAAGACAATGAATGGGGACGAGTACTCTTTACAGATGAGAGCACTTCAGTCTGAGTAGCGATTCTCATGGCATACTCATCTGGAGAGAGCGGGGAAGCCGCAATCATCCCTCGAACATCATTAAAAGGGACAGGTATGGAGGTCGCGGTGATTTCGTTTGGGGAGGCATCATGCTTGGTAACCGTACAGACCTTCACATCTTCGACGCAGGTTCAGTCAACGGGACCCGTTATTGTAACGAGATTCTTCTTCCATATGTGCGTCTTTTTAGAGGCGCTATGGGTCCGCAGTTCTTTTTCATGGACGACAATGCACCATGTCATCGCACAGTAGCTGTCGAACAGCTCTTAGAGAGTGAGGATATTGAACGTATGGATTGGCCGGCACGATCTCTGGATCTCAATCCCATCGAGCATGTATGGGATTTTCTAGACAGACGCTTGGCAGCTCGTACCTTACCACCAGTAACGATTCGGGAGCTTCGATTGGCGCTGCAAGACGAATGGGATTCGATAACACATTGACACCTTCATTCTCAGCATGGGCAGACGCTGTGAAACCTGCCTAGCAGTCGGGAGAGATCATATCCCCTACTAAAGACCGGATGTTTCTTGCTGGACACCCATCACAGGGATGTTTCGGCCTTCAGTTGCATTGCGCTCCATGCTACTTTTTCAATAAAGCTTCTTTTTATCCCTTTGATTTCTCTTTTAGTAAGTGTTGCTTACATTACACATGTCCTTACGTATTGGGGATCTTACGGTATTAAATGTGTTGATTTGGAAAGCTTTTGTATTAAGTTATATTGAAAAAACCGTCTCATCCTTAATTTTTGCACCCCAGTGTATGTTTAAGCTGCCTTTGATTATGTAAAGATGGGGAAAAGTATGTAGAGGGGGAAAGGATACCTCTAGGGAAAAATGTAAGAATGCAGTTTTAAAACTGTACATTTAGGGCATTTTTAAGGAATCTTGGGTTTTAAATTATTATTATAGAAAAAATAGGGGAATGTGGGGTAAAGCAAAATTGCTAAGCTGGCTAAGTTTTTTTTTTTTTTTAATGAACAAATTAGAGATTTCTTTTGAAAATTACACTTTACAAAAAAAGAACATTGTAAAAAAAAAAGTGGAAAATTTTCCCTTTATTTTTTTTATAAAAAGAGCGAAAAATAAAATATTTTTCTGAATGAAAAATGTTCTATTCACTCATAAAAAATGTATTTGTTCAAATGAATGAGTAAAAGAAGGGTAGAATGAATAATAAAAAGATAATGAAACAATAAACGAATACTTAAATGAATAAAATACTTAATACATGAAGAAAAATAAATGACCGTATAAAATAGTGAATAAATAAGAAAATGTGTGAAGGCATAAATAAATAAGTGAATTAATGAATGAAGGAATGTAAATAAATTAATAAATGAATTCGTAAGTGATTTTGTAAATAACACTGCGCGGCAAAAAAAAAAAAAAAAAAAAACCTTCAAAATGCTTCTGACATTTCGTCGGCTGATTCTTATGTAAAATGACCCCCAAAATCCGAAATTTTTTTTTAAGGACCCCCCAAGTTTTTTTCAATTTTCT
Source organism: Uloborus diversus (assembly GCF_026930045.1). Taxonomy (NCBI): domain Eukaryota; kingdom Metazoa; phylum Arthropoda; class Arachnida; order Araneae; family Uloboridae; genus Uloborus; species Uloborus diversus. The sequence continues at coordinate 102,471,834 of NC_072740.1, read as the reverse complement.
TTAGTTTTAGAGCAATTATTATTTTTTTTTTCAGGTGAATGGAGCTTTATATTAACTGCTAACATTGTTTTGGTGGGCAAGAGAGGTTCCAAATTCAAGATCATGGACACCGATCGCAAAAAGGGGAACTTGGGGGGGGGAGGGGGGGAGGAAAACCTCTCAAAATAAAAGAAAAATCACGAAAAACGATCTTTTTATTCTGATTTTTTAAAAAACATGTTTGTAAAAAAAATTTCGGAGCAGAATGAGAGTATAAGACTCGATTCTATGACTCCTATGTCCAAAAAAATTTTAGCGACGTTAAAAAAAAAAAAAATGTGAATGTTGCAGTTGCATACGAGTTGAATCGCAGGTCTTCATTCAAAAAGGCACTCCTCTGGCTGATTTCTATGTAAAATGACCCCTTGTTTCCAAAAACGACCATCTTTCTCCCTATCACGCCCCCTTCTTAGAACCTACCCCCCTCTTCTCCCCCGCCATTTTTTGATTTGGAGGGGGAAAAGAGCATTACAATAACCGTAAACATAATTCTGAATGATTAGAGATGTGCAAAGCTCAAAATCTTATGCATATGTAGCAAAAAGGGAAATAGGGGGGGGGGGCACCCTTCCAGACACACTGTGCAGCAAAAATTACTCTCAAATGCTTCTGAGGCTATTCCACCAGATTCTTCTGCAAATTTACACCCTGAATCCAAATATGATCTCCGTTTTCCTCCTAAATGTACCGATTTTTGTAGAGCCACACCCCCCTTTTTATTTGGGGGGGGGGGGCATTTTTTTTTTTTGCTATATATGCACAAGAGTTAGAACTTTGCACATCCCTAGCCATTCAGAATAATGTTTACGGTTATTGTAATGCTCATTTTCCCCTCCAAATGTAAAACAATAAATGACTCTGAATCAGGGGAGGGGGGAGGTTCTAAGAAGGGGGCGTGATAGGGGGAAAAGTGGTCGTATTTGGAAACAAGGAGTCATTTTACATAAGAATCAGGCAGAAGAATATCTATTTGAATGAAGACCTGCGATTCAACTCGTATGCAACGTGCGACATTCATAAGACAGTTTTTTTTTTTTTAATTTTTTTTACATCGCGAAAATTTTTTTGGACATAGGAGTCATAGAAGGGAGTCTTATACTCTCATTCTACACCGAAATGTTTTTTACAAACTTCTTTTTTAAAAAAGCAGAATAAAAAGATCATTTTTCGTGATTTTTCTTATGTTTGGAGGGGGGGGGGTATACCCCCAAGTGCCCCTTTTTTGCGATGGGTGTCCATGATCTTGAACTTTGAACCTCTCTTGCCCACCAAAACTATGTTAGCAGTTAATATAAAGCTCCTTTCACCTCCAAAAAAGAAAAACTAAAAGTGAGGAAAATTGAAAAAAACCTGGGGGGGGGGGGCCTTTAAAAAAATTGGTACGTATAGGGAGAAAACGGAGGTCATATTCGGATTCAGGGGGTCATTTTACATAAGAATCAGCAGACGAAATGCAGAAACATTTTGAAGTTTTTTTTTTTTTTTGCCGAACAATAATTGAGTGAGTAAACGAAATAAACTATTTCACTTTATCCCATTCACCTTGCCAATATTAGAAATACAAGTAAGCTTAAAATTAACTTTAAAAAAGTAAAATATACCGCATTAAATATTAGAAGGTCTCAATTAATATTTAAAATGTTAGTAACAATAATTTTATCATTTTATTCTTACAAAAATAATTTTTGACTTACATAAAAATATTATAATATGAATGTCCTTTTTTGAAAATTGTCATTATTATCATTAATTTTAAGCTCCAGATGTATTTTTTTTCCTTTCTGGAATAGAGTACATGTGCTACTATATAGTTAAAATATTACGAGATTGTTGGCAGTAAAAGTAATTATTTCACCATTTCACTTTGCCCCTCATTCCCCTACAGCATACTAATAAATATATAACGTATTGCTTGTGTTCTCGTAGTTAAGCGTACGTTTGTAAAAAAAAAGGCTTTTTCTTATTTTTTTAGGTAATGGTTTACCTGGTTATAGAAGAATGATAGTTTCAAGTATTGTTATGTAAATTTTTTAATTCTCGTATAAATTAGAAATTGGGTTTCATACATGAAAATTAGCTTTAATTTTAATGTTTTAGGAGATTTTTATGATAAAATAAGATCGTTTCTATATATCGAAATTTCTATACATCGAATTTTTTCTCCAACAACTTGCTACTTCGATATATGGAGGTCCGACCGTACTTGGTTTAGGTGAGGGGACCCTAAGGTTTTCCTGAAAACCAGTCTCGATGTTCTCCAAACTGTGGAACTAGCCGGACGTAAGTTAATGTTAACCTCTGCGCATCGACCGTGTCACGGGCAAAATGGTACGCGACTAAGTTTTGTTGCTTAACCAACAAAATCTCTTGCGAAGACTAACAAAATGATTCGTAAGACTTACGGCGACTCTTCTCTGTCCTATTCACAAGTTTTGAGGTGGTTAAAGACCTCTAAAGAGGGCCGGGAAGAGGTTCAAGATGAACAACGCTCTGGGCGGCCGTCAGTCAGCGAAACCGACAACAATTTGTCTCGTGTTCCTCAATTGTTGGACTTTTACCCTTGATTAACTATCAAGATGGTTGCAAATGAACTGAACATGTCGTCTACTGCTGTGCTTCGCATTACTCAAGATTTAGCGATGAGAAAAGTGTGAGGCAAGTTCATGCCGAAGCACCTTGCCATAACACGCAGCAAATCGCGAGTTCCTGGCTAAACACCAGATGAAAACGCTGTCCCAGCCCCCTATAGTCCTGACGCTGCCCCGGCAGACTTCTTTTTGTTCCCTTGGATTAAGGCAGGCCTGAAATGAACCCATTTTTTATCCCTAGAAGAGATTCAATCAGCTGTGACGAAGACCTTAGGGGAGGCCCTCAAAAATGCCTTTCAGTGATGGCAGAGAAGATTGAAGAAATGTGCGGAAGCCCAAGGACATTACTTTGAAGAATTTTAAATGTTTCGAGCAAATCTATTCAATAAATTACTTTTAAAAAAACAATTGCGTCACTTTTGGAATAGACCCTATATATATACATAGTGGAATACATACAGAAAAGTATTTTAGTTGAATATAAATTTTTGAAATAAATACCCGGGTAAAAACCCATTTTGGGTATTTACCCCTAAAAATAAATACCCGGGTATTTTACATCGCTACTACTAATACACATTGTAATCTAACTAGTCGTACATATGTTTGAAAAAGGAAGATGATAATCGACAATCGCTGAATAGGTTGCAATTCACAATGAAAATGAAGTTTTACCTCCGAGTAAATTGAAATGTCCACACGTAAACAAACGGACGGGCTTTACTTTCTATACAAAATATTAAATATTTTCTTCTCTGTATGCAATGGGACTTCTACTACCTAATAAAATGGCGCATTATTTCTTAAAAAGAAAATTACAGTATTTAATCACGAATACTTTAAGAGTAAAGAAGTCAAATTTTTGTTTGTCTGAGCCAAAACTTTCAATTTAATGTATCTATCATGCAGGGTGTTCCGTTTTAACCTGCAAGACCTTTATTTTCGCAACCATTAGTCCTAGATGTATACTTCCAATTGCAAAAATGTTGTAAATCAGATGCAGAGTTAAGACATTGAACGTTTGAAGTAAAAATAAAAATGAGTCAAAAAATACAAAATTTAACTTTTTATACGGGCCCTAGGTCCCCTAACTAATATTTAGGGAAATAATCTCCATTGAAAACTATTACTGGCTTAAGAAACTTGACATTTGTGCGACCAAAACTCAAGGAGATATTCCATTTCAAAGTTTCAAGGGACCATACAGAAGATGAGATTGGAACATATCGTCCTTTCAGAAGAATGACAGGTCGTCAAAGTAAGAAAAACAAGGTATTTGTATATTCCATTGCTGTTCAAAAATAAATGCAAATGTTATGCCGTGAAACACAAAAACACACTATAAAACCTCAAACAATTTGAAAAACCACACTCTATGCACACATATCATTTTAAACACTTGTTAACCGCTATATTTCCCCCCAAAAGGTGTTATTGATGGCGAGTGCTAAGTCACAAAACACTGTGTTTTATATCTCAGTGAATATTGGTTGTACTGATTTGAAACTTTTTGTGTTGGAATTACTTTTCAATGAAGATTATTTTCCTAAATATTGATCAGGGGACCTAGGGCCCGTATAAAAAGTTAAATTTTGTATATTTTGACTCATTTTTATTTTTGTTTTAAACATTCAATATCTTAACTCTGCATCTGATTTTGAACATTTTTGCAATTGGAAGTATACATCTAACGGTTGCGAAAATAAAGGTGTTGCAGGTTAACCCTGAATATGAAATGTTTAATGCAATTAGATAGCAACCTAAACTTAAATTTATTAAGCGAGTTCAACTGTATTTGATATGCTTACTCTTGAGACACACAAGGTTTTGGATTAAAATACCATGAGCAGGAAATTAATATGAAATAGAAAATAATCATCAAATAACTACACTGCAAATAAACCTGCACAATTTGGAACACTTTGTTTCAGAAAAAGTGATCCTAATATGTGAATTTGCGCTATGAAGTGTTCTGAATAAGCTTCGTCAGAAGGAAAGTGTTCCGAATGTGTTCTGGATACTGAACCTCGAGTGCCAGCACACGAATCCAGGCAGAAGATGGTTCGTCAACACATTTGAAAACATGTTTGGTCACATTTGGGGACACTTGTAAAATCATTGCTTACGTTGCTGCAACGATGATGGGCAGGGACGTAACTAGGTCATTTTCGAGCAGGGGCAAGACCTCGTTTTGGCGCCTCCCCCCCCCCCACATAAAAAATAAGTATCAAAAAATTATTATTTTAAAAATATAACTTAGGCAGTGATAAGGAGGCTGCATGTATTGATAAGCCTATAAATGCGACTTTTATGTAGTTATAAGTTTTTATAGTTTTATCACTGGATTGCAATTTTTTAAAATTTCGATAGTGGGTAAAAATAGCTAAATATTTTATTTATTATTTGACATACGAATTTTTTCAACTGAAACTATTTTGTATTTTCACAAGGGAGTAATTAACAACTTGTTGCATTATTTCTTTTATCAGGTGGCTCTGCCCCCTGCTCGCTGACTCATACCAACGCCCGAAAATTGCTTCGCAACCATATTTGATTCACGAAGATTTTAATCGTCTGTGAGAAAGAATCAGATTGAAAAACATGATACGAGTTCCGTTTCGAACAAAGTGAAAATTCCCCTCTCCCTCCCATAGAAAATAGAGTTTAAGTGAAGAGCTAATTTTTTGAAGGGATGTGAGAAATCTTTCATCCCTATAAAAACAATTTATGTGAAATTTTAGCCTAAAAATATTTTACAAAAAAAAAAAAACTAATTAGAAATTTAAAGTAAATAACCCTAGATTCAAATCCTTGGGGATCGAAGTAATTTTGTACAAAATTTTAAGGCTGTAGGTGCTCTGAGGTCTCCTGGACGCAGGCACGCCACAGACATCTTTTCACAATTTCTTTGACGTTACTTCTTTTTAAATGTATCGCGATGCGAATTTAAAATAACCACTTCAAATGAAAACAATAAAACAGAAATGGGTTCAATTACTTATTTTTAAGTATTTATATTATACTACTATGAAAACATTTGTAAGAAAAATAACAGTATTCAACAATATGTCGCAATAATGTGTGAAATAATTTTAACTCCGATGAAATATTTAGTGGGCTACGTGTTTTTGTTTCTCACGTGAAATTAATTGAATATTGCTTCTACTTAGTATATAGACTTTAATCCGACAACATACAATAGCTCGAATCGAACAGATTTTCTTATTTGAACATTACCTTGAAAATTTTACATGCAACACATTTTAAACTGCCGTATAATCTGTATAGTTAAATATTAATTATTAAAAGAGCTATTTTTTTTATAAAGGACGCACATTCCTCACCTCTGGTATTTAGCATACATATGAAAAACATTTTTTAGAAAAACAGATACCTAATGTGCTTGATATCAAAACTCTTTCTATTAACCTTTTTTTAAAAACACAAATCTTAAACATATTGACATTACATGTTTTCAGTGAGTTTCTTTTCAGCTTATTTCCATTTACAGTACAACCTTATTTATTTAGACTAACTTGGACCAAAGACAATTTGAATAAACGAAAATCCGGAATGTACGAATAAAAAGCAGTAATTAATTCGCAAATAAGAAGACTTATCTTTTACTAGCAGCGAAAAACGATCTTTTGCAGAAAAATTACATAGGATTGTTACTCGCAAATACTTAGTCATTAATAGTTCAGCTGCAGTGGTGTCAGGTCAGACTCAGACTGACACTCCAAATACGTCAAGTAGTTCATTAGATGACTATAATTTATTGCAGGACCTATATACATGTTATAGCAGTTGTGTATTTAATCAAAATAAGTGAATATTTGGCACATTTATAGTTTCGTTCTTACTATCATTAATTTAGAATTGTCAGTTTATAGTGAATATATTTTTTAACTCTACGAATTTGATCCGGAGAAGCCGGAGATCTGGATAAACGGGAGGCAGATAAATGAGTTTCTACTGTAAATATAAATATGCATCAAAAGTACCAAAGCAAAATTTGAGAGGTGTAAAAAATTGTTGATTTCTAACACATTAACTGAAGTAGATGATTTAAGCATATTTAGAATATTGTGTGGGTGGCAAAAATATGTCGAAACTAAATTTAAAATTTCTCATTTCAGCTGAATTTATCTCTAAAAACCTTAGTATTTTCTAAAGAAAAATGGGCAGCCTCTCGCACTTTAAATTGAATCTCCATTATTATAGTACGAGATTTTTCACCAAGAATGAGAAAAATTGTAAAATAAACTAGGTCAATGGAACAGTGTAACGATTTTCTCTTACGGCCAGTGGGGTAGACAAGCTCTCGTCATTGTAAATGAGAGGAAGACATCATATTGGCAGCTTTATGACATTTAATTGTAGAAAAATGACATTTGAGCATTTCCGCTGTTTTGTACTTCACATAGCTTTGTTCGTATATTCCTCCTCCGCGAGAGGAAGGTTCTTTAAATAAGATATAACAAGTACTAGTCACTCTAAGAAAATACTATCATGCTGTTTACCGCGTCCTCCTCGCTCTATTTCGGTCTATTAATACCATTCTTTAACCAAATTAAACCATGCAAGCTTTCTGCCTGCGCCCGCACGGAGAGTTTTTTTTTTCCCTTTTTTTTTTGACTTCTCTAATAATTTTTTCTTTTCTTTTCTTTTCTTTTTTTTTTGCAAAAATTAATTTGAGCATTAGCTTCGTCAGTTTAGCGCCCCTAAAATCTGGCGCCCAGGGCACAAGCCCCCTCTAGTTATGTCTCTGCGGGTGAGAGATGTAAATAGGGTTGCTGAAAAGAATGGGGTATTTAATAAAGAGGATGTAGTTACTTTGGTTTGTGGGAACTAACGCTGTAGGCCATAGTAACAAAAATGAGTTTACTAAGGAATGGGATTCCCTGTTGGACAAAGCAACCGACTGTTCGGCAAATGTCCAAGTGGTTGGTTTGCTTCCCAGATATGGAGTGCATAGGAGTTGGTTAAACCAACGGGCTAGGTGTATGAACCTGGTACTCAAGGAAATTTGCGTTAAGCGTAGTATCAGGTTTATTGATGTGTGGAGTAAATGTAAACGCGATTGGATTGCTAGGGATGGCCTGCATCTGAGCTCTACAGGGGTCAAAATGGTTAGTGGTTTGGTTTTAGAGGATTCAGAATCAAAAAACTAAGTTGGAATGGGGGGCATGCTTTAAAGAGCAGAATTCGAACGGGTACTAACTATTGGGATTTTAGTAGAAGCCGAAATAGGGTGGCTAATAAGAGAAAAGATTTTAACAGTTGGGATTCAAATAATCGCACAGCATTAAATAAAGGTAAGATAGGCCTACTTAAGGGTTTTTATACAAATGCTCGTAGTATTAGGAACAAGATGGAAGAAATGAAAAGCATAACAATAGACGAGAGGTTGGATATTATTGAAGTTACTCAGACATGGGCTACCGAAAGTGATGATGATTTATTATCTATTGCTGGGTATAATTTGTTTAGACAAGACAGAGTAGGTAAAAGAGGTGGTGGGGTTTTATTTTATGTCAGAGATACTTTAACTTGCAATGAATTGGTAATTAATGATAAACCTAATGAGATTGATATGATTTGGCTGGAGTTGATGAGCAATAAGGGCAATAAACTACGTTTAGGGAACATTTATAGGCCACCCAACGTAAGCCAGGGTCAAGACGAACAGATGTTTAGCATTATTAGTGACATTTCAAGCAAAGGGTCAGTCATTATAATGGGAGATTTTAATTTTCCAGGAATTGATTGGAGTAATTTTTACCATAGTAATAGCAGAGAAGAGGAATTTTTGAAAGTAATTGGTGACTGTTTTTTTAGATCAAATTGTAACTCAGGGTACTCGACAGGACATGATTTTGGATCCAGTTTTCTGTGATATGGAAGGTTCTGTTCAGGGGTTATGTGTAGAACACATTGGAGATAGCGACCACAACAGTATTAGGTTTGGGATTAAATGCGCGCAAAGTAGAGAATTTTAGGTTTGTGCCCAATTTCAGAAATACTGATTTTGTGGCACTTAGGCAGAGTTTGAAAGTAGTTTTTTCTTCTGGATTGGACAACAGCGATGTGAATCTTCAGTAGTCAGAGTTTAAGGAAAAGCTAGCGAAAACGGTTGGGGATCATTTTTCCTTTAGGAGAAACGGTGTCAACACTAAAATTTGGCCAATGTGGTTCTCCAGGGAAACTAAAAACGCTCTAAATTACAAGCAAGCTGCTTTTCATAGGTTTAGAGAAACTGGTCACAGTGCAGATAGGCTCCAATATTGTAATTCAAGGCGTAAATTTAAGTATTTGGTACGGATTCAGAAAAGAGAGCAAAGACTGGCAGATAACATAAGCAGGAATCCCAAGAGATTTTTTGCCTACACTAATTTGGGGAAAGTTCGAAATAGTCATATTGGGCCACTGGTTGATGAGCACGGAATTTTAATTCAGGACGATAGTGATATTGCTAATGTTCTTAATAAATTTTTTTCGGGTGTTTTTAACGATAACTGTATCTCAACAGTTGACACCAACAAGACACAAGCTATAGTACAGCTTGAGGACTTAGTATTTTCCAGGATGACGTTTTACTTCATTTGAAAAAAATTAAAGGGACTAAGGTTCCGGGACCTGATAATATTTATCCAAAAATTTTAGTTGAATGTGCGGAGGATTTAGCAGATGTAATCGTAAATATTTTCAATGCTTCTTATAACTCGGGGACAGTGCCAGAGGACTGGAAGCTGGCTAACGTTACACCGCTCTTCAAGAAAGGGTCTAAAGGGAGTGCGGGAAATTATGGACCTGTGAGTCTAACTTCGGTGGTTTGCAAAATTTTTAAAACAGTGATAAAAATTAAGATAGTAAATTTTCTGGAGACTAATAATCTATTGACTAGTTTTCAGTACGGTTTCAGGAAAGGTAAATCTTGTGCAACTAATTTATTACATTTCTATGACAAAGTTACCATGGCTTTGGACAATAAGAAGTCTAGATGTTGTTTACATTGATTGTCAAAAAGCTTTCGATAAGGTACCGCATGTTGCTCTACTTAGCAAATTAGCTGATATAGGAATCGGAGGGAAAATTTTCATTTGGGTAAAAAACTGGCTGACCGGAAGGAAACAGAGGGTAGTTGTAAGGGGAAATTATTCTAATTGGAGTGAGGTTTTAAGCGGGGTTCCTCAAGGATCAGTGTTAGGGCCTGTTTTGTTCATTGTTTTTATGAACGATATTCACAAAAATATTTCTGGGAACATGAATTGTTTTGCTGATGATGTCAAAGTTATGGGGACTGTAGAAAATGAAGAACAAGCAAAACAGCTGCAAGTTATGCTCATATTACGGGGTGGGCTGATAAATGGGGCATGGCTGTTAATGTTGGGAAATGTCAAGTGCTACATTTAAGGCATGGTAATAAGTGTACAAGTTATTATTTGCAAGGTTCAGTCATTAGTCAGGCAGACAAAGTTACTGATCTGGGGGTCTTAATAAGTCAGGATTTAAAGTTTAGCCAACAGTGCAGCATTGCTAGTAACAAGGCCAATAAGATGCTAGGGTTTATCAATAGATCTATTTCAAACAAATCTAAAGAAGTTCTTCTGCCCTTATATAGAAGTTTGGTAAGACCTCATTTGGAGTATGCTGTTCAGTTTTGGTCTCCTTATCTTAAGAAAGACATTAATGTATTAGAAAGGGTTCAAAGGCGGGCTACAAGGCTAGTAAATAGACTTTCTCACTTAGACTATGATTCCAGGCTTAGAAGGCTAAAAATGTACAGTCTTGAGCTAAGAAGAGACCGAGGGGACATGATTCAGTTGTTTAAATTTATTAAAATGAAAGATGTTACTGGGCTGAAGTTTAGCACTGAAAACAGGAGCAGGGGTCATTGTTTTAAGCTATTTAAATCTCAAGCTAACATGGATGTTAGGAAAAATTAATATTTTAGCAGGGTAGTGGAACCTTGGAACAGTTTACCGGAAGAGGTGGTAATGAGCAAGGGAGTAGATAGTTTTAAGAGGGCCATTGATCTTCATTGGGGATTGTAAATCGACTAGGAACCAGTCTAGCTGGGTACAGAGCCTGTTGCTGGTCGTCACTTTTGTATTTGTATTTGCATAAAGACTTTCATTTTCTCAATGTATTTTTCCTGAGATTAACATGGTAATTATTGAACAAATAATATTGTTGGCTTAGTACTATAACTCGGCAAAGCCTGAATTATTTTTTTTCTCAAAATTACTTTTCCTCTTTCTTGTATGTTTATTTCCTTCCTTAGGATGATATAAAGTGCTTTTTAAAAAAATTAATAAATTATCTTATTCAGAAACTGCTGGTACCATATGGTACCACTAGACTCTTACACTAGCAAATCACTTTTTTTCTCAAAATTCTTCTTTTTAAGGAAACAATCAATTTTGATTAAAAAAAAGATTATGTTTTAATTCCTACATAAAATTTTACTTATAAATTCAATTAAAATTACATTTTTGTATGAAAAGTGATGAAACAGCCAACACATAGGCCTATATTTCATTTCACACATTTGGTGTGAGTGAGGCTTTTGCAATTTGCAACAGCACAATGACGCCTTTGTGATGTGGCTTGTACTGGGTGGTTCATTTTGTTGGACTCTAAAATCATCATATACTAGTTATCTTCAGATACACCCCCCCTCCCGTTGGTATTTATCAAAAATGATGAGATACTAATCAGGTGTATTGAGGCACCACGCTTTATAGCCAAACTGAATCAGTTTTCCTTTGATGAATTGCTTGCAGCTATGCCCACTGACAATTTTTTTTATCAGTTTCATCATAATCTAGTTTACCAAATAGGTGAAGTGCCTCTCCAGGTGTTAAACTTCTTGATAAAAATTACATGTATGAAATGTCTCTCAAATTAGCCTGTAGGTTTGACTACGACTAGCGTTTACTGATATAAAAATCAGAAAAAAAATCTCTATCTATATATGTACAAGGTGCCTCAAATGACATTGCCAAACTGAACGCGTCGGTCTGTCATACCTTGACAAACAAGATTTACACGGGAACTTGTGTCTGAAAATAAAAACAGCGACTGCTAGATGGCAACGTTTGCTGGCATAGAGGGGGAAAAGAATTGATGCCAAAAGCGGTTTCAATATGTCTTTTAGTAATGAGTATGGTTAAATTACAGAACATGTTCAAAATTCTTTTCATTCGTAGCAATACAAGCTTCACAACATCAATGCATGGATTCATGCCACTCGCTCCAATGTTTCTGGCAACGAGATCCGTGTCCGGTGTCACAGGAATCTCGTATATCATGAACTTCATGAATCACCACAGGTAAAAATCCAGGGGAGTCAGGTCAGGAGGTTGCAGGGGCAATATTGAAACCTCTTTCGGAATCATTTCTTTCTTCCCATCTACGCCTGGAAACATTGTCCTCTTGCGGTCGCTGTTCACATTTTTGGACCACAAGTTCCAATGTTAATCTTGTTTTTCAAGGTATGGCAGACATGCACGCTCAGTTTGGCAACTACATTGAGACACCCTATATATATATATGTGTGTGTATAGTAATAAGCTTAAATAAATACTATAATAATAACTAATATTATTATTATAAGTAATAAAATAAGAATGTGTCAATTGAATTTAAAAATGTAGTAAACAAATATGCCTAATACTCAAAAATTAAAAAAAAAGTTATTATTAAATAAGAGTAAAATTAATAATATACAGTTTCTGCATAAGTCATGAAAAGCTTACATGAAAGCCTAGTGGTACCATACGGTCCCGCCAAATTTCTGGGAAAAAATTTTCGTATAAAACAAGGCAGATTTTCTTTTTTTAATGAGGCCTACAGAAAGAGCGTACAAATATAAATAAAAATTTACATTTCATTAGTTCACTTAAAATTTTAAACTATATAAAATTTACTTACTTTTGTCAACGAGTCATTTTTTTGCTCACTTTCAAGATGCTTAACTATCTTGGGACATAAAGCATGCACACACACTTTACTATTCCATCTGACTGTTGTAACTCCTTCCTCTAACTGTCTATTGGCGTCTTTTTTTAGTTGAAAATCATAACATCACGTTTTACCCCCAAAAAAGAGGTATTTTTGAAATAGAAATTGCTGGTACCAAAAGGTTCCGCTAGGCTTTCCCCCGAGATAACTAGACAACTACAAATTTGGCAAAATGGAATGTTTCACCTTTTTTTGAAAATGTTTGTTTGAAAGTAGACATAAATTCTACTAATTTAATAAAATTTAGAAACAGTATTTTAATAAAAATATAAATTAAAGTCTTCACATTCTCCAAAAATGGGAAAAAACATGAATTTGTTGAGCTTTCCTTCAAGCAATATAAAATTCAGGGTAGCTGAATTCAGCCCACTATAAATTTATAAATTAAAGTTTTATTATTGATAAGTCTTTTTTAAAATATAAATGTGAAACAAAATTCAAAAATAACTTTTATTCATTGAAATAAAATTTCATCTATATCCATCATGCTAAGTTGGCTATCTATGATAATTCCTTCTACAGCAGTTTTAGTCTCCAAATACAGTTTCTGGTTAGTCTACAGTTTCAGTATTAGAGGCATTTCAGCAGCAACATACTTGCCAAAAACATCATATCTTTCTTCTGATATTAAAAACCTATTGATTAAATTGAAGGCTTCCCCCTCCGTTTTATTCAGCATTTCTTGGGGGTTTAATTTTCTTTTTTTATTCAAAGACCTTGTTTTCCTTGGGTCTGGTCCTTCTTGAGTAACCTGTATGAAAATAAATAGATGAATAACATCAAATTTTTCATAAACTTTGAGGAAAGTGTTTTTTGTGCTTATATATATATATATATATATATATATATATATATATATATATATATATATAAACATCAATAGAACAACAAACAGACAAGGTTACAACATAGAGATGGAGCCAGTACTCTTCAGCAGTGGAAACTTCATCCTATGGTCAAAAAATCAAAAATTTTATACTAAAACTAAAAATAGGATGTACAATTCTGAAAAGAAATCAACATTCAGGATTACATTGGGTAAAATGCACCAAATATGAAAAATGAAGCAGATTTTTGGAACTAAGACCTAAAACTATAAAGAAGTGATATTAAGACGAGTAGCAAGATGGCTGCACTCCTATATTGTAATCATTTTTTTAAATATTAGTTATGTGTAGTTTTGTAATCATTAAACATTTAGTATCTATTCATTGAGATTTATGTCATCAATGAGTGGTGTCATAAGCAGGGTTGGCAAGTCTCTGCCAAGGCGGTTAAAACCACTGGTAGAAACCGGTTAAAACCGGCAAGGCAAAAACCACTTTCTGCTACTTTGCGGCAGAAACTGGCAAAAACTCACAAAATGAAAAATTAATTCTTGATATACAACTGAAAATGCATGGAAAAAATAATTAACCAAAGTACTGTAATTTTATTACAAAATTATATCAATTCAAAATCAAATGTTACATTGTTTGGACCCTGCAATTGACTCTTAGAAAAGGTGGTTTCAAAAATCTAAACAGGTTCTCAACTTACTATGCACAAATGAGAAATTTTAGAATATTTTTTAAACAGAAGAGCTAGCAGACAATGCATCAAGGAGCAAGCAATGTTTGTGAAACTTTCATCTATTGTATAACTGGTCTGCCATGTAGTAACTGGGGTTGTGGTAAAAATTTGACTGGAAAAATAAGTTTTGAGAAATGGGGCCAATTTGTTTTGCAAAGTTGTGACATTACGTACAAAATTTAGGCAAGTAAAATTCTGGCACTTTCTTCTTGAAGCACATGACATGATAATTTCAATCAGAAACAATTTAGAGGAAGCATATAAGTGAGCAAATTACTGTGTGAGCAAATTCCTGTTTAAATCTGACTTACCAAACCATTGTAATTTGTCAATCTAATTTCAGATACATGAATAATTTTTCGTGGGAAATTGGCTGTTTCGTTAAACGGGTTAGACTGCATAGAATATTTATATTATTTATATAGGGGAGAGTGGTAATGAATGGGCCAATTTTTGTTTTTTTTTTAAAAAAGTCATAAAAGTTGGATTAGAAAAAGTTTATAATGAATGATAATAGGAAACAAAAACATAAAAATTTGGCCCATTCATCTCCATTGAAGGCAATGAATGGGCCACTAAATGAATTCAATGAAAACATGTGGAGTTAGTCTTTTAAAAAATCGATATGACTAAATAAAAATACAAGTAAAAATGTTTATCAAATTCATTACAAATGCTTTTAAATTGTATATGTTTTTTAACAATTAAAATTTTAATTGCTTTGGGTAAAATTCAATATAATCATCAACAAAGTGTGAATAATAAATAAAAATTATTACATAGATTTTCAAATCGACAAGTAATTAAAAAAAGTATTATTTGAATATACACCTGCCTACAAAAGTGAACAATAGGACATTTACAAAAAATAACACAAAATCAACAAAGCAAAAAAGCACACAATTCTACTCCATCCTAGGTATTTATTTAATACTAGATGAAATCACTCATATCAAACCCAAATGGTAAAGAACTGGTAGGTGTGGTCAATAACTGGATAGTTCATCTTATTCATTTATAGAATTTCACTCTTGTTTTTATTAATAGCTAATCTTTCTTAAGGGTTAAAATGGCCAAATTTGTTTTTTTAGAAATTACTATAAACCTATTCTTACAAGACAGTAATCTAAATCTATAGCAGCCAGTTATGTTTCATATTGAAGAGAAACTCAGAAAAAAAAAGAAAGAAAAACCATATTTTGGTGGCCCATCCATAATTATGATATAGTGGACCATTCAGCGTCATCTAGATACTTTTGGAATATATTCAGGTTTTTTTAATACATTTAATTCAAATTTCATCAAATTACACCTTAAAATTAGTTTAGAGATATGGAAAGACTTGCTAATACACATACACTGTGATGCAAAAGTTTAGACAATGACGTTCTTCAGCTGTAGAATTTAGAATTGCGATAGTAGAAATACAAAAGTCTGCAAACATATTCAAAAACTCTTTTGAAATACTATGACCAAAATACAATTGTTTGATATGCTTTAACAATACTGTTTTGGATAAAAATAGAAATTTGCTTGTTGCAAAAGTTTACACACTATTACGAGTTTGTGTGATTTTTTTTTTTTTTTTTTTTTTTTGTATATGCCAGTTTAAAAGACATGACATCACAGACCTCTTGTACTTAAGGTCTGCCAACGATAAAACTTGGTAGTCGAGATGCCACGAGCTGAGCAGATTAAAGTGGATGAGGTAACTAAGATTTGGCAGTTGAAAGCTGAAGGTAAGCTTGTTCCTGAAATTTCGGCTATTATTAACAGATCAAAGAAATCTATTTATCAAGTTTTATCAAGTCACTGCAATTATAAAGCGAAACGCAGATCTGGGAGGCTGCGTGTGACGAATAAACGGGATGATCGTCAGATCCAAAGACTAGCAAGTACCCAACAAATGACTGTTCGTGAAGTTCAAAGCTCCTTGGGGCTTTCGGTATCAAAGGATACAATTTGTAGATGAATTTTGGAAACAGGGACATGGTTCACTGCAAAATGATAAAGAAACTAGCTCTAAAGCCACATCATAAATCACAACGAATGTTGTGGGCTTGAAATCATATGTCATATGGATCGAAATGGATATTAGTAATATTTAGCGATGAAAAAAGTGGAATCTGGATGGTCCAGATGGCTGGACATCGTACTGGCATGACTTACGGAAGGAACCCAGATGTTTTTTTAGTCGCCGACCAGGTGGTGGCTCTGTGATGGTTTGGGCAGCGTTTTGCTACAATCGACAAGTGTCTTTGTCCTTTACCAGTGGTCGCCAAACATCACAGCATTACACTAAGACACTAGAGGATAATCTCCTACCATTTACTGAGCTTTAATTGGGACCTCAGTGGGAATTTCAGCAAGAAAATGCTTTGATTCACACTGCAGGAAGCACAAAATCTTGGTTAAATTCAAATAATATAAAAGTTCTCAATTGGCCAGCGTGTAGCCCAGATCTCAACTCTATAGAGAATCTTTGGGGCATCATGTGTCGCAAAGTTTACAGCAATGGTACACAATACACTTCTGTATCCGAACTTAAGAGATCTATTGAGGAAGTATGGTACGAAGTTGAGCCCTAAACCATGCAAGATTTAGTTTCTTTGGTGGAAACTTGTATTTATGAACTAATAATGAAGAATGGATGCACAAGCAGGTTTTAAAACTATTTTATTTATTTTTATTTCTTGTTTGTGTCTAAACTTTTGAGACAATGTTAATTTTTTGTTACAATGTAAAAACTTGTAAAATGCACAAGTCAACTTTTCATTGCTATAAATATTATATAGTATGCATAGCACCTTAGTCTAAAGTAGTCTTAGGAAAACTGAATAAATAGATTTCGAAATCTGTGTGAATTTGCTCATTGTCTAAACTTTTACGTCGCACTGTTTATGCAGCGAAATAATATATTTTTATCTAGTATTTATTTTACTGAAAAGGGAAAAAATTACTTTTCAATCAGCTTTTGACCATCCTACTCGCGAGTGGAAAAATGTCTTCTCTGAAACAATTAAAAATTGGATGAGTTTAGTAGAACAAATAGCGTCATCTATTAGTGGCAGCCAAAATAATTTTATACAAACACTTTTTCATATTTTGTTAATGGCCCATTCATACCAATATATTAGGATGGTCCATTTTTATATGTGATAAAAATTTTGGAATTCAACAAATGATGCCCCCTAGTTTTGTGACACTATAATAATTTACAAAATTTTAGCTCTTTTGGCCAATAATAATACGTGTCCCAAGGACATTGAACTTTGACTTTTAAGAATTTTTCCACAAATCTTCCGAGTGTTTACTTAATGCCCGATTCCTATTTTATCCTAGGTTTAAATATGTTTTTAGAGTGATGTAACAATAAAATTAAACTTTTTAATTAGTTTATATCAATTTGCAAAAAGCATAGTATCAGGTTCATTCATGTATGGAGTCATTGTAAACTGGGTTGGATTGCTAGGGATGGCCTGCATCTGAGCTCTACAAGGGGTCAAAATGGTTAGCGGTTTGATTTTAGAGGCTTCGGAGTCAAATGACAAGTTTGAATGGGGGGGGGGGCATGGTTCAAGCATTAGGTATCGAGAGGATGATAATTTTTGGGTATTGATAGAAATGGAAACAAAGTGTCGAACAAGATTAGCAATTTTAACAATCGTGATTTAGGAATTTTGAGGGTGTTAAATAAAACCAATTTGGGTATGCTTAAAGTTTACTACACCAATGCTCACAGTATTAGGAATGAGATGGAAGAAGATAAGGGGGGATAATAGATGGGAAGTTGGATGTTATTAGAATTACAGAGACATGGGCTAACGAATTTGATGTAGATGCATTACACATTGCTGGATATAATTTGTTTAGGCAATATAGAGTAGGCAGAAGAGGTGGTGGGGTTTTATTTTATGTTAGAGACAATTTTATTTGCAATGAATTGGACATAAATGATAAACCTACTGATATTGATACGGTTTGGCTTGAGTTAATGAGCAATAGGGGCATAAAATTGTGCTTTGGAAACATTTAAAGGCCACCTAATTCAAACCAGGGACAAGATGAACAGATGTATCATATTATTAGTGACATGTCCAGTAAGTGAGTCATCATAATGGGGGATTTCAATTTTCCAGGTGTTGATTGGAATAATTTTTATCCTGGTAATGGCAGAGAAGATGTATTTTTAAAAGTAATTGGTGACTGTTTCTTAGATCAAGTTGTATTTAAGGGGACTCAAGACGAGACGATTTTGGATCTAGTTTTCTGTGAGGTAGGAAGTTTTGTTCAGGGGTTGGGAGTAGGGGATCATATTGGAGATAGTGATCATAACAGCATTAGGTTCTGGATTAAATTTGAAGTGTACAAAGATGAAAATTTGTTTGTGCCCGATTTCAAAAGCACTGATTTTGTTGCACTTAGGCAGAGCTTGCATGAGGCTTTTATGTCAGGACTGTAAAATAGCAACGTAGATCAGCAGTGGACGGAATTTAAGGATAAACTAGCAAAAGCGGTTGGGGATTATGTTCCACTTAGGAGAAAAGGTGTTAGTACTAAAATTTGGCCCATGTTGTTCTCCAGAGAGATTAAAGAAGCTCTAAATTATAAGCAAGCCGCTTTTCGTCAGTTTAAGGAAACTGGTCAGGGTACGGATAGGCTACAGTATTGTAAAGCAAGGTGAAAATTAAGTATTTGGTACATATTCAGAAAAGGGAATTGGAACAAAGGCTAGCAGATAACATTGATGGGACTCCTAAAAGGATTTTTTTGCTTACGCTGATTCTGTAAAAAGCTCGAAATAGTCAAATTCTGCCATAAGTTGATGAGCATGGATATTAAATCAAAAATGATAGGGATATTGCAAATGTTCTTAATAAGTTTTTTCCAGTGCATTTAACAATAACTGTATCTCAAGCAAGACGCAAGCTATTGTGCATCTTGAGGATTGTGTGTTTTCCAGGGAGGAGGTTCTATTTCATTTAAAAATAAAACGAGCTGATGTGTGCATCACATGACTTCCTTTTATTCCAATTTAATGTCATTTCCCTATTATTGGCTATTTTAATGTGATTCAATTGTTTACTCTCTAAATATCACCGACAGTGGACAAATTGAAACCAAATTTCAAAAAAAGAAAAAATTGCCAAATTTATACCCAAGTTGGCGACCAAAAGACTGGCAATATATTGCCAAGTGTCCGACAAATTATAACACAACTTCAGTTTACATCAAAATTAACAATGATTTCTCCCCAAAAAGGGGCAAAAGACCCTCTTCGGAACATCCGAATGCAACCAAAAAGGAAGGTGCACAACTAGACCCCATTAGGAGTCTAAGTACCAAATTTCAACTTTCTAGGTCATACCGTTTTTGAGTTATGCGAGATACATACACATACGCACATACATACGTAAATCACGAGAAAATTCATTGTAATTAACTCGGAGTTCGACAAAATGGATATTTCGGGTGTCTGCATGTACCAAGGCATATATCCACGTGTGATTGGGTCAAAAAAAAAATTCAACATTCATTCGGGGGTGAGAAAAAGTGAAATTAAGGTCAATTTTTGAGTGAAAATTTTTTTGCGAATACTTCCTTTTTTGTAAAATGAAGTAAAAATTAAAGCAACTAAAGCTCTGGGACCAGACAATATTTATCCAAAAATTTTAGTAGAATGTGCAGAGAATTAGTGGATATTATTTTAGATATTTTTAATGCATCTTATAACACAGGGACAGTGCTAGAGGACTGGAAGCTGGTTAACATAACGCCGCTCTTTAAGAAAGGGTCTAAAGGCAATGCTGGGAATTATAGACCTGTAAGACTGACTTCAGTGGTTTGTAAGATTTTCAAAACCTTGATCAAAGTTAAGATTATGAATTTCTTACAGACTGTTCACTAGTTTACAGTATGAGTTCAGGAAAGGTAAATCGTGTGCTACTAATTTATTGCATTTCTAAGGCAAGGTTACCTCAGCTTTAGATAACAAAAAGTCTGTGGATTTTATTTATATTGATTTTCAAAAAGCTTTTGATAAGGTACTGTATGTTGCTCTTCTAATCAAACTAGCTGATAGGAATAGAATGAAAAACTTTACTTTGGTTTAGAAATTGGCTGACTGGAAGGAAACAAAGAGTAGTTGGTAGGGAAAATTATTCTAAATGGAGTGATGTTTTAAGTGGGGTATCTCAGGGTTCAGTTTTAGGGCCTCTCTTGTTTATTATTTTTTATGAATGATATCAATGAAAATATTTCTGGAAACATGAATTGTTTTGCTGATGATATACAAGTTATGGGGATTGAAGAAAATGAAGAACAAGTAAAACAGCTTCAAGAGGATTTAGATCATATTACTAAGTGGGTGGATAAGTGGGGCATGGCAGTTAATGTAGGGAAATGTCAAGTGCTACACTTAGGTCATGGATATAAGCATACAAGTTATAGTTTACAGGGTTCAGTCATTAGTCAGGCAGAAAATGTTATTGATCTGGGTATCTTAATAAATCATGACTTCAAGTTTAGTCAAGAGAGCAGCATTGCAAGTAAAAAAGAAAACAGAATGCTTGGGTTTATCAATAGATCTATTTCAAACAAATCTAAGAAGATTCTTCTGCTTTTATATAGGAGTTTAGTAAGACCTCATTTGGAGTATGCTGTTCAGTTTTGGCCGCCTTATCTGAGGAAAGATATTTCTGTATTGGAAAGGGTTCAAAGAAGGGTAACTAAACTAGGAAGGGGACTATCAGATTTGGATTATGATACCAGATTTGATAGACTTAATATTTATAGCCTACAGCAAAGTACAGTCAGAGGGGACTTGATTGAGTTGTTTAAATTTATCAAAATGAAAGATGTTAATGGATTAAATTTTTGCATGGAAAGCAGAACGAGGGGTCTCTGTTTTAAGCTATTCAAAGCTCAGGCTAACCTGGAAACGAGGAAAAATTACTACTTTAGTTGGGTTGTGGGCACTTGGAACAGCTTATTGGAAGAGGTAGTAACGAGCAAGGGGGTGGATAGCTTTAAGAGGGCCATTGATCTTCATTGGGGACTAATAAATTGACTAGGATGAGCCTAGCTGGGCCCAGAGCCTGTTGCTGCTCTTCACATTTGTATTTGTATAAAGATTTTACATTGAATAAGAGTGAAATAATGCTTTTGAAACTTAACCTTAATCGTACGCTTTGCTCACTGTCTTTTGATCGTGTTTAGGATATTTGCTCCAAAAGTCCTGGACTGTCTGTAAAACAAGTTGTTTCTGTGACTCATCTTTGGTAAAACTGGTGGCTAAAATTTTTGATTAATTTAACTTCTTTTTCAGTAGTATCATTCCAACTTTCAGCGATTTTGCTATGTCTCTTCGTTTCAAATAGTTTCCTTCATTTTGCCATGAATCAGGATAGAGTTGAAAAAACATCTTTTGGTATTTCTAATGAATCAAACAGTTTTATTGACGTGTAATTGATTATTCACATGTAATTTGATGGAGAGGAAGATCTTTCCTAAGAAAGTATTCCAAATCATTTACTTTTATCTGAAATTTTTTTAAGTAGTCATCAGACTCTTTCTCATCAGCAAGCATTTATTGAAGTCGCGTTTTTTAAGTTCATCAGTTCATTCAATAAGGATAATGCTATTTGTTCATTCCCTAAATGCCATATGTGATTAAAACTTTCAATTCCTGCTCCTGCAACTTATTTGACATAATTTTTGTATGCTACTTTTTTTTTAGAAATAATATATTATTTAAAGGAGCTTCAATTAGGTTTAAGGTTGGCAAAAACTTGGGTTTTTTAAACAAAACCCACAGAATCAGGATTTAAAAAAAAAAAAATTAAAACCCAACTAATGCTGTTTTTTTTTTTTTTTTTTTTTTTTTTTTTTTACAGAAAAATGTGCTTTTTTTTTTCTTTTGTCTTTTTAAGAGAAAAGTTGGGGCATTTGTAGCTTATGGTAGCGTAAGCATATGGACACAGCTTAGAAATTGTCTAAAGGGGAAAAAAGCTAAAACTAGTTACAGTTCAGTGTGATGAACGATGATGAAACTCAAGAATGGTGAAATTTTAGATTTTGTAGCTTTTATGATTAGGTCAAGTTTATAACTCAAGTGATAAAATTATAACAATTGTAACTCAAGTGGTAAAATCTAATGTTCATTTTTAATTATTACATTTTTTTTCACATTTTAATTTATCATATTTCATTTTATCATGCAATACTAAAGGAGAACCTCAAGTGTCTAAATCCCTTTTTACTGGATTCCAGCTTAATCAAGACATTTTTTTAAAAAAATTATGTTACCTTTTTTTTCTATTTCTTTGTATAGAGTAAGAAATATTAAACAATTTTTATAGAATAATAAAAATGCTGTTCATTCAATTCTGTTTTCTGTTTGACTGTTTGTTAATCCTGTTAATTTCTAAAAAAAATCTCTCTTGTTTATTCAAGATTTGTGACCATGTGTTGGTTTGCAGAAAATAATTCACATGGAAGCTTCTTGGCTAGTGTAGTTTTCACTACACAATCTACAAACGTTAAGAAAATCAGAACTGACATGACTTAGTCAAGATATTTCTTGACCAGTCACAGTAAAAAGCGAAGTATGTTTATTTAAAATCTTTGAAATAATTTTTTTTTCAATGCGGTTAAGACTTAAGAAATTAAGTACATTGGTATATTGAAATTTGACTAAAAGTAAAGTACAATACATTTATAAAGACTATTAAAGTTAAAAACACATTTTCTTGTGCTTACTGTCTGTAGTGAAAAACAAATAAATAAGTTTAAATTGTGAAAGAATTTAAAGTAATTAATTTTATTCATAACTTCTCAGAAATTTTAAAAACCCAAAAGTGGGCAAAATTATGGTACGTTTTAAATGCTCTTTTTTTTTTTTTTTCAAAAAAACTCATTGGGTCCAATCCGGTCAAACGTGATTAGGTAAGTTTCAAAAAAAAAAAAAAAAAAAAACATGGCTTTATACAAATACAAAAGTGAGGACCAGCAACAGGCTCTGTGCCCAGCTAGACTGGTTCCTAGTCAATTTACAATCCCCAGTGAAGATCAATGATCCTCTTTAAACTATCTACTCCCTTGCTCATTACCACCTCTTCCGGTACGCTGTTCCAAGGTTCCACTACCCTGCTATAATAATAATTTTTCCTAATATCCATGTTAGCCAGAGATTTAAATAGCTTAAAGCAATGACCCCTTGTCCTGTTTTCAGTGCTAAACTTCAGCTCCATAACATCTTTCATTTTAATAAATTTAAACAACTGAATCATGTCCCCTCGGTCTCTTCTTTGTTCAAGACGGTACATTTTTAGCCTTCTAAGCCTGGAATCATAGTCTAAATGAGAAAGTCCATTTATTAGCCTTGTAGTCCGCCTTTGAACCATTTTCAATACATTAATATCTTTTTTAAAATAAGGAGATCAAAACTGAGCAGCATACTCCAAATGAGGTCTTACCAAACTTCTATATAAGGGCAGAAGAACTTCTTTAGATTTGTTTGAAACAGATCTATTGATAAACCCAAGTATCTTATTGGCTTTGTTACTAGCTATGCTGCACTGTTGGCTGAACTTTGAATCCTGATTTATTAAGATGCCCAGATCAGTAACTTTTTCTGCCTGACTAAAGACTGAACCTTGAAAATAATAACTTGTACACTTATTTCCATGCCCTAAATGTAGCACTTGACATTTCCCAACATTAACAGCCATACCCCATTTATCAGCCAACTCTGTAATATGATCTAGATCCTCTTGCAGCTGATTTGCTCGTTCTTCATTTTCTACACTCCCCATAACTTTGACATCATCAGCAAAACAATTCATGTTTCCATAAATATTTTTATAAATATCGTTCATAAAAACAATGAACAAAACAGGCCCTAACACTGATCCTTGAGGAACCCCACTTAAAACCTCACTCCAATTAAAATAATTTCCTCTTTAGTATTTAATAAAACAGAAAAATCTGTTTAAATCTCTTCATGTAAGGTCAATTTTAACTGCTGCCTAAAACAAGAAATTCCTTGTGCCATCCATCTGTCTAAAAGATAAGCTTCAGGAACTTATAGTAGCAAGATCTTGGAGGGATTCCCTAAGAAATGTTATTACAATTCATTTTGAAAAACCTGATATATTTTTTCAATTTTAAAAGATACAATATCTGAGTGTCTGAAATTGTTTTGACGTGAGTTGACTGTTTTCACTTAGCATTATGTAGTCGTTTCAAAAAGTAAAGTTAAAAGAGCTCTGAAGGGTCTGCAGCTTCTTTGTATGAATAAAAATTATGTTGAAGAGGATGATCCAACCTTTCAAATGGTGTTGGTGGATGGAGCTGGGTGTCCATTAACATGACAAAATGTCAGTAAGAAGATGGCTGTGTGACGGAAACATGTCCTGCTAGTGAAACAAGGAGTGTAATAAGGTTTTTGGATCGAAAGGTATTGGATCACCCTCTGATCTCTCTCCAAGTGATTTCTATTGTTTCGGACCTTAAACGAAACTTTAGCACACTTCTTGTTTCATTGAAGAGACATGTTTCTGTCAACGCAGCCATCTTCAAACTGACATTTTATCCTGTTTATTGGACCCTCCCCCCCCCCAAACTCCATCCACCGATAATCTTTATTAGATTCAGGATGATATGTATTCACCAGATCCATCACAGCTCCAGGCACCTAGCTTTTTGAAACACCCTTGTATTTTTGTTGTTTCAAGTTATTTTTAAATCAGTATCAAAGTCTGTGTTGATAAAAATTAACCTTTAATCTGAAGTCAGACGCATAGTCTCGACCAGGTATGAAACATAATCATGTAAGACAACCATATATGCACCCTCCTCAAGTTGATTATTACTTCCGCTGAAATTGGAAAGTAGATCGCTAGCTGATTTAGATTGCCGACCAATGTTGCAGATGTTATTTTGATGTGTTAAAGATTAGTAATTAGTAAAACTTCTGAACTCTTAAGGCCTTGCAACTAGAAAAATTTTCATTGAAATAGCTTAGTGATTTAAATTGCTGTTACATTTGAGATAACAGCAAATAATCTTTTCCTTTTATGATTAGATGACTTTCATGCAACTATAACTTGAAAAAAAGAAAAAATCTAACCTGTTAAATAATGGAACATCAAGCTCATCTTCTGAATAGGTGGTTTGTTAAGATTAAAAGTTCTCTTCTTCTAACTCCAGGGAAAAGCAATCTGGACGACCACCCAGGGTCCCATGGCAAACGGGGCCTGGCTCCAACTCATTATTGCTGATGTGCTGTAATGAGAAATAGTTCATATAATAACTATCTTTTCACTATTTTTTTTCTTTATGAAGAAAAATGCGACACCTAGTTCAAGTTGAGCGTAGGGCACCTTATGAATCGGATACAGTGGCAAATCCCTCAGTTTTTTCGGAGTGGGATATTGCTTGGAAACTGTTACTACAACAAGCATTAGTCAGAGAACATACATTGTATTTTTTAAAACATAATCAATAATAATTTTATAATCATTGTTGTTTTGTAAATTCAGAGCATAATAAAAATTAATTGCCCAGGCACCAAAAGAAATAGGACTGCCACCAATTGAAGAGTAAGAAATTCAATTGATTCTACAGTACAATAATGGCATTTTCATTGCGTGATATAATTTGTGGCAAGCACAACAGCACAAAATGTCATAAGGATAGAATATTTTTAAAGATAAAAAAATAACTAATTTATTAATAAAAAGAATGAATTAAAGACTATATCCTTACTATTAGGTTAAAATGTCTAACTTTATATTTCTAAAAGATATAAGTCAAAATAACCTTTGCTCTGCGCCTATATCATTAAGATAAAAAGTTGTTTTGATGTTAACTGCCTCATAACACAGATTCAAACTAATATCAAACCAAGCAATCATGGAGCAAAATTACAGAGGAAATTAAAATATATGTATATATATATATAATCATTTACTCATGCTGTTATGTTCTAAATGTAGGGTAACGGCACCAGTAACACAGTCGTAAGTTTGCATTTAAATAAAGAATATTAGGCAAGTAAAACCGATGTTGCTGCGACCCATGAATACAGTGCAACCATCTAGTGTTATCAAAGTGAATTTTATGAGCCAGTTGGTATTTACAAAGCAGTGGTAGAAGGTTTTTAACAGCAACCATAAGGTCTGCCGGAGTTTCATGTTAATTTGAATTTATTAAGGTTTTAGATCTAAAAATAAAGAACTTTTACACATTTTAAAGATAAAAAGGGAATTTTGTCCATTACTCATTCTTTCCTTAGCCTATCTGTTACAGGGTATCATCAGAATTGTTGAAGTCTGTTACTTGGGTTTGGTTTGGGTCTGTTACTTTTTTCGAAATTGAGCAACTAAAAATAGAATTAACTACATCAGAGGATCCAGAAGCAGCCAAGCGTTAGATGAGATGTAGTTGCATTAAAGAAAAATAATTTTAAAAGTCTAAATTCATTGAAAGGCTCAGAAAATTGAGTTAAAACAAATAAAAATGTGACGACCAGCAACAGGCTCTGGGCCCAGCTAGGCTGGTCCTAGTCAATTTATTAGTCCCCGAAGAAGATCAATGGCCCTCTTAAAGCTATCCACTCCCTTGCTCATTACCACCTCTTCCGGTAAGCTGTTCCAAGTGCCCAGGCACGCGGGACTCTACTAAAGTAGTAGTTTTTCCTAATTTCCAGATTAGCCTGAGATTTGACTAGTTTAAAACAATGACCCCTCATCCTGCTTTCTGTGCAAAAATTTAATCCATTAACATCTTTCAATTTGATAAAT
Organism: Uloborus diversus; assembly: GCF_026930045.1. NCBI lineage: Eukaryota > Metazoa > Arthropoda > Arachnida > Araneae > Uloboridae > Uloborus > Uloborus diversus. The sequence goes on along the minus strand of NC_072740.1, from coordinate 102,444,800 downwards.
TTAAACAACTGAATCATGTCCCCTCTGACTCTTCTTTGCTCCAGGTTTTACATATTAAGACAATTAAGTATGGTATCATAATCTTAATCTGAAAGTCCCCTTACTCGTCTAGTTACCCTTCTTTGAACCCGAGATCGATGTCTTAAGCATGTCTGTTACTGGTGCTGTTACCCTAATACTTATTTATATGTAATCAATTTTTTTACTATTTATCCCTATCGTTGTAAATAGACTTATTTTATTGGCCTGGCTATAGCAGATAAAGCCAACGAACCAGTAAACATAAGTACAAAACTAACCCTTGCCACTGTTGTAGAATAAAAGTTTGAGAAGTTAATAAGGAAGTATATAAAATTTTTAAAATACACATACACACATTTTACTGTATATAATCAAACACAATTCAAGAATATTTAACCTTTTTTTTTTTTACTGTGTAATAAAAATTTTTGTAGAACCATTTTGAATGTTCACTTTTCACAAACAGTTGAAGAGTTGTATACTACCTATTCATAGTATTCATTTAAATTTATAAAGAAGAAAAATCACTTACTTGAGCAAGCAGTAAGGTCACATCAAGTATAAACTTGTTGATATATACTTTTTCATATGGTCATCGAAGAACATCAGTGAAATGGAACACCATAATTTTGGCATGTATTAAAGCTCTTATTCATAAAACAGAGGAAAACAGACTTATCATTTTTGAAAGAAAGATCCTTCGAGCAATTTTTGGAGCAGTAAAATAAAATGATGCTTGGAGAAGTTTATATAACTTTGAAGTATACCGTAAATACAGACAACCCAACATCTTAAGAGTAATTAAAGCCAACAGAATTATATGGCTGAGGCACGTATTTAGGCATGCAGATCTGGATCAGATTAAAAAGCTACCTTTTTTAAAAAATTGAGAGTACAAGGAGAAGGGGAAGACCAGCAACAAGGTGGCTGGATAGTGTTGAGAAGGACCTTAAAATTTTGGGAGTGAACAGGTGGAGAAACCTGGCAACGTGTCGTACCGCCTGGAGGAAGCAGACAGAGAAAGCCTTGACCTGCACCAGGCTGTTGTGCTGATGAAGAAGAAGAAGATTAAAGCTCTTAAAGGCAATATCGCACTACAAAGATATGCATCCAATCCCATCTTTGCTCCTTTTTTTCTCTCTTGTTCAGCTTATTGGGGGCTGAACGGGCCTTAAACGGGTCGAGTCCAGCCCCAGAGACCATTTATGCCACCATCACCACACAGCATTTGACAATGTTCAACCTTGAAGTGAATTTACATGTGGGAATTATTTGAGCCATTCATTTTCAAAGAGGAAGAACAATTTTCAAATGTGGTGTTGGTGGTGGAAAACTCAAAATTCTGCTAAAAAATGCAGAATTTGCAAAATTCAATGCAGTCAAATCTAGACCAGTGAAATATAACATTAAACTGAGGAAATCGTGAAATCAAGTATCGTTAAATTGAAGTTATACTGCATATAAAAATAATTTATTATCTTTTTTCCTCGCATTAGAACTCAAAATTTGGTTTAAAAAACTTCATAATACTATTTCAGGATCAAAAGAACAACTTGAAGTTGCTTCATTTAATCACGCAATTCCAAAAAAATTTACAGGCTGTAAAGCCTAAACCAGGGCTGTCCAACTGCAAAGAGCCCATGGGCCAGAATTTCGGTCACTGATCACCTGATGGGCCGCAGTTTGAAAAAGTTGAACAATAACCTCCTACCTATTATACAATAACAATTAATAGTTGAATTATTAATTATAAAACGAAACAGAAGGATTATTAAACAATTCGCTTACATTTTAATGGGAAAACTGAGGCCGATCCACCTTCTTGACAAGGGCAGGAATGTCAACATCGATGTATGCCAACATCACTGCGGACCACACCATATGTGTTGGCGAGCCGTATGCGGCCCGGCAGTTGGACAGCCCTGGCCTAAACCGTTTGAAATTTACCATAACTATTTTGAACACTTTCTTAAATGCATAAAAAAAGTAACCATGCCAAGTTTCAATATAATCCGAGATTGTGGGAGTTAGTCCACTTTTTTTTCACTGATTTTTGCATTTTTTCTAAAATAAATTAAATAAAAATACTATTGAAATGAGTAAAATAAGAAGAAATAAAGTAGCGTATATGGTGAAAATACCTTCCAACATTAAAAATGACTGAAATGTTTGTAGGATGCAAAAAAACTGAAATCTCAAACAAGGCATGCAATTTTCAGCAAAACATGAGTTTGCATACGTTTTTGCCAGATATCGCGGAGGATGAAGATTTCAGGGGGAAGAATAGAAAAAATAAGAAAATGGGGACTGAACTTGATATAGTTTCCAAAGATTTAAAAAAATTTCAGGAAAATAAGGACTACTTTAAGGGACCTTAATTTTGTTTGATGAAATTAAGGATTTTTTAAGGAAACAAACCCTGTATCAATGGCTACAATAAACTTCAGTGGATTTTTCAGCATGCCCTGAAATATCACTTAAGTTAAACAAAGTAGACTTTATACATACCTTTTATATTGTACGGGTACCTTTTATATCCACGGGAGTCAAAACATCAAGTAATTCTCGGCTTAGACATTATGTCCCACTACAATGTGGATGTGCAAATTGACAAAAACTTAGTATCAATCAACAATAAAGATATTCCTCTTGTTGGTGCATACCATACGAAGAAATTATTGCACCAACAAATGAATCAAGCAAATGCTCTGATTTCAATCTCTGATAATGTTATTCAGGGCCTAATTAAGGGAATATTCTAGTCTAGAAATTAAAAAAAAAATTTCCCTTCATATTCTCAAAGTTCAGACCTTTATGAATACTAGGATTTATGGAAATTCAAACTATTTTTGGAGTTACAGTTAATTTTGTTAAAATAAACTCTTTTAATGAAATTACACTGCAAACTTTAAACGCGTTTTTCTCGAAACTAGTATTCTCGATACGGTAGAAAGATATCTCAAGTTCTATCTCATCGATTTGCTTGATATTTGGTACAGACTTTCTTAGTACTATCAAAGTTGTCTCCACCTAGCGGTTTTTGTAATTTTTGATTTTTATTATTTTTAAAAAACTACCAAGTTCAAAAAAGAAGCCGAAAAAAATTAACTTTTTTTAAAAAAAAGATGCCATTTTGTGAAAAAATTATTCTCAAATTGGCTACCCCCCAGAACACCCCCTTAAGATATCAGTGGTCCAAAGGTCAAACGCTTTTTCAGGGCTGCTGTAGTCAGATCTTAGTTTTAGCGATTGACTAAAAGATGTTATCTAATTGTTAGCAATGGCATAACAGTTGAGTCAAAAAATATTTGCTAAACTTTCCTGAAGCGGCTTAACCTTTACTACTTCAAATTTCCAATCAAAACTGTCACTGAAAACAAAAGTAATTACTTGAATAACACCAAACTGACAACAAAGACAAAGTCAACCACAACACAAAGCTGGTCGACACAGGACCCATGAAAAATTAAAAAACAAAATTAGCTGCAGGCAATAGCCTCTTAAGTAAAGTCAAAAGACAAGGGCACCAACATAAAGTAATTCGCAACAACTCAAAAATAAAACAGAACATTTGATTAAATTTATAGAAAATACTTAACAAACTTTACAAACATGCATAATGAAACTTAACATTGTCCTTCAATTGTTAGTTTTAGTCAATAGTTAGTTAGTAGAGTTTTCTATTAACTCAAATGAAACCAGAAGATTCACATTTTTTTTTCCTTCTTTTGAGGGTCACTTTTAGTTATTTTCCCATTTTCTTCTCTTTCTGTCATGCCACATTCAGGATTGGAGCAATTAGTTACTCCAGAATTAGAAAAAATAGGATACGGGCCAATTTCTTTAACAGTATCAACATCAATTTTTGTATCATATTCATCTTAGGAACTTACAACAGGTTCAGTTCTTATTCTTTGAAGATACTTTCTTAGCTTGCGGTTTACGTTTACTTTTACTTTGGCTAGTACTAGGAACACTGTCAATAGATGTCTCATTGAAGTTTGTTTGAGCTCTTGTTTTTCTTGTGCTTTTCCGAGTTGTCAAATGCATACATTCACCTAATTTTACTTTATAATCTTTCAAGGGATGTTTGTTATGACAATTAGGACAAATGACATAAGATTTTTTTGAAGCATCTTCTTCTTCTTCGCTTATCTCTTCAATTTCATCATTGAAGATTTTAAATCCAAGTTTTTTAGCATGATGCATTCTAAAGCAGTGCTCTACAATTATTTCTTCAAAAATATCTTCCACAATTTCCCCTAAAATTGAATCATTTTCAGATTCACAATTGGCACATTCGTCAGAACTAGAGCTGCACTCATCATCAGATGATGCAGCTGAAGATGGTTCGGAATTTTTAGTTTCAGATAGACACTCTGGTTGCAGAGAATTAAATGCAGACCGCTCATAAGATGAAGATGAAGGTAAACTATTTATTGGACCACTATCACCGGTAAAGTTGTAAGTAGAACTGCCATCTGCGGACTGGCTTTGTTGATCAAAATATTCAAAGTTCCCACTTTCTGCACGAGGAGCACATGGAAGTAAATTATCTTTCTCCATTTCTATTTAGTACACAACACGTTCGGTTGGAGACCGAAAGATAAACGTTCGGTTAGGGACCGAAAGATTCTGAAAGCGTCAGGGTGAAATAATGCAATATCTTCGCCTTTCAACTTGATTTTCGTTCATGCTGCCATCTAGCGAACACATGTATGAGTATCAAACAATATTAATTATAAAATAAGGTTGAAAGCCCTTAATGTTGTCTTCTTTTTTGTTCGGTATTCATTTATTTTTTATAATTAGCCAAAATATAAATATTTCAAGAATTAAAAAGGTTACATTTAGCGTTTATGATGGAAAAAAATGAAAAATAGACTTTTTCATTTACATGCATAATTATTTACTTTAGTGCAATCTTATAAAGAAAAGAGAAGAATGTATTATTTTTGGTTACACTTGGTGTAAATGGGTGAATAAATAAATTTTCAAATTTAGTAACATATAAACATGATAAAATTCAAATTGCCTATAATTGTTAGTAATAATAAAATTATTCAAAGAGACAGGAATAAAGTAGCATTATTAAAAGTTTTCTCATTTGGGTTATTCTGAATAAATACATTGTGCATTTGCATGAAATAGACTTAGGATATGTAAGAGCTACGATTCATAAAAAGAGTAATTTAAAATTGGACGACAAACATTGGACGTTCTTGGGAATTGGTATTTGTTACATTTGGAGGATGTAAAATTAATCCCAGACAACCACAATTGTCTCTTAGACATCCAAAAAGGTCCATGGCATATCCAAATATCCATTGGATTTGCCATACAGCTGATAGATATCTATAAACTATCTAAATGCGTATACAAATTTCCTTACCACTAGGTTTAAACTCTAGCTATGGTCTGCCCCCCCCCCCCCTTTTCCCCAGCTACTACCACCAATCATTCAACTATACTTCTAGGAAACATTGGTACTACTATATTTCCTAGAATTATAACTTTTATACTTTTTTCAAGATGAATTCTTAAAATTTGACAATTTTCTATGTTTATCAGCTCAGAGTCGACTAAAGTTCTGAAATAAATTCAATTGGGGTGAATAAGGCAATTGTTTGTTAATTAATGAATTAATACTTAAAATGATTGAATAAGTAAGCGAATTCAACTATGTCACTTTACCCAGAATGCACTTGACTAATTTAAGAAAACATTTTAAAAAAAAAAGTTATTGACTGACAACAAAATATTAAAATATGAGAACCATTTTTTTTAATCCTAATTGTCATCATTTTTTGATACTCAATGTGTTCATAATTTGGAACCGTACACGCTTTCGATTTTGTTAATACTTATTGTTAACTGCTTGACAATCTTACTTTTAATGTTAAGCAGTGTTCGTTTAAATCAGCTTGATTTAGGTTATGATTAAAATCATGATTTATATTAAGTAATTCAGCAAAAATAAATAAATAAAAAAATAAATTAACTTGAATTCCGAAATTTTGAATTCAAATTATGTTTTTCACAATCACGAGTTGCGACAGGGCCCTACTCATTGGGGGCTATTGTTTCTAGAAACAGCTCCTGTCCCCCCAAACCTACCCCTCCTCCTGGGCGGTTACGTGTGTTTTGTTGTGTCAGTGTGCAGGGCATGTATGCATGGCCGGATTAGCCATAGAGCAGAAGTAGCAAATGCTACGGGCCCCGCGCTTCTGGGGGCCCCGCGCCGTGAGAAAAAATTCCAGAAAAAAAACTACTTTCCGTACTTTAACCCGTTTAAATTTCTCTCTACCTTTTTTACCTTTTTTCTTTTTATTTATGTTTAGCTTTTCTTAATGCTCAGGTAAATTAAAAATCTTATTTTTTCGATAGATTGCTTTCCAAAAATTTCTCCCAATTGAATGAAGTCTTAAAAACGCAATTTTAGTTGATCTTTCTTAGCGGAACTAGAAAAAGCTCCGTTGGGTCAGAAAAGTTTCAAAACTGACCTAAAAATTACAATTTTATGCAAAGTTTGGAGAACGGAGAATTGGGTTTTCTCTGGATTTTTGTTTTCTTTTTTCAAAATGAAGTAAATTTTAAGGTAACTTAAGAAATTTAAGGGAGTTAGGGTCCTAAAACTTTCAGCTATTCAAGCCGAAAAAAAAAAGAAAATTTAGATTGTGTGATAACAATAGAGGATAGGAAAAGGGGTTCTTTCCTGAAATTGTGTTCAAAACTGAAGTCAATTTCAGGCTATCTTTGAGAGGAAAAGGTTTGTGGGATCGCCTCATGGTATAGCTGAAAACAAAATTTCAAGCTATGTGGGAAGATTAGAGAAAAGGAACTCCCTCAGAAACAATTCTGACGCGGTTTTAGATTATCACTGGAGACGTTAACAGGGGGGGGGGGGGGATACGGGTTTGCTTCGTAAAATGTTAAAAACTGAATTAGTTCAAGACGCAGGCTATCTTTAGTTTTAACTTTAGGTAAAGAGTGGTGGTTTGGAGCCTTTCCCCTTGAATGTTGAGAAGTTAGGCAAGTAGGTCGGTATTCTCCTTTGGAATTTTTTTGAAATTTTGAAATCGAGATAGTTCAAGGGCTTTCTCCGGAATTTTTCGGAATTTGGGATCTAAAAATTTAAGCAATTTTTGTTAATAGCCGGAGAAGGAGGATGCTGAAACTCTTAAAGCACAAATCCTAAAACCACATTTCAAAGCTCTCTTTGGCGATGTATGACGAGAGATGGGAGAGGGTTACCATCCAGAAATTGTTTGAAAGTGGCTTTCTTCTTAAAGCTTTCGAAATTGGAGTCCCGAAAAGGAAATTATTAGTCATCCTAAATCCTCTTTGGTTACTTAACTTCATGTCAATTTGTCACCATCAAAATACCAATCCCCCTCCTCCCCGCGACACGAGCCCGTAGATCTGGAACGGTAAACAACAATGAGCAAAATTAAGAGATTATGATAGAAGAAAAGAAAAAGATTCTGAGACTTCACACTTATGTTGAGCAAAATAAATAAATTGTTGAGAAAATATTATTTTTTGATGAACTAAAATAATTATGCGTAGAAGAAAGACATTAAATATCATTTTCAATTTTTTCCTCTGAGTGGGAGGGAACTAAAAAGCTGCCGCCTTATGCCCCGAACCTAACTCATTTCTTTTGCATCACCAAAGGTAGCCAAAACTTTTTTATTTGAACTTTAAATTCAGAAAAAATCAGGAAGAAAATTGTTTAACATAATCGAAAACCCGCTAAAACAGCTTTCTGGAACTTCACTTTCGAAAAATTTCCAAGGATGTAATCCCGAGCTTGATCCCGACAAGTGCGTATTTTGACTATAATTTCGAAAAAATTCTATAGGAGTATACCCTCCCCCTCCAACATAGTTAACGATGGTCCAAAATGTACTTTTTAGATTTCAACTTCGAAAAATTTCTGGGTTGCCTTGGAGAGTGCCTGAACCCCATCCCATACCGAAACGTAACCCGCGTGGCCTTCAATCTATCACGTTTTCACAACATCACTTTCGAGAAATTTCCAGGGAATGGGGCTTTCGTGAACTCCGCCCCAAAATCACCAAAGAAGGTAAAAAGCTACCCTTTCAGAGTATATAATTTCGAGATTTTTTGCTTAAAATTGTTTTTAGATTAATAATACGTTATAAACTCGAAAATTTTAAAATGGGACTTCCTTGAACACCCCTCTTTCCTCTCTCTGCAGCATCATTAAAGATAATCTACAGTTTTATTTAAGGCTTCAATTTTAAAAAACTGCCTGGAGAGAGTCGCTGTGAACCCAAATTTTTTCCTTTGATCTTACTTAAGATAGGATGCAATTGCGTCATAGGCGTCGGAGCCGGGGGAGCTGGGGGAGCTTGAGCTCCCTCTGGAATATTTCAGACCGGCTCAGCTCCCCCGCAACAATTCTCGCACAGCAGCTTTCTGTCATACATTGTTTACCTCAAACCTGATTTCAAAAATTTGATCTGCTTTTTCTAAGAATTTCCACCCAATAAGCAACTAAAACAGGGGACAGACGGAGTGGTCAGTGCACTTGAGTCCACCTTCACCCTTTTTCTCACTGTTTACACACCTCTTGATTCCCGGAAGAAGATTTAAAAAAAATTAGACAAGCTATCCTACCGGTTGCGGAAAAGTGGGCTTTGCCCCGCGGCCTGCAAAAATCAGTACCGGTAGGGGATTGCTCCCCACCTTGAGCTCGTGTTTCGACAGCGGCATCGCAGTTTAGTTCACATTCTTATTAGTTTTGCCTCGCATGCCGTTTTTGTTTGTCGCGTGATCACAAAAAGGATAGTGAGTCAGTTCTGCATTTAAATATAAATAATATGGAAGCTGATACAGACATAACTATAAAAAAGGTTACGTTACTAAGGTAAGCAACTTGTTCAAATCAAGTGATTTCAACTTTCCAGAAACTTATCTCATTTTAAGATATCTGACTTCTTAGGCACAATGTAAAGAATTTCCAGCGGAGTCCTTTGAAACTGGTTGATTAAAATAAACTTGCAAAATTTTACGTGAAAGTTAAACTAAAAGACCAAGTGGTATTGTCCTTTATTCATTGCAATTACCTACATTAAAAAATAAATAAATAATGAAATAAATAAAAAGAACTCGGGGAGGGGGGATCCCCATTTACAAACAAATTTATTATTTATTTATTTTTTACTCCGTCGTTTATTTCTCTCTTTTATCATTTTTCACTCCTTCATAAAAAGTTAAGCCGACAACAAAGAAAATTCTTTAAAGATTTCCCAAAAGTCTAATTATGTAGTTATAAAACAATAAACAGTCCTAAACTAATTCTCGAGGGATCATGAACATACATATATTTCGGGTTTAAATTCTATGTTTCGATCAAAAAGTACCATCAGATCGTAAAAATGTCATTGTTTGATGATCTATCGAAACCGAAAGTAATCTGTTTCCAGATAGAGAACCCGTAGCGCCCGAAATAGATATTATTCAAACAAGTTTTTTATTTATTTTTTGATAGGAAATATTATCAAAAGAAATAACATAAATCAGCGGCGTACTCAGAAATTAATTTTGGGGGTGCAAATCATTGCGGTGATAAAAAACGCAATTTTTAGAACTATCCCACGGTAAAAAATTAAAAAAAAAATGTGCCCGTTATTTTATTTTATTTTAAACCGTCAGGGATAGATTTTTTCATGAAGTTATAAAACTGCAAAGATAAATATCATTCAAAGAATACTAAAGGTACTTACACTAAAGGAACAAAAATTCAATTAAATCAAAGTCGGTGAAATCTTCACTATTATAATATTCTTAAAATCTTTCAATGATTATAAAAACAGTTACTATGTAAAAAACTGTTTTAAAAGGTGCGAGTGTATTGAAATGAAAAATTTTGAACATAATACTTTACGAAGTTAGAGTTATTCATATTTTTTGCTTTCCTAATTTACGATTTTTTTGTCACTTATAGATATATTTTCGTGCCAAAATTGTAACTTTTCATTTATTATTTTTCATTTATTAAAAAATCTCCTACAATATTTTAGTTTCTCTCAAAGACTTTCACTAAAATTTATCTGAACTATATATAACGAACGATATATAATAAATAACGAACACTATGAAAAATATATAACGAACACTTCATTTTAACACATTTCTAACGTTCTGTTTCTCCACCCTAATGTTTCATCCTTTTCTCCTTTCCTTGTTCTCAGAAAATAAGAGTCTTCTAAATGCTACTCTGCCAAAGTCCTCCCTTTCCTTCAAAATTATTACAGAGCGCTTCAAGTTTTGTTTTCAGGACTTGGTTCCCTGAAAATTTCCGAGAGTCCCTGAATACCTTGTTCTCCAACAACATGGGAAATTAAATAATATACCGTTTTTGATAATTCAATTTCACAAAATTACTCGGCCCCTAATCAGGGCTTGATTACCTCAGAGGCCAATTAGACCTGGGCCTAATTGGCCCCAAATTACTGAAAGAATTATGCATAGCATTACAACTATACATAAAAATTCCATGTATTTTTAAAAGTAATAATAAAAAAAATAAATGACTTTTTATTTAGAAAATAACTTCCTTAAAGGAGAATTTTTATTAATTCTGCCAATAGCGAATTTACCATGCCACAATTTCGAGTGCCCCGAAGGGGATTCGTGAATGCACATGATAAATAATTTACATAGTTCATTGGCCCACGAAAATGCATTCCGACAGGGCTAATAGAGTTTTCAGGGAGCCCTGAAATTATTGCAGGCCTAGGGTCTCACATTGTTATTCGGAACCTGCCCCTAACGCTGACAAATATCATCCGCAGTCGCTTTTTTAGAGACTTCGAAAAAAAATAAGGAGAAGGAAGCTTTGAATCTTTTCTGATAACACCATTGAAGAACGTTCTCCAGGACAATTTTGAAAAATTACCAGAGTAGAGCCCTAGAACAGCCTCTTTCCCTGACATCATTGAAGATTGTCTACAATTGGGATTTTGGATCTTCAAATTCGAAATATAAGGAGGGAGATGTAAATAGATTTCAAAATTCGATCGAGGACAATCCCTCGATTCATATTAGTTTCACTAGCGTTAACAAATATGGTATATAATCCGTTTTTAAGACATTAATTTCGAAAATTTTTCAGGGAAGTTTTTTCGTACCATTTCTCCCCTTAATATTCCAAAAATCGATTAAAAACTCGTTTTTAGAACAAGAATTTTGAAATTTTCCCGGGGGAGGGTCCCAAGGAACCCCTCTATTTATACGTGCTCATCTCCGAGTACTGACCGACCCCCTTTAAAAACCGGAGTTTTATCACCTCATTATCTCCATATACAATGCATTTATTAAATATGGTTGAACACTTTGGTAGGAAAGAGAGAGAGAGAAATGGAGAGAGAAGCTAATTTCTTATGGGGAAAAAATTTAACTGTCCCCCCCCCCAAATTATTTTCTGGTTATGGCATAATGTGTCTTAGCTCCCCCTACTTCCACCAAGTTCCTACGCCTCTGAATTGCGTTCTTTGACTTCAGTGTCTCCAAATGATGACCTCCGAATCTTCTCTTCCTAACATCACCGGGAGTCGTTAGAAGTGAGTTTTTAGTATTGAACTATCGAAAATTTTCCGGGGGTAGGCCCCCAGACCCCCCCCTCCCTTTATATCGTCCAAACATTGCGTTTTTGGAATTAAAAGTTGAAAACGTGTAGTAAAGGGAAGACGAGGGGCAATATAAGAGGGTCCTAACCGTCGTAAAGCTCTAAAATTATATCTACATTTATGTATTCATGCGTGTTATAAATGCACCTCCCATCTCCATGAAGAGCTCTATTGTTTACTATATCATGCAAAAACGAGGGCCCCTTGGAAACATTTGCTACGGGCCCCGCGCTGGCTTAATCCGGCCCTGAATGTATGTGTAGGCGCGCGTGCCTGCATGTGTAGGCTTGTGTGTGTGCGTAGACCTGTGTGTATGCACGTAGGCGTGTGTGTATGTGTGTATAGGCTGCTTGTGTGTATGAGCGTGTGTGTATGTATGCAGTGGCGTAGCGTAAGGGGGGCAAAGGGGGCACTGGCCCCGGGCGGCACTTTGCTAGGGGCGGCAAATTCTGTAACACTACATTAACATCGAAAAGGCTTTTTTTTTTTTTTTTCTCTTAATTAAGACGGCGCTTTGCTAGGGATGTATCACTAAATCAACATCAAAATGTTTTTTTTTTCTTTTTACTCTTCAGCGTTATGAGGAAATTTTTCTAGTTGCGGCCAGGGCTGTGGAGTCGGAGTCGAACTGATTGTGATGTAAAGGAGTCGGAGTCGGAGTTGTTAGAAAACATTCCGACTCCGACTCCGGGCTTATTTTTTTCTTTCCTTTTCCCTGACTCTCCTTGCATTTTTTAAAAACTGACTACCAATGTGTTCGATTACATGTATAAAAAGATACTAATGAGAAAATAACTGCAAACTGCAAATGGCAATCAGCTTGCTTGAGCTTACCGAACTTTCTGTAGCCGTCCCTTAGTTTGCTTGCTTTTTAACTTAACTAATAGCAACTGTCAGCAAACGGTTTTGTTGCCTAACATTTTCAAGTAATGACTTTCAAATAAAAATAGAAATATGGCTAAGGTTGGAACGTTTAAGGGTGATCGGAAAATTCAAAAAAGTTCTGACGCGAAAGCACGAATCCAAAAGATCCGATATGAAATAATCTAATATCTAATGTTTTTTTCCTTTATTAAGACTATTTCTATAAGCTTGGTTCTCACTGAAAAGTATGGAACAAAATAAGTGTAAATGATTTCTTGATTACAACACTCAATAATTGCAGTTAATCTTAAAATCTTCAGATTAAGGTTAATTCTAAAGCAGCCAATAAAATTTAAATTAAAAATTTAGCGAAAAAGAAATATAGTTAAAATAAAAGCTATTCGCGTACAAATTTGTATACCGCCGCATTTTGTGTAAAATTAGCTCCTGACGTATATGTGCCCTATTTTCGTTGAAATTTTATTGATGAAATATAATTTAAAATACATTCGCAAAAATTTTCAGAATTGAAGTATTTATATTTTTTATGATCTCTGAAATTAACTTTGGGTGTCATCTACCAGATGGGTGTCACCCGGGGCAAACCACCCCCTCTCAAGAACTTGGATTTAGAAAAAAAAAAAGCTTTTTTTCTCTCAAGTTACAGCTTTCAAAAATTGAAAGCACACGATTTGATCCATATCTATTTGTTAAACATTAAAGGGGGGAAAATTACAGATAATCCTTTTTAAATATTTTAAAAGGGATTTTTAAGTCATCTCACTTTTTTAATCGTAATTATTGGAAAATTTGATTTTTAAATTGAATTTCTAACGTTTTATGCGTCTTGGGTTTACAATAAAAAACAAAATGTGAAATTTTCATAAAAAAAGAATTCATATTTCAATCTCTGTTTAGAGGTTTCCCCCTTCCCCTGATGGGAGAGAGGGAGTTGAAAAAATGCAATTAAAAAAAATAAAAAAAATCTGGAGTCGGAGTCGGGCGTTTCAAAATCCAGGAGTCGGAGTCGGCCATTTTCCTTCCGATTCCGCAGCCCTGGTTGCAGTGCCGGATTAAGCCAGCGCGGGGCCCGTAGCAAATGTTTCCAAGGGGCCCTCATTTTTACATGATATTGTAAAAAATTGTGCACTTCTTATACGGGAGATGGACTTATAACACGCATAAATACAAAAATATGGATATGATTTTAGAGCTTTACGAGGGTTATAACCCCTTTTCGCCTTATATTGCCCCTCGTCTTTCCCATCACTACACGTTTTTAGCTTTAAATTCCAAAAACGCAATTTTCGGACGATATATTAAAAACGAGGGGGTCCGGGGGTTTACCCCTGGAAAATTTTCGATATTTCAATTCTAAAAACTCATTTCTAACGACCGCCGATGATATTTGGAAGAGAGAAGGTTCAGAGTTCCTTATTCGGAGATTTTTTGAAACTGAAGTTAAAAAACGCGATTGCATTTCATCTTAGGTAAAACTAAAGAGAAAATTTTGAGTTTGCAGCGACTCTCTCCAGGCAATTTTTAAAATTGAAGTCTTAAAGAAAACTTTTGATTATCTTTAATGATGTTGTAGAGAGAGGGGTGTTCAAGGAGGCCCCATTGGAAAATTTTCGAATTTATTACCTATTATTACCTAAAAAACAATTTTAGTAGAACATTTTTAGACCAAAATGGTATTTTTTTTACGATTTTAGCTGATTTTGGGGCAGGGGGGGGGGGAGTTCAAGAGAGCCATCTCCTGGAGATTTCTCGAAATCGAAGTGTTGAAAACGTGATTGCAGGCCATCGCTGATTACGTTTAGTGTGGGATGGAGTTCAGGCACTCTCCAAGGCAACCGGGAAAATTTTCGAAATTGAAGTCATAAAAGTACATTTTAGCCCATCGTTAACAATGTTGGAGGGGGGAAACGTAAAATCCCAAAGAATTTTTTTGAAATTATAGTCCAAAATACGCATTGGTAGGCCACCTTAGATGATGTTATTGGAAGTGATCGGGCTCGGGATTTCACCCGTGGACATTTTTCGAAACTTGAAGTTCCAGAAAGCAGTTTTAGCGGGTTTTCGTTAATGTTAAACAATTTTATCCCTGAAATTTTCGGAAATTTAAGTTCAAATAAAAAAGTTTTCAGCTACCTTTGGTGATGCAAAAGAAATGGGTTAGGTTCAGGGCATTAGCGGCAGCTTTTTAGTACCCTCCCACTCAGAGGAAAAAGTTTAAAACGAGCTTTAAAATATTTCTTCTACACATAATTATTTTAGTTCTTCAACGAATTATACTCTATTAACAATTTATTTATTTCGCTCAACATACGTTTGAAGAGTCAAAGAATCTTTTCTTTTCTTATGTCATGATCTCTTAATTTTGCTCCTTGTAGTGTCGCGGGAGGAAATTTTTGAGGGCGATAAATCGACATGAAGTTAAGCAACCAAAGAGTTCAGGATGACTAATTATTACCTTTTCCGGACACCAATTTCGAAATCTTTAAGACGAAAGACACTTTCAAACGATTTCTGGATGGTAATCATTTCCCCCTATCTTGTCTAATATCGCCTCAAGGACTTTTTAGGATTTGTGCTTAGGGAATTTCAAAATCTCCTTCTCCTGCGTTCCCCCAAAATTGCTTAAAATTGCATTTTAGACCCTAAATTCCGAAGAGAATCCTTGAACAGTCTCGATTTTAAAAGAATTATAGCCACCTATTTCCCTAGCTTATCACCATTCTTGGGAAATGATCCAAAGCTCCACTCGCTACCTAAAGTTAGAACTAAAGACAGCCTGTGTCTTGAAAATTCCAGTTTCCAATACTTTGTGAAGAAAATACGTATCTCCCCCCCCCCCCCCCCAAGGTATCGCGATAACATCTCCAGTGATAATCCAAAATCGCGATTTGAAACTTCAAGTCAAAAAATTTTCCGGTGGAGTTCAGTTCCTCATCCCTTTCTCTAAACTTCTCACACAGCTTGAAATTTTGTTTTCAGCTATATTATAGGTCGATCCCTCTAACCCTTTCTTCCCAAAGATAGCTTGAAATGGACTTCAGTTTTGAACATAATTTCAGGAAAGAACCCCATCCCCTTTCTTCTATTCTAATAGAACAGCCGAAATTTGCTTTTTTTAGGCTTGAACAGCTGAAAGTTTTAGGAAGGATCCCTAAATCCCTTAGATTTAATAAAGTATCTTTTTGAAAAAAAAAAAAAAAATCTAACAGAAAACCATATTATTCGTTCTCCTAACATTGCCGAACATTGCCTAAAATTGTAATTTACAGGTCAGTTTTTAAAATTTTCTGACCTAACTGAGCTTTTTCTCCTAACACTAAGAAAGATTAACTAAAATTGAGTTTTTAAGACTTCAATTAAGAGAAATTTCTGGAAAGCATCCAGCGATCCCCCACATCCCCTTCGTGCTTCCTCTGACGTGACTAAAGATACTGTTAACTACCGTCTCTAAATGACGCAAGAAGCGGACGCAAGAAGCTGCCGCAAGAAGGCGCCCCCCCTCCCCCCCCCGCCTTCCTCTCTGCACTGATGATACTGGTCAGCATGGTATTATTCCATAACGAGTCTGCGCTTTAATCAAAAATATAAAATTTTTAATTTGCTTGCCCATTTAATAAAGTTAGATCTAAATAGTAATATGTAAACGAATAAAAGTACGGGAAAGTAGTTTTTTCTGGAATTTTTTTCTCATGGCGCGGGGCCCCCAGAAGCGCGGGGCCCGTAGCATTTGCTATTTCTGCTCTATGGCTAATCCGGCCCTGCCTGGTTGAGGCACGAGCAAGAAATACTGGATACTGACAGGCATGCGGACCATTATCACTGGCACTGACATAGAAAGACGAGAAGAGAGAGAGGACAATCTCGTTGGTGAGGATTATAAATCACAAAGATCCGACAAGCAGGCAGGGGCGGACTGGGTCCCCCAAGAGGGCACCAACCTTAACTACCAACAAAAGGGACGAAAGAATTGAGGTTCAAAGGTGCAAAGGTTTTAAAGGTGCAAAAAATAAACGAAAGCGCACAGGTTTGAGAGAGTGAAAAAAAAAAAGGTGCACAGGTTCAAGGGCGCCAAAAATAAATAAAGTAAACAAAGTCGCACAGGTTTGAGGGAGCGAAAAAAAAAAAAAAAAAACGAAGGCACACAGAGGATGTTCGAGGGAGCATCGGCCCGCAGGCCAGTCCGCCCCTGCAAGCAGTCACTGCCTTCTAACGTGATTGCGCCTCCACGTGTTTCCCTTGATGGGACTAAAAAACCTTATGCGCCCTCGGTTTTTTTTTTTTTTTTTTTTTTTTGCGCTCTTAAACCTGAGCACTTTCTTTTTTTTTTCTCTCTCTCCCTCTCTCTCTTTAATTTGTGCCTTCGAATGTGTGCGCCTTCGGCTTTTTTTTTTTTTTTTGGGGGGGGGGGGGGGGCTTGATTCTGAGCTCCTTTTTTTTGCGCTCTCAAACCTGAGCGCCTTTTTTTTTCATTTTATTTTATTTGTGCCATCAAACATGTGCGCCTTCGTTTTTTTTTTCTTTTTCTTGCGCACTCACCTCGAACCTATGCGCCTGTTTCTTTTTCCGCCCTCAAACTTGTACGCCTTCGGGGGTTTTTTTTTTTCTTCTTCTTCTTCTCTCCTTCAAACCTGAACGCCTTTTCTCTTTTTTGCGTCCTTGAACTTGTACGCCTTGTTTTTTTTTTTTTTTAATTTCATTTGTGCCCTCGAACGTGTGCGTCTTCGTTTTCTTTTCTTTGTGCCCTTCCCTCGAACCTGTGCGCATGTTTATTTTTGCTCCCTCAAACCTGTGCGACTTTTTTATATTTTTATTTGGCCCTTTGAACTTGTGCACCTTTGAGTCTTTTTTTTTTTTCGCCCTTTGAGATTTAAGGTTGGCACCCTTTTAGAGGACCTAGGTCTTCCCTGGTAGAAAGAACATTTTTGGGTCCAAAACGTAAATTTCGAACAAAAAAAGAACTATTCATCAAAGTTTTTTAGAAAATGTCAATAAGTTTTCCCAGCACTAACCATAGGCGGATTTACGGGGGTGCCAGGGGGTGCGCCGCACTCCCAAAATTTTTGGTTGCGTTTTGAAAAAAAAAAAAAAAAAAAAATTTAGTATATATCACCCAGAAACGCAGAGGTAAAAAAAATTTCATAGCTGCTATACTAGTAAATTTACTTAAAACAAATCCAGTGTATCACCACACATCGCTAGTGCGAGAAAAATATAGCTGTGCTCATATTAAAGAATTGAAGTAATTTTATACATTTGATAAGAAAAAAATGTCATGCAAATAAAAATATTTCTCAAACAATTTATTGTTCAGTGCTGTGTTATTGTATAGTATAATTGTATGTTCTGTAATTCGGTATTTATTCGTATATATTAATACCATTTCTTTTATTTTGAACCAACTATGGCTAATCAAGTCTTAAAAAAAAAGGAACATGACTGTTGCAACAAACTTTATCAATAAAATCTACTCCGAAATCAACTAAAAACCAACATTTTTAAAGTAAATTTTCAAAAGTTTTTGAAGGATGACTCCCGGACTTCTTGCTGCAGTGGTGCATTCAGGGGGGAGGGGGCACAATACTGGTGACTCTCCCCACAAAATGCCGAGCTGATGTTTTTTTAAAAAAAGTTCTTTATTATTAAAGGGAAGAAAAGATCTCATTTTGGGAAAACGCAATTATTTTAAGAAGAAAAAAATAAATATTGTTGAAAAAAAAAAAAAAAACTTAGTTTTTTTTCAAAAAGAAATATTGACGATTAAATTTTTCAACAGCTTCAGATTTTCGGCGGCGCATTGTGTGCCTCCCCCCCCCCTCCTTGCACAATCCTCTTTCTTTCATATCCGCTTTCCCCCTTTTTGTTTTCATTTTTCTATTAGTCCCCAAAATTTTTCTTCTCCGAAGCCCTCTCTCCAGCCAAAGTTATTACAGAGTATCTCAAATTTCGTTTTTTCGGCTTCACTTTCACCAAATTTCCAAAATGCTCTAATCGCTAAAAACATCGAAAATCGTTTAAAATTGCGTTTTTGGAGATTCAGTTTTGAAAAACTGCAGTATCTCTAACGTTACCAAATATGGTCTTACACTCATATGTTTAAGAATTTAATTTTGGAAAATATTCGAACAAGGGCTTTCGACCCCCTTAAATTTCTAAAGATAGCCTTGGAGCCCCCGTGTACCTTTCTTTCCCCTAAAATAACACCAAAAACTGTAAAACTGCGTTTTCAAAACTACTATTGCAAATTTTTTCTGGGGTGTGAATCCCATTCCAAACCAGAAGCTTTTTCACCCTTTGCTTCTAACGACATCGACTTTCGTTTAAGATTTTTTCTGCAGTTTGAAATATTAAGAATAGGGAAGTATTCGATTTTCTAATTTTATTTTTATATGATAGAGTAACATACATGAACATCATCTGCAAAAAAATTTTTACGATACGACTAATACTTTTTTTTAAAATAATTTTTTAAAGTTCACGCGCGAGTGACGTCATTTGCTTGTAAGTCCTTTGACTGACGTCACTGCCGCGCTGCGAGGCGGCGGGGTTGGCTAGGACAAAGAAGTGCTTGGCGATCTTTGGGGGAAGGCGCCGGAAAACAAGAGCCTTCTAACAGCAGCGCGCATAAAAGGCTAGTGAAAATCCTTTGCTGTCTGTAGGGTTTAATGCATTCTGCGATTGTTTTTAATTTGATTTTCTTTGTCATGGCTAGTAGAATCAATTACAAGTATTGCTTCGTTCCTGGATACGTATCTACATCTAAAAAAACTCCTCACAAGCGATTTGTTATTGTTCCGTCCCAGCAGGATCTTCGAAAGAAGTGTTTTTAAGTGTGTTTATTAATTAAAATTTGAAAATGAAAATTTGCACTGCATTTTAATTAAAAACTATGTCAAGTGAGAAATACAGTTTGAAATATATGTTCACAACTGTTCATAAATAAATGTTTAATAAGCATATGAGATATTTTTTAAAAAATGCAAGTAAACAAAGGAATTTAAACCCTGCATAATAAACTTAAATAGATGCATTACTATTACCATTTTAATAACAATGCAAAAATTATTAATACTTTCTTTTTAACATTCAAACTATCTTCAAATTTTAACTATTACAAATTGATAATTTAAAAATACATTTTCAGTTTATCACCAGAAGCGTTTCTATATATACAAGACCTTTCTCACATGCAAAAATTTACTTATTTTATGAAATGAACACCATTTTCAAATTTATTATTTTTATCAAAAGAGCAAAAAAATATATTTTTCCTTTTTTTGCTAAGTTGCACAAAAACTCAAGGATAATTAACATGTATTAATGGATTTAAAACAATTTTCCAAACAAAAAAAAAAAGCGCAGATCAACTTTTATTGCCAACAAAGCGAAAAATTTTCATGCAAAAACTGCTCTAAAACTTAGTACTGGAATCACTTGCAGTAGGGTTGTTACAAAATGCGCGCCTCATTAAAAGCCGCCAAGTAAGAACTGGAATGACATTGTAATTTATTATACTCTTACATTGTAATTTATATATTCAGATAAAAAAACCATCGACACACAAATGGAAATGATCAATCTTGATAAGGGAAACTAATGCGAATAATAATGCAAACATAGACGGATATGTACGTACAATTTTAAAGAATAACAATGGTGAAACTTTGTTGTTTCACTCCCCGTACTTCTAGGACATTAAATCTCTCGTCCTTTCGAAAAAAGTCAAACACCATGAATGACTTTACTTGAGGAAGGTTATTGGACTGACCTTTCGTGAATCCTAGCTCCATGATGGAAAAAATGCTGGTTAAAGGCTTTAAAAAGGCTGAAAAAGACAGTGCTATTCACCCCCTGGTAGGCGGAACACGGCATGGAAATGGAGCTCTGATCGGAACAGGGAAATGACGTCAGCTGCTGACGTTTTAGGCCACACCTCTTTTTTGCGCATCGCTCTTTAAAAAATTCATAAAAAATCAATCGTTGGTTTTAAAAATCCGGCCATGGTGAATTTTTGTGTTTTGTAAGCCTGTCAACATTGTGAAAATAGTTAAAATTGGAATATTTGATAGGTTGTATGGTTTACATCGCTTTTTTTAGACACAAAAGTGCGTCCCGCCCTAAAATATTTTCTGATTTCGCCACTGCTTTGTTGTTCCGAGAATACCCCCCCCCCCCTCAGATCCTTTTTATTGTTGCACCCCCAAAATTTTCGGCCTAAATCCGCCTATGACACAAACGTAGATAAACTGAAAATTTTAACGAAATCGATCCGGTAGTTTCTGAATTTACCCCGTACATATACATTTGGATTTTGTGTTTTATTTATATAAAGAAGATACATTAATGCTAAATTATAGGCACACTTTTAATGTCATTCATAATCTTCAGTTAGATCGTAACTTCAATAAGATTACATAATCCGAAAATCCGGGAAGGTTTGTGACTGAAGATTTGTGATGAAACTTATATGCAACATATGGTGCTTCAAGATTTATTATATTTTTAAATTTATTTTTATTTCATCTTAGTTACTTATTTATTTATATTTATTTTTAGTTTTTTTTTTCAACCTAAACTTTTTTTCGGACGTCGAGCTCATGGAAGTGAAGCCGATACTTGGATTTTACATTGAAAGGTAAATGATAGTACATCAAAAAGTACAATCGAAAACAAACTGGAAAAAAAGAAAAAACAGTTCGTTTTGATGATTTTTTAAGTATTTTAGGGGGAACTACCAGCCTGAGGGTCCCTCCTTGCTACAAACGCTCATCTTTTTAAACTTTTCTTTTCTCTAGTCCCCCAGAAGAATGTTAACGATTAATATAATGCTCCCGCCCACTCCAAATAAGAATATTAGCTTAGAAAAAATGGGAGGGGACGATCTCCGGAACTCCAAAACGGGGTGGGTAATGGGGGGAAACAGTGGTCATATTTGCAGGTCTGGATCTATAAATTTTGAACCCTCTGCAATTAAATCTGCAGTACTGCTCCCCAGAGGCTAGCAGGTGTATATTTGCTACTTTAATAAGTCTGAGTGATATTTTTTTTTCTTTTTTTTTTTCAGTTCTTCGGGCCCCTTAAGGTCGTGCCCCCCCCCCCCCTTCCCAGAACTGTGGGGTCTGCGGGTACGCAGATCCGGGCCTGCATATTTGAATTCAAGGACTCATTTTAAAAAACGACATTTTATACAACATTTTAGAGAAACGACTGATACAATCGATATTGATGGTGTTGTTACAGAATTTCCGTTGATGAAAAGTAGAAAATTAAAATTTTAGGTTAAGAAGAAAAAATATTTTTAAGTATAAAAGAAATGTATCGATCAGGTAATTTATACTCATATTCTTTTTTCCTTCTTCTTCTTTTCAGTAAAAGGTTTAAGAAATACTACCAGTATACACAGTTTTAGATGATGTTTTTATCTAGGGAAAATATTCTCTCTCATAATGCAATAATTTTTGAAAAATATTTATTAGAATTTTTCGATCAACAGTATTTCCTGTTGAAGTAAGATTATATTAAAATGTAAAATATGTTTCAGATAATAAAATCTTGTTTTCGTTCTGTAAAATATTAAGCATGTCGTTTTTTTGTTGTGTGTGGGGGGGAGGGGGCAGACAATGTAAGAGGGGTGGCAAATTAGATGCCTGCCCCGGGCGGCAGAAACCTACGCAACGCCGCTGTATGTATGTGTGTGTAGGGCATGGACGCCATCGACCAGGAGAAACAGATTCCAGGAGGCAGTGCTCGGAGTCGTGTCTGCAGGAGGCCGGTAGGCGGTGGTGCTGGTGTCCCTAGTTCAAGCTGAAAAAGGCACGGACATCAAAAACGGTCAAAAGTGAGAACAATAAGCAATCGTGATTGCTCAAAAAAAAAAAAAAAAAAATTTGAATTCTGAAATTTTGAATTCAAATTATGTTTTTCGCAATCACAAGTTGCGACAGGTCCCTACTCATTGGTTACAACTCTACTCACTTGTTTCTAGAACACGGCTCCTGTCCTTCCAAGCCTACCTCTCCTCTTGAACGGAAACGTGTGTACTAGTTGTGTATGTGTAGGCTTTTGCGTGTGCGCACACCTGTGTGTATGAACGTTGGCGTGTGTATGTGTGCAAAGGCCCATGTGTGTATGTGTGTGAGTGCGTATGTGTATGAGCGTGTATGTGTGTGGGACATGGACGCTACAGACCAGGAGCAGCTACCGGAGGACCGAGTCGCGCCTGCAGTTGACGGTGGGGGGAAAAAGGCACGGACACCAAAGACGGTCAAATGAGAACAATAAGCAATCGTGATTGCTCAAAAAAAAAAAAAAAAAAAAAAACCCCGTTGATTTGAACGAAGAAATTGTTTTAACAAAATCATTGATTAAAAAATAATAAAAACTAACCTGGAAACATTTCTTTGAAAAATGTTGCTTGAACTCGCAAAAATTTTTTTTTCAGAATTTTTTTTTTGACAAAATGCTATGACTTAGAAAAATTTCACGAATCCCAAATATGTGCTAAGCCAATTACTGTGATGAAATTTAACATGATCTGTGCAAAAGAGTTTGAAAGAGTTGAAGAGAGTTTGAAGAGTTGTTTATCCCTATTTCAGTTTTAGGGGGGGGGGGGACCAACTTACCTCAGTTGCCCACTTCCTCCAACCAACCCTAATCTACAAATATTTCAAGATTTAAAAAAATCTGAACGAAAAAATCCGAGTTTTTTCATTCAAAAAGAAAATTAAAAAATCACAAACCCTGATGTTAAGTAGTCATTTCTAACAACCTTTATCATGGATTGCTAGGGATGGCCTGCATCTGAGCTCTACGGGGGTCAAAATGGTTAGTGGTTTGGTTTTAGAGGATTCAGAATCAAAAAACTAAGTTGGAATGGGGGGCATGCTTTAAGGAGCAGAATTCGAATGGGTACTAACTACTGGGATTTTAGTAGAAAGGGAAATAGGGTGGCTAGTAAGAGAAAAGATTTTAACAGTTGGGGTTCAATTAATCGCGCAGCATTAAATAAAGGTAAGATGGGCTTACTTAAGGTTTTTTATACAAATGCTCGTAGTATTAGGAACAAGATGGAAGAATTGAAAAGCATAACAATAGACGAGAGGTTGGATATTATTGGAGTTACCGAGACATGGGCTACAGAAAGTGATGATGATTTATTATCTATTGCTGGGTATAATTTGTTTAGACAAGATAGAGTAGGTAAAAGAGGTGGTGGGGTTTTATTTTATGTCAGAGACACTTTAACTTGCAATGAATTGGTAATTAATGATAAACCTAATGAGATTGATATGATTTGGCTGGAGTTGATGAGCAATAAGGGCAATAAACTACGTTTAGGGAACATTTATAGGCCACCCAACTTAAGCCAGAGTCAAGATGAACAGATGTTTAGTATTATTAGTGACATTTCAAGCAAGGGGTCAGTCATTATAATAGGAGATTTTAATTTTCCAGGAATTGATTGGAATAATTTTTACCATAGTAATAGCAGAGAAGAGGAATTTTTGAAAGTAATTGGTGACTGTTTTTTAGATCAAATTGTAACTCAGGGTACTCGACAGGACATGATTTTGGATCTAGTTTTCAGTGATATGGAAGGTTCTGTTCAGGGGTTATGTGTAGGGGAACACATTGGAGACAGTGACCACAACAGTATTAGGTTTGGGATTGAATTTGATACGCACAAAGTAGAGAATTTTAGGTTTGTACCCAATTTCAGAAATACTGATTTTGTGGCACTTAGGCAGAGTTTGAAAGCAGTTTTTTCTTCTGGATTGGACAATAGCGAGGTGAATCTTCAGTGGGCAGAGTTTAAGGAAAAGCTAGCGAAAACGGTTGGGGATCATATTTCTTTTAGGAGAAAGGATGTTAACACTAAAATTTGGCCAATGTGGTTCTCCAGGGAAACTAAAGACGCTCTAAATTACAAGCAAGCAGCTTTTCATAGGTTTAGAGAAACTGGTCACAGTGCAGATAGGCTCCAATATTGTAAGGCAAGGCGTAAATTTAAGCATTTGGTACGGATTCAGAAAAGAGAGTTGGAGCAAAGACTGGCAGATAACATAAACAGGAATCCCAAAAGGTTTTTTGCATACGCTAATTCGGGGAAAGTTCGAAATAGTCATATTGGGCCACTGGTTGATGAGCACAGAATTTTAATTCAGGACGATAGTGATATTGCTAATGTTCTTAATAACTTTTTTCGAGTGTTTTTAATGATAACTGTATCTCAACAGTTGACACCAGCCCCGTTTTGATTTTAGAGTCTTGTACTTGCACTTAACATTTCAGGCAAAAATCATAGAACACAGTCTGAGGCGTAAATATACGAAATGGCTTTTTTCTCCCGAAAAGTAAACTACATATTGCTGGCGATCAGCGCAAAGCAGCTAATAATTTTTTTGCTAATTTTTTGTACTCCAGATTGTCTGTATACTGCCCATACACGCCCAGTTCTCATCATGCAGAGCAGTACGAGGCAAAGAGCTAAATAATACTTCCTATGTAAAGCTCAATTCTTCAAAAATCTTTCTTTTCCACTCATAAATCCAGACAGTTTGTTTCTGTTTCTCAGCCATTTGCAAATCTGGCAGAAGCTGGAATCGCGGGAAGCGATTATACTCTTTTATGCTTTTATGGTGGTTACTCAATGTACACTGCGAAACGAATAATAGAAAAAAGCTTCCGCACCGGGAAAGACCCCGGATGAAATGCAGGTACAATTATTAGTTAGTTTAGTTTAAGCTAGCAACTTGCTTTGTTCGGGACAACTGTTGCCGCCGAGAGATAAGTATAGACCCGGGGGTACATTTTCACTTTTGCACTTCATAAGTCATGGAAGGTGGAAGGTACAGAACGTAATAAAGTGCTGCACAAATCCTTTTTAGGGAAACCAGGTGTTCTTTAATGTCTTTCTTGATGAGCTCCGGTAATTTATAAACCTAAGTCTATGAGATATACTTCAGCCTGTACAAGCTAAACATGAAAATGATCAATGGAAAATGCTATATTTTCATTTCTGCTTGCCATTCCGAATTTTTTATCCCTCCTTCCGAATTCTCATCCAAATATTAAAACCGTTATTTGCTTGCATTTGACCAAAGAAGTAACACTACTGTTATTTTGATATTTAGACCTACTTGTACTTTGCAAGTATTAATAGCTGTTTAAATAAAATAAATGTTCCTCCTCTAAGGCTTATAAGACTCTTTCCATTGATTTCGAATTTTTAAAGCGTTTATGTACTATAACAACTCCCATTAGAAATAAATGGAAAAGAAAGGAAGAATTTTTTGAAATTCTTGCTTTTCCCCCCCAGAAAATGTTTAAGGCTACTCAATTAATCACACCATGCACGGAATTAGGAATATAATGTTAGGCTCTCTCTCTCTTTCACAACCTGTTTTTAAAAGTTTCACATTTTAATTTTATGTTAATTAAATGGAAAATAAATAAAGAAACGAATACTTAGTAGTGTTCTTATTTTAAAATCATTTTTAAAAACATCAATATCGTTTTTTCAAAAATAGAATTAGGAAAGTTTTGGTTGAAAATAGACTGACTTCAAACATAGGACAGCCATATGACTTCAAATAACCATTGTTGCAGTAAGAACTTCAGGTAACAATGAATAAAGATTAATCATTCACAAATTTAAAAAAAAATCTTTACACCTATTAATTTTAACTGCACCAATAAAGTTTTCAATTGCTTTGCATTTATAGTTTTATCATCCGTCTTTTCATTTACGTTAAAAAGCGCCCTGTGATTCAGTTACAAGCTGCGTAAAATCTTTTACTTCTTTTTTTTAGTTCAGTTTTAACAAGAATAAATGATGCGTCATACAAATTCAGTGTATAGTGCAGCTCTGGTTAGTTGAGCTGTGATCTTGACTATCTTTACCTGTTTTAGGAGAGTTTGGTGCAAAATAGACATGTTATTGGCTCGGATTTTGGTTGAAATATTTTCGAAAAACTACTAAGAAAGTTTCTCTACTCAATTTAGCGCCAACTACCCCTCCCTATTTTCCGAAACAGAGGTAAACATTGTCAGAGTCGGAGCTAAACTTCTCAGAGCCGCACAATACATCACGATGCCATTCAAACTTCTCTGTCACAGGTGAAATCGGGAAGATAACAACAAACACTTTAGAATAAGCTCATAACAAAGCAACATCAACAGACAGCCCTGAAAGCTACACGGTTTCGGTTGGGAGACATCAAATACAAAACTTTGGTGATATCGTGACCATCTGTATGAATATCCAGATAATACTAAATCTAGTTAGGATGTAAAAATACCACTAATTATTTGTTTAAATAAGAGCTGTAATTTAAAAGCAAATCAATATTTTAGTTTAGATTTTTTTTTCTGTATGTCTTTTTTCTGTAAGTGCTACTGCTGTAAAAAAAAAAAAAAAAAAAACCAAGAACTTGAGTCCTGGTCAGCCTCGCACCCGCCCCCCTAGATTCGCCACTGATTTGATTACAATGTCATGTTTCCCAACCATTTTTCTCCATTTTTTTTGCATTATTATTTTTTTTTATGAAACTATTGTCCCAGAGCTAGGTTCCTATATATTATAACTGAATAAAGAATTTTCACACAAATTTTTGGAACAAATCGGACAATAACTTTTTGAGCTAGAACGTTTACTAGTTGAAAAAAAAAGTTGTTTCAAGAAAAATGCGTTTGAGAAAAGAAAAGTATTGGAACTAATAACAGGTATCTGAATTTTACGTTGAAATTTCGGCAACATATTTTTGAATGGTTTTCTTAATATTTTATGACAAAAAGAATAGTGGATTTTTTAACCAGTCTCAATTGGGTTTCGATCCTTTAAGTGTTTTTAATCATGATCAGATCCAGATCCCTAGTGCAGCCAGAATTAACCTTCTCCTGACAGTTCTTACATGTATATAGATTAACATACTAGGATTAGTACTGAAGTTACTCCCTCCTTGCTGGCTCAGATTAATTACAAGCCTCTCGCTTTCAATGAAAAATTG